>NC_134903.1:15832372-15847372 GCF_041734735.1 Babylonia areolata
CACTAACTGAGCGAGCAGGTCAGCAAATTTGTTGACCTGTTGGGAAATGGAGAGGGGCAGGGGGGCGAGGGGGGGCGCGGGAGAGAGGGGGGTAGGGGGGGAGGGGGGGAATCTCCACCACCTTTACTCCACCAGCTGCAACTATATCGGGGATCGAACTCAGGACATACAAGGCAAAGAGTCCAGCATTCGACCACCTCCCCCTCGTCACCACAGAAGGTAAAAAACAGAGTGCAAGGCACGTGGGAACAGTTTCAGTATCAGTTTCAGTAGCTCAAGGAGGCGTCACTGTGTTCGGACAAATCCATAATTATACGCTACACCACATTTGCCAAGCAGATGCCTGACCAGCAGCGTAACCCAACGCGCTTAGTCAGGCCTTGAGGGAAAAAAGGGTGGTGGTGGTGGTGGTGAATAAATAATAGATAAATACATAAAAAAGAACTACTAATAATAATAATAATATGTATAAGGCGCAAAAACTTGATGAAGTCAACTAAAAGCGTACATAATAAATAAATAAATAAATAAATAATTTTTTTTTTTGTTTTTTAAAGTAGTGATAATAATAATAATAAAATAAATAAGACAACAATGATGATAAATAAGCAAATAAATGTAAAACATGGAGACACACATTCACACATACACCCACATATACGTGGGAACAGCTGCTTGTTGACACAGTTTCGGTTTCTGCATCCGACACCATCCGTATCTAGAGGTGAAAATTGCTGTCATCTCAGCCGTTTAATCGTGTGTGTGTGTGTGTGTGTCTGTGCGTGTATGTTAGTGTGAAATTACGAAATTACGAAATTGTTTATTCAGATTTAGGCCTAAGCCCCTTACTGAAGGGGTAAGTCACAATTATATCAATCACACAAACACTTTTCAAAAACACATTGTTTAACATTTACACTTCAGATGCTTGTTATGTTTGACAATCTATGTTGATATTATGATCTAAGTTATAGCAATACGCAAACGCTTTAAGGCATTATAAATGTATAACGCCACATTGCACAATACAGTTTCATTTCTGGATGACATTAGCAAATTGAATCTAAAGCGGCATGGGTTATTATAAAACTTAGGCTGGATATGTTTCAACCTTAAGTCAAGTAAACAGGGACAACAAAACATAAAGTGAATTTCATCTTCTTCTGATTGATGGCATAAACGACACAACACTTTCTCAGCTCTTTTTTCACTGTATCTTAAACGATGACAGGCAATATCTGATACACCAAGCCTAACTTTGGTCAAAGCACATTTCACATATCTATTCATTTTCATTTCAATGTATGGCTCCACATTATTTGTCAACTTATGTTAGTGTGAGTGTTGGTGCGTAGCAGTTGTAGTATTGATAGTTTGTTACTTTGTGAGTTTTATGCACTGTATTATTTATTCATAATATTAATGAGTCTATGCTTCTACTACTTTTTTATACGCTTTCTTGTTACATTTTGGGTAGTGGGTTGTAAAGCGCTTAGAGTTTGTTTATGCTTGAATTATAGCGCTATATGAAAATAAATTGCTATTATTATTATTATTATTAAACTACGCCAGTATTTGTATTTTTATTGTCTACAAAATAATAATAATAATAATAATAATAACTCCAGGTCACCTGCCAAAATCATTAATTTTGTGATAGTTTTTTCAACATAATATTTTCATGAAATAGGCCATGGTTTCTTTCCCTGTCATCCGCTGAAGTCTGCTTTATTGAAGGCTTACTGTATTTTGTATTTGTATTTGTATTCCTTTTTATCACAGCAGATTTCTCTGTGTGAAATTCGGGTTGCTGTCCCCAGGGCGAGCGCGTCGCAAAACTAGAGCGCCACCCTTTTTTTTTTTTTTTTTTTTTTTTTCTTGCGTGCAGTTTGATTTGTTTTTCCTATCGAAGTGGATTTTTCTACAGAATTTTGCCAGGAACAACCCTTTTGTTGCCGTGGGATCTTTTACGTGCGCTAAGTACATGTTGCACACGGGACCTCGGTTTATCATCTCATCCGAATGACTAGCGTCCAGACCACCACTCAAGGTCTAGTGGAGGGGGAGAAAATATCGGCGGCCGAGCCGTGATTCGAACCAGCGCGCTCAGATTCTCTCGCTTCCTCGGTGGACGCGTTACCTCTAGGCCATCACTCCACTGTACTGTACTGTACTTGACTGTTTCAAATAATTATGTGCATGTGAAGGGTGACGGGTGGGTATGTTGTTGGTGGTTTATGTGTGAAGAGAGAGTGAATTTTGTTAAAGTGTTTACATTATATCATGTTTGATAAAGTGGCAGAATGGTTAAGACGCTCAGCTGCCAATACAGAGAGTCCGTGAGGGTGTGGGTTCGAATCCCGCTCTCGCCCTTTCTCCTAAGTTGGACTGGAAAATCAAACTGAGCGTCTAGTCTGTCGGATGAGACGATAAACCGAGGTCCCGTGTGCAGCACGCACTTGGCGCACTGAAAAAGAACCCATGGCAACGAGAGTGTTGTCCTCTGGCGAAATTACGTAAAATGAAATCCACTTTCATAGGTACACAAATATGTAAGCATGCACTCAAGGCCTGACTAAGCGCGTTGGGTTATGCTGCTGGTCAGGCATCTGCTCAACAGATGTGGTGTAGCGTGTATGGATTTGTCCGAACGCAGTGACGCCTCCTTGAGAAAGTGAAACTGAAACTGAAACTGTAATGTGTGTGTGTGTGTGTGTGTGTGTGTGTGTGTGTGTGTGTGTGTGTGTGCATATGTTACTGTTTATTGTGACTGCTTTGTAAAACTCTGTATCTTGCCGTATGTAATAAAAATTAAAATAATAATGATAATGATAAGAAGAAGAAGAATGTACATTTATATAGCGCCCTTTCTCTTTAAGAGCTCAGGGCGCTTTATATGAAAGAAAAATATTACAAGTGACATAAAACATTCATGACCAGTCTTTCTCAAAATCCCCAGAGAAATACATATGTCAACATATGTTGACCCGGTAGATCAGAAAAAATCTCCACCCTTTACCCACCAGGCGCTGTCACCGAGATTCGAATCCGGGACTCTCAGATTGAGAGTCCAACGCTTTGAACATTCGGCTATTGCGCCTGTCGTTGTACGGGATCAAGGGTAAGTATTTCAGCCCTCATATGGCCCCTCTCGTCGGCCTAGTATGATTAGCAACAATGATAAATATTAACTCCCCCTGTCAGGCATACGAACATGCGCACACTTCATCCCACTCAAGTCAGCAGCAATTTTATCTCACACACACACACACACACACACACACAAAGTTGTTGCCAGATCCTTTTGTGTAAACGTGGCATGTACAGAGGTCCTTATAAATCATGTGGAGTAAAAAGAGAGAAAAAAAAGAGTTGTATAACAGGTATTATGACATTCTGAGATATTACACCATTCCCATTATGAACATGATGAGATTCTTATTCTTTTGAAAAAAAATAATGAAAGAAAGAAAAAAAGAAAAGCCATTTACTATCCCTCAATGTACCGTCACATCTGCCAAATCAACATTCATTTGTAATGTTTTACTCTCGACATTTTATTTGTAAATTCTGTTTTTACACTCAACATGCATTTGTAAAGTGGTTTTTTTTTTTTTTTTTTTTTTTTTTTTTTTTTTTTTTTTTTACAAAACAGTAAAATGAGTCAGGAAGCATTTGGTAACACAAAGCAAATTCACGTCTTTCATAGAAGGGGAACACAAAAAGGATAAATAATATAGTCAAGAGAGGGTATGGACTTGCACATAACTTTCTCTTTTTTTTTGTCACAACAGATTTCTCTGTGTGAAATTCGGGCTGCTCTCCACAGGGAGGGCGCGTCGCTACACTGAGAGCGCCACGCATTTTTTTTTTTTTTTTTTTTTTTTCCTGCGTACAGTTTTATTTGTTTTTCCTATCGAAGTGGGTTTTTCTGTTGAATTTTACCAGGGGCAGCCCTTTTATTGCTGTGGGTTCTTTTACGTGCGCTAAGTGCATGCTGCACACGGGACCTAGGTTTATTGTCTCATCAGAATGACTAGCGTCCAGACCACCACCCAAGGTCAAGTGAAGGTGGAGAAAATATCGGCGGCTGAGCTTTGATTCGAACCAGCACGCTCAGAATCTCTCGCTTCCTTGGCGGACGCGTTACCTCTAGGCCATCACTCCAGACCCATCCAACCCTCCGTCAAGTCAAAAGCAACAAACACTGGTTAAAACTTGGTGTGGGGGTGACGCTGTAGTGTAGCGACGCGCTCTCCCTGGGGAGAGCAGCCCAAATTTCACACAGATAAATCTGTTGTGACATAAAAGAGAAATACAAATACAAATTATCTCGTTATTTTGTGTTGTGTTGTGTGTTGGTGTGAACAACGTCAAAAATAACAATAATAGTTACGAATAATTTACGAAGTGGAAAAAATGGTACATACACTAAAAAGGAAAATAATAATGATGATAATGAAAATAATAATAATAATAATAATAATAATAATAATAATAATAATAATACAGAATTAAACAAAAATGTTTGTTTGTTTGAGATTTTTCACACACACACACACACACACACACACACACACAGACGCATGTGACATTGTTGAGTGGTCTAGGGGAAACGATCCATGCTGTCTTGTGGATGGTAATGGATTGCCTCCCGTAGGCAGTGGAAGGGAAGAGAGAAAGGAGAGGAGGGAGAGGGGGGTGGCGTGGGATGTAAATTAATTGTGTTTTAGAAAAATTGTTTAACAAAATGCCTGTAACATTAAGATCTGTTGCAGTTTAGTAATTTTCGGCGTTGCAAACCATTTAAAAACAGATAAAATGTTCGATTTCATTATACTGTTTGCCAAACTAGTTATAATTATGTCTACAAATGCAAAATTGAAAAATGCACTCCAGGTCTGCATGCCTTTCTAAAATCAGCTTTATGCAAGGTATGGAAGTGAACGGCATAATCCGTATGTAAAAGATTATGTATTCAGATTTGATGTGCAACGGAACTTTTTAAAAGCCAATGTTTTCTTTTCCCCCAGTTGTTAATACTTGTATTATTTTTCAGATGTCTTCGTTATAACCACTTCTTCACACTTTTTTTTTTTTTTTTTTTTTTTTTTCAAGGCCTGACTAAGCGCGTTGGGTTACGCTGCTGATCAGGCATCTGCTTGGCAGATGTGGTGTAGCGTATATGGTTTTGTCCGAACGCAGTGACGCCTCCGTGAGCTACTGAAACTGAAACTGAAACACATGGGATCTTTGGTGTGAAGACGTGTGTGTGTGTATGTGTGTGTGTGTGTGTTGTGTGTGTGTGTTGGGTTTTTTTTGGGGGGTGGGGTTGTTGTTGTTTTTTGTTTTGTTCTGTTTTGTTTTGTTGTTGTTGTTGTTGTTATAAATATCATCATCTAATGATTGATGTAATTGATTCAGGGGTACTCTGTAGCGGCTGACTCGAGCATAACTCATCCATTGACTAATGCCCTATCTAGTTTATCCTGTTTTAATAATTATTATTATTATTATCAGTGTCTTTATTTTGTTTTATTTCATTGCAATGGTACATGGTGTGAATTTGTTGTTGTTGTTGTTGTTGTTGCATATTTGTCAGCATGTAAACGAAAAAAATGTTGATTATAAAAAAATGAAATAAAATAATGGTGTTAACGCTCTGGTATTATTATTTTGTTGTTAACTGAGCATTATGATATCACATTGATCAGTGTTTAAAAATGATATTTACTGTACTACCCGTATTAATCGTGAGGTAGAATGATTGATATTCAGAACAATATATTGATATATTGATGTGCTTTCACAGTGTTCAAAATCGTATTCATTTGTGTAAACTCTATCTGATTTTTAAAAAAAAGAGAGAGATGTTGTGAAAAAAAAAAAGTGTATACCTACCTAATGGTTGGTATAAAATCATTCGGTCAGTGACCTTGATGATAATTTGCTGACCGTTCGCTGATGAACAGTAATCAGAAACAGCGTTGTCCAAAAGCAGAAACTTGACACGGAATGTCGTAAAGTGGAGAGATGGCCTGGAGGTAACACGTCCGCCAAGGAAGCGAGAGAATCTGAGCACGCTGGTTCGAATCACGGCTCAGCCGCCGATATTTTCTCCCCATCCACTAGACCTTGAGTGGTGGTCTGGACGCTAGTCATTCGGATGAGGCGATAAACCGAGATCCCGTGTGCAACATGTACTTAGCGCACGTAAAAGATCCCACGGCAACAAAAGGGTTGTTCCTTGCAAAATTCTGTAGAAAAATCCACTTCGATAGGAAAAACAAATAAAACTGCACGCAGGAAAAAATACAACAACAAAAATGGGTGGCGTTGTAGTATAGCGACGCGCTCTCCATGGGGACAGCAGCCCGAATTTCACACAGAGAAATCTGTTGTGATAAAAAGAGAAATACAAATACAAATAAACGAGCATACAAAAGTAGCTTCATAATTTTGGTCTTCGAGAGATAGTCACTGTACCTGTTCCTCTGAAAGGCAAGTACAGAAATATCGAAAATTCCTTGTTATAACACTAGTAATAATGATTGTTTTTTTTTGTTTGCTGATGGTAATAAACTGTCTGCGGTTAATAGAATAAAAAGATATGTAACTTCCCATATATATCTAATACTAGAATGTAATGATCCTGTAATTGTTTGGGTTAAGTAGGTCTTTTTGACATATTCTAATCTATTATCTGGATGAAGTTTTTTATCCAACAATTCATAAAAACAAAAATCAGGATTCGTATTGAATTGTAAAATTCGTCAACATTTCCACTATAATTCCGACTGGTGCAGGTACTTTTTTTTTACTCACTTGTGTAAACAAAGTGAGTCTATGTTTTAACCCGGTGTTCGGTTGTCTGTGTGTGTGTGTGTGTGTGTGTGTGTCTGTGTGTCCGTGGTAAACTTTAACATTGACATTTTCTCTGCAACTACTTTGTCAGTTGACACCAAATTTGGCATAAAAATAGGAAAAATCCAGTTCTTTCCAGTCATCTTGTTTAAAACAATATTGCGCTTCTGGGATTGGCACAAAAAAATAAAGAATGAAGCCTAATTATATGCAAACTGCATTTACTGTTATATTTATATTTTTTGTATTCTCTAAACTTGGCACTTTGATCTGATATTCTGACCCAACAGCTAGAGCAGTCATTATTATCATTTTTTGTTCAAACAGGAACTTCTTTTGCTAAGCATGGAATTTTTATTTATTTTGCAAACGTTTTGGTGCAGATAGTAAAAAGGGGAAATTACTCTGTAATGCTAGTGGAGTTAATTTGCTTTAAACTGATCTTTCTCATCTTAAACATTACATTTTGAAACAAGAGAGGCAAGGCCTTCAAGATTCACTTGTGATGCACTTTT
Organism: Babylonia areolata; assembly: GCF_041734735.1. Taxonomy (NCBI): domain Eukaryota; kingdom Metazoa; phylum Mollusca; class Gastropoda; order Neogastropoda; family Buccinidae; genus Babylonia; species Babylonia areolata. The sequence continues at coordinate 15,839,752 of NC_134903.1, forward strand.
TTTTTTTAAATCCAAGCTTTTTATGTATTGAGTATAATTTCAAAATGTAATGTTTAAGATGAGAAAGATCGGTTTAAAGCAAACTAAGTTCCCCAGCAGAGTAATTTCCCTTGTTCTGCTATCTTCACCAAAGCGTTTGCAATAAATAAAACTTCCATGCTTAGCAAAAGAAGTTCCTGTTTGAACAAAAAATGATAATAATGACAGATCCTTTGTTGGGTCGAATATCAGATCAAAGTGCCAAGTTTAGATAATACAAAAAATATAAATATAACTGTAAATGCATTATACTCAATACATAAAAACATGGATTTTTTTTTAAACGTGTATCACAAGTGACTCTTGAAGGTCTTGTTATCATTTGTATTGCTTTCGAAGGTTCTCCTTTTCAAACTTGACTGTTTAGGATACCCAAACTCGTCATCAGTTGGGGTTTGTGCACACATATAAACTCACACACACACATACACACACACATACACACACACACATACGCACTCTCCAATTTATCCCTGCAACACTCATCCACACTCGTCTCTGTCTGTCTGTCTGTGTGTATGTGTCTCTGTCACACACACACACACACACACATACGCACTCTCCAATTTATCCCTGCAACACTCATCCACACTCGTCTCTGTCTGTCTGTGTCTCTGTGTGTGTGTCTCTGTCACAGACACACACATACGCACTCTCCAATTTATCCCTGCCACACTCGTCTCTGTCTCTCTGTCTGTCTGTCTGTGTCTGTGTGTGTGTCTCTGTCACACACATACGCACTCTCGTATTTATCCCTGCAACACTCATCCACACTCGTGTCTGTGTCTGTCTGTCTGTGTCACACACACACACACACACACACACACACACACTCCCCACCTTATCCCCGCAACCCTCACACCCACTTGTCTGTTCTTGTCTTTTTTCTTCTTCTTTTTTAATTATTTTTATATTTATTTATTTACTTATTTATTTATTTATTTCATTTATTTATTTATTTATTTATTTATTTTTCTTTTGTACGCTTATAGTTGACTTCATCAAGTTTTTGCGCCTTATACATATTATTATTAGTAGTAGTAGTTCTTTTGTTATGTATTTATCTATTATTTATTTACTCTTTTTTTCTTCTTCTTCTTTTTTTCTTTTTTTTTTCCTCAAGGCCTGACTAAGCGCGTTGGGTTACGCTGCTGGTCAGGCATCTGCTTGGCAGATGTGGTGTAGCGTATATGGATTTGTCCGAACGCAGTCGCGCCTCCTTGAGCTACTGAAACTGAAACTGTGTCTGTCTGCCTGTCTGTCTCTGTCTCTTTTTTCTCTTTCTCTTTCTTTCTATGTCTCACCACATCTCTCTCTGTCTCTGTCTCTCTGTCTCTGTGCCCCTACCCTACTTGTCTGTGTCTCTGTCTCTCTGTGTCTCTGTCTCTGTCTCTTTTTCTCTTTCTTTCTCTGTCTCTGTCTCTCTCTCTGTCTCTCTGTCTCTGTGCCCCCCCCACCCCCACCCCACTTGTATCTGTCTGTCTGTATGTCTTACTGTCTCTGTCTCTGTCTGTATGTCTGTCTGTCTGTCTCTGTGTTTCTGTCTCTTTTTTTTTTCCTTTCTCTTTCTTTCTCTTTCTTTCTCTGTCTTTCTGTCTCTCTCTCTCTCTGTCTCTGTGCCACCACCCCACTTGTCTCTGTCTGTCTGTCTCCTTCTCTGTCTCTTTTTTCTCTTTCTCTTTCTTTCTCTGTCTCTCTGTCGCTTTCTCTCTCTGTCTCTGTCCCCCCACCCAACTTGTCTGTCTCTCTCTCTGTCTCTGTGCCCCCACCCAACTTGTCTCTGTCTCTGTCTCTCTCTCTGTCTCTGTGCCCCCACCCAACTTGTCTGTCTCTGTCTCTCTGTCTCTCTGTCTCTGTGCCCCCACCCAACTTGTCTGTCTCTGTCTCTGTCTCTCTCTCTGTCTCTGTCCCCCCACCCAACTTGTCTCTGTCTCTGTCTCTCTCTCTGTCTCTGTCTCTGTCTCTGTCTCTGTCTCTCTCTCTGTCTCTGTGCCCCCACCCAACTTGTCTGTCTCTGTCTCTGTCTCTGTGCCCCCACCCAACTTGTCTGTCTCTCTGTCTCTCTGTCTCTCTGTCTCTGTGCCCCCACCCAACTTGTCTGTCTCTCTCTCTCTGTCTCTGTCCCCCCACCCAACTTGTCTGTCTCTGTCTCTGTCTCTCTGTCTCTGTGCCCCCACCCAACTTGTCTGTCTCTCTCTCTGTCTCTCTGTCTCTGTGCCCCCACCCAACTTGTCTGTCTCTCTGTCTCTCTGTCTCTGTGCCCCCACCCAACTTGTCTGTCTCTCTCTCTCTCTGTCTCTCTGTCTCTGTGCCACCACCCAATTTGTCTGTCTCTCTCTCTGTCTCTCTGTCTCTGTGCCCCCACCCCACTTGTCTCTGTCTGTCTGTCTCTCTGTCTCTGTGCCCCCACCCAACTTGTCTGTCTCTCTCTCTGTCTCTCTGTCTCTGTGCCACCACCCAACTTGTCTGTCTCTCTCTCTGTCTCTCTGTGTCTGTGCCACCACCCAACTTGTCTGTCTCTCTCTCTGTCTCTCTTTCTCTGTGCCCCCACCCAACTTGTCTGTCTCTCTCTCTGTCTCTCTGTGTCTGTGCCACCACCCAACTTGTCTGTCTCTCTCTCTGTCTCTCTTTCTCTGTGCCCCCACCCAACTTGTCTGTCTCTGTCTCTCTGTCTCTGTCTCTGTGCCCCCACCCAACTTGTCTGTCTCTCTCTCTGTCTCTCTGTCTCTGTGCCCCCACCCAACTTGTCTGTCTCTGTCTCTCTGTCTCTGTCTCTGTGCCACCACCCAACTTGTCTGTCTCTCTCTCTGTCTCTCTGTCTCTGTGCCCCCACCCAACTTGTCTGTCTCTCTCTCTGTCTCTCTGTCTCTGTGCCCCCACCCAACTTGTCTGTCTCTGTCTCTGTCTCTGTCCCCCCACCCAACTTGTCTGTCTCTGTCTCTGTCTCTCTGTCTCTGTGCCCCCACCCAACTTGTCTGTCTCTCTCTCTCTCTGTCTCTCTGTCTCTGTGCCACCACCCAATTTGTCTGTCTCTCTCTCTGTCTCTCTGTCTCTGTGCCACCACCCAACTTGTCTGTCTCTGTCTCTCTGTCTCTCTGTCTCTGTGCCACCACCCAACTTGTCTGTCTCTGTCTCTCTGTCTCTCTGTCTCTGTGCCACCACCCAACTTGTCTGTCTCTCTCTCTCTCTGTCTCTCTGTCTCTGTGCCACCACCCAATTTGTCTGTCTCTCTCTCTGTCTCTCTGTCTCTGTGCCACCACCCAACTTGTCTGTCTCTGTCTCTCTGTCTCTCTGTCTCTGTGCCACCACCCAATTTGTCTGTCTCTCTCTCTGTCTCTCTGTCTCTGTGCCCCCACCCAACTTGTCTGTCTCTCTCTCTGTCTCTCTGTCTCTGTGCCCCCACCCAACTTGTCTGTCTCTCTCTCTGTCTCTCTGTCTCTGTGCCCCCACCCAACTTGTCTGTCTCTCTCTCTGTCTCTCTGTGTCTGTGCCCCCCACCCAACTTGTCTGTCTCTCTCTCTGTCTCTCTGTGTCTGTGCCACCACCCAACTTGTCTGTCTCTCTCTCTGTCTCTCTGTGTCTGTGCCCCCCACCCAACTTGTCTGTCTCTCTCTCTGTCTCTCTGTGTCTGTGCCCCCCACCCAACTTGTCTGTCTCTCTCTCTGTCTCTCTGTGTCTGTGCCCCCACCCAACTTGTCTGTCTCTCTCTCTGTCTCTCTGTGTCTGTGCCCCCCACCCAACTTGTCTGTCTCTCTCTCTGTCTCTCTGTGTCTGTGCCCCCCACCCAACTTGTCTGTCTCTCTCTCTCTCTGTCTCTGTCCCCCCACCCAACTTGTCTGTCTCTCTCTCTGTCTCTCTGTCTCTGTGCCCCCACCCCACTTGTCTCTGTCTGTCTGTCTCTCTGTCTCTGTCTCTTTTCTCTTCCTCTTTCTCTGTCTGTTTTTCTGTCCCTGTGTCTCTCTTTTTCTCTTTCTCATTGTCTCTCTGTCTCTGTCTCTGTCTCCCTCTGTCTCTTTCTCTCACTCTCTCTCTCTCTGTCTGTCTGTCTGTCTGTCTGTCTGTCTCTCTCTCTCTCTCTCTCTCTCTCTCTCTCTCTCTGTGCCTTTCTCTTTCTTTCTTTCTGTCTGTTCGTCTCTCTCTCTCTCTCTCTCTCTCTCTCTCTCTCTCTCTCTCTCTCTCTCTCTCTCTCTCTCTCAGTGTGTGGAGAAATGGCAAGATACCCGATATCCGTGATTTCGAAAGTTAAATGAATTAAATATTTTGCTGAAATTGACTCAAATGAATACACTATAAGCTGCCATACAAGGCTTATAAAATGCTGCTAGAATTAGATAACAGAGGTAAGAGAAACTGGGTATCAAATGTTAGAATCATTTTAGATCAATTTGGATTTGGTTACGTTTGGTTGAATCAAGGCGTCGAAGATATAAATGCTTTTGTTCGTATATTTCGTGAAAGAATAATCGACTGTTGGTGGCAGAATTGGAATAGCCATGTTCATAACAGTGAAAGATTTGACTTCTACAGATTGTTTAGTCATATACAGCATTTGCCAACTTATATATCCATGCATACTGACAGACATTTGAAACGCATTATGACAAAATTTAGGTTTGATAATTCTTATATATATATATATATATATATATATATATGTATGTATATGTTCATCGTAATCGCTGTTGACAGACATATGCTCGAACTCTGAAATGTCCGATATGTCGATCTTCAATAGAAGACGAAATTCACTTTGTACTTTCTTGTCCTGGATTAAGTGATCTTAGAAAGCTGAATATAGCACACAAGTGGGGTGGTGGACAGTGTACCAACGACATGCCAAGAAGCTGAACCACTTCCACACAACATGCCTCAGGAAGCTACTGAACATCAAGTGGCAAGACAGGACCCCAGACACAGAGGTGCTCGCAAAAGCCACCCTTCCCAGCATCTTCACCATCCTGATGCAGTCCCAGCTTCGCTGGGCTGGACACGTGGCGCGCATGCCAGACCATCGGCTGCCCAAAAGGCTCTTCTATGGCGAGCTGCAACAAGGGAAGAGATCACACGGAGGTCAGAAGAAGCGCTTCAGAGATACTCTGAAAGTCTCTCTTAAAGCGTTTGATATCAACCCTGACTCCTGGGAGGAATCTGCAGTGGACCGTGACAAATGGCGTGCTGCTGTGCACAAAGGCGCCAAGTTGTGCGAGGCCAACAGGACTGCTGCAGCTGTTCAGAAGAGGCAGGCCAGAAAGTCACGGGCAAACAAGCTCCCTGACAATGATATGCCTGTCTTTGTCTGCCCCAACTGTCAGCGAACATTTCGTGCGCAGATTGGACTATTCAGCCATCTGCGCATTCACAGATAGATTCATGAGCACCTCTTCCCAAAATAGCCTCCCTTCCCTGCCTCTTCCTTGACTTCAGTTTCTCCAGTTTTAGAGTTATGCGTGCGTGTGAATGACTGGTGCGAAAGCGCATTGATTTGTCTCTGCACAAGATTCAGTGCTATAATGATAATTATTATTATATGTAATAAATGATAATTATTATTATATGTAACATAATGATCTGAAAATGTTTTGGCTATGTCCATGCACACTCCCTTCTGAGGGGCCATGGCCTTATAAATATACCATCTCAATCTCAGTGTCTCAGTGTCTTAGTCTCTCTCTCTCTCTCTCTCTCTCTCTCTCTCTCTGTGTGTGTGTGTGTGTGTGTGTGTGTGTGTGTGTGTGTGTGTGTGTGCCTCTATACGTCTCTCTCTGTGTCTCTCTTTCTTTCTGTCTCTCTGTCTCTGTCTCTTTCTCTCTCTGCCTCTATACGTCTCTCTCTGTGTCTCTCTTTCTTTCTGTCTCTCTGTCTCTGTCTCTTTCTCACTGTCTCTCTCTCTCCTTGTTAATCCGCTCAGTATGGGGTAGGTTAAGCCTTTTCCCCCTCTCTCTACCCTCATCCCCTTCACCCCACGACCCCCCCGCTCCACACCCACCCCACCCACCCTGCACTTTCCACACTCTCTCTCTCTCTCAGTCCCTCCATCTCTCTCTTGCACACACACTCTCTCTCTCTCTCTCGCTGTCTCCCCTCCCCCCCTCTCTGTGTCTCCCTCTCTCTACCCTCTCTCTCTCACTCTCTCTCTCCTCCTCCATCTCTCTCTTACTCTATGTCCCTCTCTCTCTCTCTGTCTCCCTCTCTTTCTCTCTGTCTGTCTCCCTCTCTCTCTCTCTCTGTATGTTTCCCTCTCTCTCTCTCTGTCTCCCTCTCTCTCTGTCTGTCTCCCTCCCTCCCTCTCTCTCTCTCTGTATGTCTCCCTCTCTCTCTCTCTCTGTCTCCCTCTCTCTCTGTCTGTCTCCCTCCCTCTCTCTCTCTCTCTCTCTCTCTCTCTCTCTGAGAAGCACCATCCGTCTGTCTTTAAGTTTGATCCTTCCCGTACCACCTCCCTCCCTTCCTCCCTCCCTCTCTCACCACTCCTCTCCCCCCCCCCACCCCACCCCATACCTCCCCACCCCCATTCCCCACATCTAACCCATACCACTCTCTCTCTCTCTCTCTCTCTCTGTCTCTCTCTCTCTCTCTCTCTCTCTGTCTCTCTCTCTCTTTTCTTCGGTCTCACTCTTGTCTTAGAGTAGCTTTCCCCCTTTTCTTTTATCCGGCTGTTGTTGTACTGAGTTGGTGAAGATGTTACTATGATGATTAGTTCTGCGGGGGGTAAATGCCGACTTCCAGGAAGGATGAATCTTACTCTGTGAGAGCGTATGACTGATACTACTCGTAGGAGTGAAGGCCTAGAGGTAACGCGTCCGCCTAGGAAGTGAGAGAATCTGAGAGCGCTGGTTCGAATCACGGTTCAGTCGCCAGTATTTTCTCCCCCTCCACTAGATCTTGAGTGGTGGTCTGGATGCTAGTCTTTCGGATGAGACGATAAATCGAGGTTCCGTGCGCGGCTTGCACTTAACGCACGTAAAAGAACCCACGGCAACGAAAGGGTTGTCCCTGGCAAAATTCTGTAGAAAAATCCACTTCGATTGGATAAACAAATAAAAAACAAATAAAAAACTGCAGGCAGGAAAAAGTAAAGGTGGCGCTGTAGTGTAGCGACGCGCTCTCCCTGGGGAGAGCAGCCCGAATTTCATACAGAGAAATGTGACCAAAAAAGAGTAATACGATACAATACAACACTACTACTACTACTACTACTGCAAAACCACTGCTGCTGTTACTACTACTTCAACTACCCACTGCTGCTACTGCTACTAGCGATGCTGTTGCTTTTGAAACAACTTATACTTCTGCTGCAACTGCTACGACTACTACTACTACTACTACTACTACCACTACTATTTTATGGCTATTGTGGCTACTACTCCTCACTACTCCTACGACATCTAGCTGCTGTTGCTGGCGCTGCTACAAAGCTGCCTATTGATGGCTGATCCCACTTCACCCCAAAGGTCTGAAGTGCAAAGACCTTGGCTGGATGAGAAGCGATCGGTTAAGTCACCAATCGGACGACACATCGCCCTGCCTTATCCCCTGGTATGATCCCCTCTGTGAGAAGACATGAAGAGAACGTGGACTGTCTTAT
>NC_134903.1:15857372-15862372 GCF_041734735.1 Babylonia areolata
ACTTTAAAACTGTAGAAACTAAAGACAAGGAACTGATTGACTGATTGATTGATTGATATAGATACTTATATAGCGTCTATCCTCGGTCGGAGACCAAGCTCTGGGCGCTTTACAAACATGGGGTCATTTGCCCAACAGGCTGCCTACCTGAGTAGAGCCGACTGACGGCTGGCCATTGGGCGCTCATCATTCGTTTCCTGTGTCATTTAATCAGATTTCAGGCACGCACACATACATAGACACTCGGACAAACATGTAACATTTTACGTGTGTGACCGTTTTTGTTTATCTACCCCGCCATGTAGGCAGCTATACTCCGTTTTTCGGGGATTGTGCACTCTAGGTATGTTTTTGTTTCCGTAACCCACCGAACCCTGACATAGATAACAGAATCTTTAACGTGCAGTACTGGATCTTCTGCGCGCGTATACACACGAAGGGGGTTCAGGCACTAGCAGGTCTCTGCACATAAATTATGTTGACCTGGGAGATCAGAAAAGAAAAAAAAAATCTCCACCCTTTACCACACCAGCCGCCAGTCACTCAGATTTGAAAAGTCCAACGCTTCAACCACACGGCTATTGCGCCCGTCCGTCCACTGAACCCCCATGACCCCCCCCAACCCTCATCCCCCTATCGCCAACCCCCCCCTCCCCACCCCACCCTCCCGCTTCCCACCCCTCACGGCCACCACCACCACCACCACCACCACCACCCTGTCTATTTCACGCTCAGATGAGCGCCATCCCAATGACCGTATTCCTGTCAGGTTCGGGGTGGGTGCCGTGACGAATGGATACCCGCAGGGTACCCCCCGATACGTCACGATGAGATTCCCCCCCCCCCCCCTCACCCCCCCTCAAGCCTGTGACCCCACCACCCACACCCCCACCCCTGTCCTCCATCCTTCCTCCCACCCACCCCCCCCCGCTACCATCACCAGCCTCTTGCTCCTTCCTGAACCTCTCTTTCCTCTTCCTCGCTCTCCCTTCCTCTCCTTTTCCCTTTCCCCCTCCTCTCCTCTTCCCCTGGGCTAGCTAATAAGGGGTAGTAGGTAGGGTAGGGAAGGGTGAGATAGGGGTGGTGAGAGACAGGGAGGGGGGGGGGAGGTGAGGAGTTTGGGTGTGGGGATGGGGGGTGGGGTGGTTAATGGTGTATGTAGGACAGCCTCCTTCCTACCCCTGTTCTTCCTCCTCCGTTATCCGTGTGTGTGTGTGTGTGTGTGTGTGTGTGTGTGTGTGTGTGTGTGTGTGTGTGTGTGTGTGTGTGTGTGTGTGTGTGTGTGTGTTTGTGTGTGTGTGTGTGTGTGTGTGTGTGTGTGTGTGTGTGTGTAATCGTTAAAATGGTTCTGTATTTGTTATTATAAAGCTTCGGGTTGTTGTTTTTTTTGTTTTTTTGTTTTTTAAGTCTTAACCAGATTCGAACCTCACGTGTCGTTCTAAAATTCAATATTCGAACATACTTTTTTAAAGGGCGATAAATCAATTGCGATATTCGCAGTGAGAATGCTGTTTATATAATATTATTCTGGTGTATCTTGGGCATTCAAAAAATCTTTAAGGGCAATAAGAAAAATTCTTTTTAAGTCCGCGGTAAAGGAGACGTGGCTATCGCAGATCTAGATAGATGTGCAAGTTTAGTTACACCCGCCGGGAATGTAGTACGACACGGTCGATTCAATTTCTCTTTTATGTTCATTCTAGTTTTATAGTTTTAAAGTTGATATGAAAATTTAGTATTCTGTTAAACTAATAACATGTAGAGCCAAGTACAAGTACTTCTAAACGTCGTAAGAAGTGAAAAGGACTTCATTTTGAGAAAAGTCAAGACTGGAAATTTTTTCCTTTCATCTTGATCAATTCAAGGGTATTAACTCGCATGGTTTACAATTTTTTACTGTGAATTCCGACTGATTCTGTGGATATTTTTATGGCAGTTTGGGGCATAATCCAGTAAGTGATGAGGCGTTCACAAATCTTTCTTTGAATAAATATTTAATGGTCTCCTTCTCCAACTTTCCATCACATGTTATCGTGCATTGTCCATTGAATATAGGATTGTACGGGCAGGTCAACAACTTGAAACAAAATGGCGTCGTTCGCGTTCGCGAAGAATATGAGCACGCGCTTTGAATGTGTATAAATATGTTTGCCCAAATGATTTTTGCCCATGACCTTCAGGGCTCAGCCAATAGATATGTAAAGTCCACTCGTCGTATTGATTTTAGTATTTTCCGAAAAAGACCACTTGGGCGAATGAACATAGTGAAAGCCCTGTACACTGAGAGTAAAACACACAAGCTTTTTTATGTATTGAGTATAATTTCAAAATGTAATGTTTAAGATGAGAAAAATCAGTTTAAAGCAAATTAAGTCCCCTAGCGTTAATTACAGATTAATTTCACTTTTTTACTATCTGCACCAAAACGTTTGCAAAATAAATAAAACTTCCATGCTTAGCAAAAGAAGTTCCTGTTTGAACAAAAAAATGATAATAATGACTGCTCTTGTTGTGTCATAATATCAGATCAAAGTGCCAAGTTCAGAGAATACAAAAAACATAAATATAACAGTAAATGCAGTTTGCATATAATTTCGCTTCTTTTTTTATTTTTCATGCCCATCCCAGAGGTGCAATATTGTTTTAAACAAGATGACTGGAAAGAACTGAATTTTTCCTATTTGTATGCCTAATTTGGTGTCAACTAACAAAGTATTTGCAGAGAAAATGCCAATGTTAAAGTTTACCATGGCCACACACACACACACACACACACACACACACACACACACACACACACACACACACACACACACACACACACACACACAACCGAACACCGGGTTAAAACATAGACTCACTTTGTTTACACAAGTGAGTCAAAAATGAAGCATACCAAGATTCAGAGAGCGTAAATCACCTATATATGAACAGTGAAATAACACCAGATAAAATAAAGGAAATGTCTCTCAAATCTCGGCAGCAAAAAACATCAGTTGGTTTAGACGGAATTTCAAACGAAATGTTGAGACATTTGCCTGGAAATTTGACTGATTTCTTACACTTAATTTTAAAGAAATGTTGGTCTGATGGTGACATTCCTCTTGTATGGAAACAATCAATCGTTGTCCCTATACACAAACAGGGCAAACACAGAACAGATAAAAACAGTTATCGACCAATTGCCTAAACATCGCATGTATGCAAACTTATGGAAAAAGTTACTCTAAAAAGACTTGTTCATTATTGTGAGAAGTATAGTGTAATTCCTATAAACCAAGCTAGCTTTAGAAAAGATACCAAAGCGTTGATATCTCACGCTGCCTCCCTCGTACGTTCACGCTTGACATACGCTCAAGAGGTATTCTTCAGTGCTCCACTGCATTTGTTAAAGAAGCTGCAAAGCATTGATTGTAAGGCTTATAAACTCGCTCTAGGTGTGCCCATTCTTACATCAAATTTAGGGACTTACAGAGAAGCAGGTGTTTTATTTCTTGATGAACAAAGGAAAGCTTCAGCCGCGAAATTCGTTATCAAATCTTTCGCATATGAAACCTTTTCAAAAGAAGAAGCTAATTTGAGTTCACAAAAAGATTTTGCTAAAAGAGCTAAGACAATACAGTCTATGACATCCATTAATACATTTGCATCAGATATCATTAGTGCTACGGAATCAAAAGACAAGCAAATTACAAAAATACCTACTTTTTCACCAGTCCCTGAATGGGAGCAGTGTAAAGCTACCTTTGACATGGATTATGCAGATTTATCCAAGAACCAGTCACCATTTTTGTTAAAACCTGAAGTGCTCTCCCATATAGAAAATCAATATTCAAATTATCTAAAAATATACACAGACGGATCTGTTCTAGAAGATGGTAATTCAGGAGCGGCTTTGTAATTCCTTCATTTAGAATAGAAAAATTATACTATATTGGTAGACAATATTCCATTTTCACAGCCATACTTATGGCCTTAAATTATATTTCAGACATTCCGAAAACTGTAAGTGAAATTTTATTATGTGTAGACTCAAAGTCAGTACTACAAGCTATAGAATCTTCAAATTCAAAGAAGCGAATTGAGATGACAATGGAAATAAAACATATTATTCACCAACTGACAAAACAGGGCATTAAAATAACTTTCTGTTGGGTACCTTCGCACTGTGGAATATCTTCAAATGAGTGGGTAGACCAAGCAGCTAGAAGAGCAGCACGTAATTTCGAAGGCGCAGTACAACTTGACATCCAGTTAGATCTACATGAATGCATTAGTTTATAGAAAATATATCTAGAAATCGATTTCAGAAATTACTTATAGATTCAAATAATCAATATTACCACTGTTGTGTAAACACAAAGAATGCAGCTAATCCCAAACATTTTCTACATTTGACACCAGCAGCACTTTCAAGACAAATTACAAGTCTAATGTATAGAATTCGTTTAAATGCCTTTCGTACAAAATTTTCTAAAAATATAAAATGTATATGCGGTAAGCAAATAATAAGTCATCTACTCATCATTGTCCGGGCATAAGACAGTTAATTCCTAAAGATGTAGCTGATGACTTTTCTTCCAATATTTCATTAGCCACTAAAAAGATTTTGAATGATTATTCATTGCTTAGAATGTTTTCAGAAATTTTAAACTCCAGTCCAGTTGGTATCCTCCTTTGATGTATTATAATTAATGTTGTTATTTATATTAATTTACATTGTTGTAGGTAAATACTTGTTGATATGCATATACATATTCTCCCTCCCATGACACCTCATTCAATACACACCACAATCTCTTTAGACTTTTTCTTATAATAATATACCTTTCCTCTGATACATAACATGAACACTTTTTTTACACTAATATTCACATGCATTCACTTTTTCTTTATCCACTTCTTTACTCCTTTCCGTCTAAAAACACTTATAGTGAATAGACGTTAAACTGAAGATAACGCACACACAATTGTCGCATTCTTGTGTGCACAACTGAAAC
>NC_134903.1:15894872-15897372 GCF_041734735.1 Babylonia areolata
AGCTTAGGACTGTTTCTCTCCATATAATGGCGGAAGTTGGCGACTGTTTGTTTGTACACTTGAGAAGCATGAATAGTCAAATCGCGTGTGAATAGTGCGACTTCTGTCTTAACTGACACTGGCCTGTAAAATTCAGATTTGATTCTTTTTTTCTTTTTTAATCAATGATCGTTCAGGGTCATTATGCAGTAACTGATGAGGACTATGCCCAACTCTTTCTTTGAATAACATTATATATATATATATATATATATATATATATATATATATATATATATATATATATATATATATATCCATCTTTAGGAATACACAAACGCGTGAACATGTAGCGGTACCACTGGAGGGGGAAAAAAGCGGAAAAAACAAAAAAAAACCCCAACAACAGCAACCAACAACAAAGAATTAGATACCGACAGAGAGTTTTTATTCATTTCTTTTCTTTCTTGTTGTTTTTCTTCTTTTTCTCTCTCTCTCTCTCTTTTTCTTCTTCCTTTCTTATGTTTTCTTCTCTTTTTTTTCCTTTCTTTTTTCTCGTTTTTTTTCTCTCTTTTTTTTCTTCTTCCATTTTTTCTTTCTCATTGTCTTTTTTTTTTCTTTTTTTTCCTTTTTTTCTTTTTTCTTTCTTTTTCCTTTTTTTTTTCTTTCTTTGTTTTTTTTTCCCTTTTTTTTTCTATAGTCTAATTGTTTTGGGGTTTTTTTTTTCTTCTTTTCTTTCTTTTTTCTTTCTTTCTTTCTTTATTTCTTTCTTCTTTTTTTTTTTTTAAAGGCCCTAAAACACTCCCTTGATCCGGTTGGACAGCATCGTCGGGTGAGCCATCATCGTGCCTTACCCCATGTATCCGTCCTGCTCCGGTCCCCCCAACAACCCGCTTGGACGTCCTTTCATCTCTCGGGGTTTTTTTTACGGGATTTGACATAACTTCCCAACCCGGTTAGACTGGATGGACGGATGGAGGAGGAGGAGGAAGGTGGAGGAGGAGGAAGGAGGGGGAAGGTGGAGGAGGAGGAGGAAGGTGGAGGAGGAGGAAGGAGGGGGAAGGAAGAGGAGGAGGAGGAAGGAGGAGGAGGAGGAGGAAGGAGGGGGAAGGAAGAGGAGGAGGAAGGAAGGAGGAGGATGAGAGGAAGGGTGGGGGGAAAGCAGTGGCGTGGGACCAGGGGGGTGGGCGGGGGGGGGGGGGGGAATACGGGGGTACGGGGGGTGTGGGTGGGTGGGAGGGGGTTTAGACACGGAGGACGAGGGGGTGGGGGTGGTGGGGGGGTGGGGGGGACAGCGAGGGTGGAGGGGGTGAGGGATGGTGAGTAAGCAATGAACAAGACTTGTGGTAGGTGGGAGGGAGGAGGGGAGGGTGGGGGGGATGTGGGATGTGGGATGTGGATGTGGATGTAAAAACTTGAAAGAGCGCTTTCTCTGATGACTGACTGACTGGCTGACTGACATAGGAACGAGGGTAGGAACATCACACTACTACGACACGATATACTGGTTGATTCACGAAGAAGAAGAAGAAGAAGAAGAAGAAGAAGAAAGAAACTTGTTCCGTAAGGGGGGGGGGGGGGGGGGGGGGATTTACTTGTTTTGTAAAACTAGACACGCAATTTCTTTTTCTTTCTTTTTTTTCTTTTTTTTTTCTTCTTTTTTTCTTTGTTTTCTTTTTTTTTTTTCTTCTGATTCCTTTTTTTTTTTACGATCACCGCGACTCCATGAAAAAAAAAAAAAAAATGTTTCAACATTTTTTTATTCAGACAAAGGTAATATACAGAATTCATTTCTTTTGTGCAAAGAAAGTATAGGGTAAGCCTATAATTAAGTGCTAGGTACTGACAAGTACACAACAGCAAAACAATATATGCTCAATGGCAAAACTCCAAGGTAGCGTTGTATAGCTTAATCTTGCATTAAACAGTTATAAAGTGCCTATTTTTTTCCCACAAACTTGTTATATTCCATAGTTATGTTAAAGGCATACTTGTCTATCTCATATGCCTGTTTGAGGTGGGGGGTTTTAACATTTGTAGTGTTGGTTTTACTTTGTTGATTCTACATTTGTATACATAAAATTTAGCTATCAATAAAATATATGAGAAACATTCATCAGTTTTCATTTTGTGATGTCCAGAAAGCACCGGTGTGTCATTCAGGAAAAAAAAAAAAAAAAAAAAAAAAATTGAACAAACCATGCCTGTGAGCTGGCGGGCGCTTGATGGTTAATTAATTAATTAATCAAAGTGCACAGCTCATTAGGTGAAGCAAGGACAAGGGATCCTTATAATAATTATGTCTTCACAAAGTTCTGGGAAAAGGAGAATGCACAAAAAAGAATACGAAGTAGAATGCGAAGAAGATAATGACGAAAGAAGAAGAAAAAGAAGAAGAAAATGCTGCTGCTGATGATGATGATGATAGAAGAAGAAGAAAAGAAGATGATGATGATGATGATGATAGAAGAAGAAGAAGAGAAGATGATGATGATGATAGAAGAAGAAAAAGAGAAGATAA
>NC_134903.1:15929985-15937485 GCF_041734735.1 Babylonia areolata
GGTGGAGTGTTGTGGTGTTGGGTGTGATGGGGTGTGATGGGGTGGAGTGTTGTGTTGGGGTGTTGGGTGTGATGGGGTGGGGTGGAGTGTTGTGGTGTTGGGTGTGATGGGGTGGAGTGTTGTGTTGTGGTGTTGGGTGTGATGGGGTGAGTGTTGTGGTGTTGGGTGTGATGGGGTGGGGTGTTGTGGTGTTGGGTGTGATGGGGTGGAGTGGAGTGTTGTGGTGTTGGGTGTGATGGGGTGTTGTGGTGTGGTGTGGTGTGGGGTGGTGTGGTATGGTGTGGGGTGGTGTGGAGTGGGGTGGGGTGGGTTAGTGTGGGGTGGGGTGGAGTGGTGTGGGGTGAGTTAGTGTGGGGTGGGGGGTGGGGTGGAGGTAGGGTGGAGTGGTGTGGTTGGGCGCTGTGTGGTGGTGTCGAGTGGTGTCGGGTGGGGTAAGGTGGTGTGGTATGGTGTGGGGTGGTGTGGAGTGGTGTGGTGTGGAGTGAGGTGGTGTGGAGTGGTGTGGAGTGGTGTGAGGTGGTGTGGAGTGGTGTGGGCTGGGTTAGTGTGGAGTGGTGTGGGGTGGGTTAGTGTGGAGTGGTGTGGGGTGGGTTAGTGTGGAGTGGTGTAGTTGGGCGCGGTGTGGTGGGGTGTTGTGGTGTTGGGTGTGATGGGGTGTTGTGTTGTGGTGTTGGGTGTGATGGGGTGTTGTGTTGTGGTGTTGGGTGTGATGGGGTGGAGTGTTGTGGTGTTGGGTGTGATGGGGTGGAGTGTTGTGGTGTTGGGTGTGATGGGGTGTTGTGTTGTGGTGTTGGGTGTGATGGGGTGGTGTGTTGTGGTGTTGGGTGTGATGGGGTGGGGTGTTGTGTTGTGGTGTTGGGTGTGATGGGGTGTTGTGTTGTGGTGTTGGGTGTGATGGGGTGTTGTGTTGTGGTGTTGGGTGTGATGGGGTGTTGTGTTGTGGTGTTGGGTGTGATGGGGGTGGAGTGTTGTGGTGTTGGGTGTGATGGGGTGGGGTGTTGTGTTGTGGTGTTGGGTGTGATGGGGTGTTGTGTTGTGGTGTTGGGTGTGATGGGGTGGAGTGTTGTGGTGTTGGGTGTGATGGGGTGGGGTGTTGTGGTGTTGGGTGTGATGGGGTGGGGTGTTGTGGTGTTGGGTGTGATGGGGTGGGGTGGAGTGTTGTGGTGTTGGGTGTGATGGGGTGGGGTGTTGTGGTGTTGGGTGTGATGGGGTGGAGTGTTGTGGTGTTGGGTGTGATGGGGTGGGGTGGGGTGTTGTGGTGTTGGGTGTGATGGGGTGGGGTGTTGTGTTGTGGTGTTGGGTGTGATGGGGTGTTGTGTTGTGGTGTTGGGTGTGATGGGGTGGGGTGTTGTGGTGTTGGGTGTGATGGGGTGGGGTGTTGTGGTGTTGGGTGTGATGGGGTGTTGTGTTGTGGTGTTGGGTGTGATGGGGTGGGGTGTTGTGGTGTTGGGTGTGATGGGGTGGGGTGTTGTGGTGTTGGGTGTGATGGGGTGTTGTGTTGTGGTGTTGGGTGTGATGGGGTGGGGTGTTGTGGTGTTGGGTGTGATGGGGTGTTGTGTTGTGGTGTTGGGTGTGATGGGGTGGGGTGTTGTGGTGTTGGGTGTGATGGGGTGGGGTGTTGTGTTGTGGTGTTGGGGTGTGTGATGGGGTGGGGTGGGGGTGTTGTGGTGTTGGGTGTGATGGGGTGGGGTGTTGTGGTGTTGGGTGTGATGGGGTGGAGTGGAGTGTTGTGGTGTGGGTGTGATGGGGTGTTGTGTTGTGGTGTTGGGTGTGATGGGGTGGAGTGGAGTGTTGTGGTGTTGGGTGTGATGGGGGTGGGGTGTTGTGTTGTTGGGTGTGATGGGGTGGGGGTGTTGTGGTGTTGGGTGTGATGGGGTGGAGTGTTGTGGTGTTGGGTGTGATGGGGTGGAGTGTTGTGGTGTTGGGTTGTGATGGGGTGTTGTGTTGGGGTGTTCAGTGTGATGGGGTGGAGTAGATGTGTTGTGGTGTTGGGTGTGATGGGGTTAGGGTGGAGTTGTTGTGGTGTTGGGTGTGATGAGGTGGAGTGTTGTGGTGTTGGGTGTGATGGGTGGGGTGTTGTGTTGTGGTGTTGGGTGTGATGGGGTGGGGTGTTGTGTTGTGGGTGTGTTGGTGGTGATGGGGTGTGATGGGGTGGAGTGTTGTGGTGTTGGGTGTGATGGGTGGGGTGGAGTGTTGTGGTGTTGGGTGTGATGGGGTGGAGTGTTGTGGGTGTTGGGTGTGATGGGGTGGGGTGGAGTGTTGTGGTGTTGGGTGTGATGGGGTGGGGTGGAGTGTAGTGGTGTTGGGTGGTGATAGGGAGGTGTTGTGTTGTGGTGTTGGTGTGATGGGGTGGGGTGTTGTGGTGTTGGGTGTGATGGGGTGGAGTGTTGTGGTGTTGGGTGTGATGGGGTGGGGTGGGGTGTTGTGGTGTTGGGTGTGATGGGGTGGGGTGTTGTGTTGTGGTGGTGTGGGTGTGATGGGGTGTTGTGTTGTGGTGTTGGGTGTGATGGGGTGGAGTGTTGTGGTGTTGGGTGTGATGGGGTGGGGTGTTGTGGTGTTGGGTGTGATGGGGTGGAGTGTTGTGGTGTTGGGTGTGATGGGGGTGGGGTGTTGTGTTGTGGTGTGATGGGGTGGGGTGGGGTGTTGTGGTGTTGGGTGTGATGGGGTGGAGTGTTGTGTTGTGGTGTTGGGTGTGATGGGGTGGAGTGTTGTGGTGTTGGGTGTGATGGGGTGGAGTGTTGTGGTGTTGGGTGTGATGGGGTGGGGTGGAGTGTTGTGGTGTTGGGTGTGATGGGGTGGAGTGTTGTGGTGTTGGGTGTGATGGGGTGGAGTGTTGTGGTGTTGGGTGTGATGGGGTGTGATGGGGTGGAGTGTTGTGTTGGGGTGTTGGGTGTGATGGGGTGGGGTGGAGTGTTGTGGTGTTGGGTGTGATGGGGTGGAGTGTTGTGTTGTGGTGTTGGGTGTGATGGGGTGGAGTGTTGTGGTGTTGGGTGTGATGGGGTGGGGTGTTGTGGTGTTGGGTGTAATGGGGTGGAGTAATGTGTTGTGGTGTTGGGTGTGATGGGGTGGGGTGTTGTTTTCTTGTGTTGGGTGTGATGGGGTGGGGTGGAGTGTTGTGGTGTTGGGTGTGATGGGGTGGAGTGTTGTGGGTGTTGGGTGTGATGGGGTGGGGTGTTGTGGTGTTGGGTGTGATGGGGTGGGGTGTTGTGGTGTTGGGTGTGATGGGGTGTTGTGTTGTGGTGTTGGGTGTGATGGGGTGGGGTGTTGTGGTGTTGGGTGTGATGGGGTGGGGTGTTGTGGTGTTGGGTGTGATGGGGTGTTGTGTTGTGGTGTTGGGTGTGATGGGGGTGGGGTGTTGTGGTGTTGGGTGTGATGGGGTGTTGTGTTGTGGTGTTGGGTCTGATGGGGTGGGGTGTTGTGGTGTTGGGTGTGATGGGGTGGGGTGTTTGTGTTGTGGTGTTGGGTGTGTGATGGGGTGGGGTAGGGTGTTGTGGTGTTGGGTGTGATGGGGTGGGGTGTTGTGGTGTTGGGTGTGATGGGGTGGAGTGGAGTGTTGTGGTGTTGGGTGTGATGGGGTGTTGTGTTGTGGTGTTGGGTGTGATGGGGTGGAGTGGAGTGTTGTGGTGTTGGGTGTGATGGGTGGGGTGTTGTGTTGTTGGGTGTGATGGGGTGGGGTGTTGTGGTGTTGGGTGTGATGGGGTGGAGTGTTGTGGTGTTGGGTGTGATGGGGTGGAGTGTTGTGGTGTTGGGTGTGATGGGGTGTTGTGTTGGGGTGTTCAGTGTGATGGGGTGGAGTAATGTGTTGTGGTGTTGGGTGTGATGGGGTTAGGGTGGAGTGTTGTGGTGTTGGGTGTGATGAGGTGGAGTGTTGTGGTGTTGGGTGTGATGGGGTGGGGTGTTGTGTTGTGGTGTTGGGTGTGATGGGGTGGGGTGTTGTGTTGTGGTGTTGGGTGTGATGGGGTGTGATGGGGTGGAGTGTTGTGGTGTTGGGTGTGATGGGGTGGGGTGGAGTGTTGTGGTGTTGGGTGTGATGGGGTGGAGTGTTGTGGTGTTGGGTGTGATGGGGTGGGGTGGGGTGTTGTGGTGTTGGGTGTGATGGGGTGGGGTGGAGTGTAGTGGTGTTGGGTGTGATAGGGCGGTGTTGTGTTGTGGTGTTGGGTGTGATGGGGTGGGGTCTTGTGGTGTTGGGTGTGATGGGGGTGGAGTGTTGTGGTGTTGGGTGTGATGGGGTGGGGTGGGGTGTTGTGGTGTTGGGTGTGATGGGGTGGGGTGTTGTGTTGTGGTGTTGGGTGTGATGGGGTGTTGTGTTGTGGTGTTGGGTGTGATGGGGTGGAGTGTTGTGGTGTTGGGTGTGATGGGGTGGGGTGTTGTGGTGTTGGGTGTGATGGGGTGGAGTGTTGTGGTGTTGGGTGTGATGGGGTGGGGTGTTGTGTTGTGGTGTGATGGGGTGGGGTGGGGTGTTGTGGTGTTGGGTGTGATGGGGTGGAGTGTTGTGTTGTGGTGTTGGGTGTGATGGGGTGGAGTGTTGTGGTGTTGGGTGTGATGGGGTGGAGTGTTGTGGTGTTGGGTGTGATGGGGTGGGGTGGAGTGTTGTGGTGTTGGGTGTGATGGGGGTGGAGTGTTGTGGTGTTGGGTGTGATGGGGTGGAGTGTTGTGGTGTTGGGTGTGATGGGGTGTGATGGGGTGGAGTGTTGTGTTGGGGTGTTGGGTGTGATGGGGTGGGGTGGAGTGTTGTGGTGTTGGGTGTGATGGGGTGGAGTGTTGTGTTGTGGTGTTGGGTGTGATGGGGTGGAGTGTTGTGGTGTTGGGTGTGATGGGGTGGGGTGTTGTGGTGTTGAGTGTGATGGGGTGGAGTAATGTGTTGTGGTGTTGGGTGTGATGGGGTGGGGTGTTGTTTTCTTGTGTTGGGTGTGATGGGGTGGGGTGGAGTGTTGTGGTGTTGGGTGTGATGGGGTGGAGTGTTGTGGTGTTGGGTGTGATGGCGTGGAGTGTTGTGGTGTTGGGTGTGATGGGGTGGGGTGGAGTGTTGTGGTGTGGGGTGTGGTGGGGTGGAGTGGAGTGTTGTGGTGTTGGGTGTGATGGGGTGGGGTGTTGTGGTGTTGGGTGTGATGGGGTGGGGTGGAGTGTTGTGGTGTTGGGTGTGATGGGGTGGGGTGTTGTGGTGTTGGGTGTGATGGGGTGGGGTGTTGTGTTGTGGTGTTGGGTGTGATGGGGTGGGGTGGAATGTTGTGGTGTTGGGTGTGATGGGGTGGGGTGTTGTGGTGTTGGGTGTGATGGGGTGGGGTGTTGTGTTCTGGTGTTGGGTGTGATGGGGTGGGGTGTTGTGGTGTTGGGTGTGATGGGGTGGAGTGTTGTGGTGTTGGGTGTGATGGGGTGGAGTGTTGTGGTGTTGGGTGTGATGGGGTGGGGTGTTGTGTTGTGGTGTTGGGTGTGATGGGGTGGGGTGTTGTGTTGTGGTGTTGGGTGTGATGGGGTGGGGTGTTGTGTTGTGGTGTTGGGTGTGATGGGGTGGGGTGTTGTGTTGTGGTGTTGGGTGTGATGGGGTGGGGTGGGGTGTTGTGGTGTTGGGTGTGATGGGGTGGGGTGTTGTGTTGTGGTGTTGGGTGTGATGGGGTGGGGTGGGGTGTTGTGGTGTGTGGTGTGATGGGGTGGAGTGTTGTGGTGTTGGGTGTGATGGGGTGGGGTGTTGTGTTGTGGTGTTGGGTGTGATGGGGTGGGGTGTTGTGTTGTGGTGTTGGGTGTGATGGGGTGGGGTGTTGTGTTGTGGTGTTGGGTGTGATGGGGTGGGGTGGGGTGTTGTGGTGTTGGGTGTGATGGGGTGGGGTGTTGTGTTGTGGTGTTGGGTGTGATGGGGTGGGGTGGGGTGTTGTGGTGTGTGGTGTGATGGGGTGGAGTGTTGTGGTGTTGGGTGTGATGGGGTGGGGTGTTGTGTTGTGGTGTTGGGTGTGATGGGGTGGAGTGTTGTGGTGTTGGGTGTGATGGGGTGGGGTGTTGTGTTGTGGTGTTGGGTGTGATGGGGTGGGGTGTTGTGTTGTGGTGTTGGGTGTGATGGGGGTGGGGTGTTGTGTTGTGGTGTTGGGTGTGATGGGGTGGGGTGGGGTGTTGTGGTGTTGGGTGTGATGGGGTGGGGTGTTGTGGTGTGTGGTGTGATGGGGTGGAGTGTTGTGGTGTTGGGTGTGATGGGGTGGGGTGTTGTGTTGTGGTGTTGGGTGTGATGGGGTGGGGTGTTGTGGTGTTGGGTGTGATGGGGTGGGGTGGAGTGGTGTTGGGTGTGATGGGGTGGGGTGTTGTGGTGTGTGGTGTGATGGGGTGGAGTGTTGTGGTGTTGGGTGTGATGGGGTGGAGTGTTGTGGTGTTGGGTGTGATGGGGTGGGGTGGGGTGGAGTGTTGTGGTGTTGGGTGTGATGGGGTGTGATGGGGTGGGGTGGGGTGGAGTGTTGTGGTGTTGGGTGTGATGGGGTGGGGTGGGGTGGAGTGTTGTGGTGTTGGGTGTGATGGGGTGGGGTGGGGTGCTGTGGTGTTGGGTGTGATGGGGTGGGGTGTTGTGGTGTTGGGTGTGATGGGGTGGGATGGGGTGGGGTGGGGTGGAGTGCTGTGGTGTTGGGTGTGATGGGGTGGGGTGGAATGTTGTGGTGTTGGGTGTGTGATGGGGTGGAGTGGAGTAGTGTGATGGGGTGGGGTGTTGTGTGATGGAACAAGGTGTGGTTATTTAACTTGTGTCGTCAAAGTGCACGCATGTGCGTTCATCACACACAATTATACATACACGCGCAATCGCGCGCACACACACACACACACACACACACACACACACACACACACACACACACACACAGAGGTATAATGTATATAGATAGAGAGATAGATAGACAGATAGATAGATAGATATTGGAGACAGGGAGATTTTCACACTTTTCGGTTTCCATACACCGCGACCTCAAAATAAAAAAATAATAATAAATAAGCGAAAAGCAGGCCAATTGTTTGAACAAAACAAACAATAACATGAAGAGAGAGAGGGGGGGGGCGAGGGGGGGGGGGGGTACCGAGAAAGCGCTAACAAGAACAAGACAAAGGCAAACAAACAAAGAAAGAAAATACACACAAAATATCCGACACACTGACAACAAGGTGGCCAATAACGGGGTAAAAAAAAATATTTTAAAAAAAGAACTGACAAGGATGTTTGGATTCAGTTGGACGGGCGAATAGCCGAGTGGTGAAAGCGTTAGACTTTGAATCAGAGGGTCCCGGGTTCGAATCTCGGTAACGGCGCCTTGTGTGGGTAAAGGGTGGAGATTTTTCTGATCTCCTAAGGTCAACATATGTGCAGACCTGCTTAGTGCCTGAACCCCCCTTCCGTGTGTATGTATATACGGCAAACAGAAGATCAAATACCGCACGTTAAAGATCCTGTGATCCATGTCAGCGTTCGGTGGGCTATGGAAGCAAGAACGTAGTACCCAGCATGCACACCCCCGAAAACGGAGTTTGGCTGCC
>NC_134903.1:15942485-15949985 GCF_041734735.1 Babylonia areolata
TCAGACCATTTATTTTATTCATTTGACATCATAATCATTACCATCAACTTCTCATCACCTGTTCATTTAACATTATAATAATTACCATCATCTTCTCATCGTCTATTCCTTTTACATCATTATCATTACCATCATCTTCTCATCATCGGCGGCTATAATATAAGTATCCATATCAAATCAAATCATATCATCATCATGGTCAACCTGGATTCAATGATCTGAAATCGATGTTCAGACAAATGTGTTTCTGTCAAGGACCATTATCATCATATGTATATATATATATATATATATATATATAACACTTTTTTTTATCACAACAGATTTATCTGTGTAAAATTCGGGCTGCTCTCCCCAGGGAGAGAGCGTCTCTACACTACAGCGCCACCATTTTTTTTTCTGCGTGAAGTTTTATTTGTTTTTCCTATCGAAGTGGATTCTTCTACAGAACTTTGCCAGGAACAACCCTTTTGTTGCCGTGGGTTCTTTTACGTGCGCTAAGTGTATGCTGCACACGGGACCTCGGTTTATCGTTTCACCCGAATGACTAGCGTCCAGACCACCACTCAGGGTCTAATGGAGGGGGAGAAAATATCGGCGGCTGAGCCGTGATTCGAACCAGCGCGCTCAGATTCTCTCGCTTCCTTGGCGGACGCGTTACCTCTAAGCCATTACTCCACATCATCATCAAACGAAAAAATAGAAAAACTGCAGGCAAGAAAAAAAAAGGGGTGGCGCTGTAGTGTAGCGACGCTCTCTCCCTGGGTAGAGCGGCGCGAATTTCACACAGAGAAATCTGTTGTGATAAAAAAAAAAATGTTATACATATACATATGATGATGATGGTCCTTGACAGAGACGCATTTGTCTGAAAATCGATTTCAGATGATTAAAATCAGGTTGACCATGATGATGATATGATTTGATTTGATATGGATACTTATATAGCCGCCTATCTTCGGTCGAAAACCAAGCTCTAAGCGCTTTACAAGCACGGAGTCATTTGCACAACAGGCTGCCTGCCTATCTGGGCAGAGCCGACTGACTGACGTATGCCACTGGGCGCTCATCATTCGTTTCCTGTGTCATTCAGTCAGGTTTCAGGCACGCACCGCACACATATACTCAGACAGACATGTAACATTTACGTGTATGATCATTTTGCTTATTTATCCCCGCCATGTATGCAGCCATACTTCGTTTTCGATGGTATGCATGCTGGGTATGTTTTTGTTTCCATAACCCACCGAACGCTGACATGGATCCCTCAACAATAAGTTCAATTGTGGCAGGTCCACTTCCTTTTCGTTAGGTGTGCTTGACTATGTGTGTATACATATGTATGTGTACATAACTACATGCATGTATATGAATGTGTATTGTGGTGTGCGTGTGTTTATGTAAGTTTGTGTCTGCCTATGTGTGCTATGTTGTTAGGGTAGTTGTTAGATACACATGTATGTTAAAATGTATGTATGGCAGTGTGTTGTGTGTGTGTGTGTGTGGGTGTGTGTGTGTGTGTGCGTGCGTGCGTGCGTGTGTGTGTGTGTATGTGTGTGTGTGTGTGTGGTCACATTTTGGTGTGTGTATGTAACACAGATATAATGTTTTATGTTAACAAAAGCGTTTTTGTAAAGCACCTAGAGCAGATTTCTGGATAGTGTGCTATATAAGTATCCATTATTATTATTATCTTTAACGTGCCGTATTTGATCTTTTGCTTCCCGTATACACACGAAGGGGGTTCAGGAACTAGCAGGTCTGCACATAATTATGTTGACCTGGGAGATCGGGGGGAAATCTCTACCACCCTTTACCAATACCAGGCGCCGTTACCGAGATTCAGAACCCGGGACTCTCAGATTGAAAGTCTAACGCTTTAACTCTCTCCATACGAACGGCGAAAGAGACGACGTTAACAGCGTTTCACCCCAATTACCATCATCAAAATATTGCAAGCGGAAGGCTCTTATACTGAAGAGGTGAATGTTGACAAAGAATACCACAATTCTGACGACAGAAGCTAAAGGTTGGGTCATTGAGACACCCACTGAACATCCGAGGGGTCTGTGTAGAGGAGAAGAGAGGACTGGCCGTACTGAGTGTATTAACCACTCGGCTATTGCGCACCATCACTGGATCTGATACCAAGGCTTCCTCCATCACTCTGCTGTTGGTGATGAACACGTCTTTTTTTGTCTTTTTCTTTTTTCTTCTTCTTCTTCTTCTTCTTCTTCTTCTTCTTCTTCTTTTTACCCTGGTGATAGAGAAGCCATGACACTACCTCCACAGACACAGGAAGAGAGAGTAGGAGGAAGAGTCCAACCCCACACCCCTTCCCACCCACCACACACACACACACACACACACACACACACACACACACACACACACACACACACATACACACACACAAACACACACTCCACACACACACACACACACTCTCACACACACACACAAACACACACTCCACACACACCACACACAAACACACACACACACACACACACACACACACACACACTCCACGTACACACATACACACAAACAAACACACACTCCACACACACACACACACACACACACACACAAACACACACTCCACACACACTCACACACAGAACACTCCACACACACACACACACACACACACACACACACACATACACACACACAAACACAACACACACACACACACACACACACACACACACACACACACACACACACACACACTCAAATGTTTTGTATATGCCTTTGGTGTTGTTGTAAAAAGGGTGTATGTGTATGCGAATCGGGATTTGTTGTAAATGCTGATGTGTATTTCATTTTCGCACGATTCGTGTATGCACCACGTAACTATATTTCTAGTACTTTTGTGTGTTTTGTTCTATGTATCTCCCCACTTCTTCTCCTTTTCTTTTTTTCTTTTTTTTTTTTTTTTTTTTTTCTTTTTTTCAGAGGGCTTGATGTTTAAAAAAAAAAAGTTTTTAAAAAAAAACAGCCGTTGCTTATTCAATTACCATCTTGAAATAAAAATTTTGACTTTGACTTTGACTCCACACACACACACACACACACACACACACACACACACACACACACACCTAACAACAATAACAACACACAAACCTCCCTCCCCCCCCTCCCCCTTATTTCCACCACCACTACCACCACCACGAGCACCAGGACCACACTTCCTCCTCCGCCCCCCCACCCCCCCCCCCCCCCCCCCCCCCCGCCAGCCCCCCCCCCCCCCCCCCCCCCCGCAACCACCACCCCCCCTCCCACCGTTGAACAAAGGCGGGTAGGGTAGGGGGTAAGCGTCGTCATGTTGTTGTGGGGTGGACAGTGAATTAGTTCCCCCTTAAAGCCCCCTCTTTCCCCCCCCTTCCCCCTCCCACCCCCTGTCCCCACGCCCCCCCCCTCCAGGCACACATCACTCTCTAGGCTCTGGCCAGATGTTAGCAGTCAGAAATTGACAGAAGGGGGGGTGTGTGTGTGTGGGGGGGGGGGGTGAAGGTATACGAGAGAGAGAGAGAGAGATGGACGAGGGGGTGGGGAGGGAGGAGGAGGAGGGGTAGAAGGAGGGAGAGTGGGGGGGAGCAGTGAAAACTGATGGGGTGGGGTGGGTGGGTGGATGGTCTGGGAGGGTGGTGGGTGTGGGGGGGGGGGGGGGGGGGGGTGAGGAGAGAAGGAAGGACAAGGGGGGGGAGGAAGGAGGGTTGGCGCGGGGGGTTGGGGTGGTGGTGGTGGTACTGAGGGTAGTAGTTGTAGGAGGGTTGGGGGGGGGGTGTCGGTGGAAGGGTTGGGGGGGGGGGCGGATTGGGGGGGGGGGGGGGGGGGGGGGTGAAGGAAGAAGACGGATCATGTTGCACGTGTCCTGAAAGAAAGACAGCCTTTGTGTCTTGTGACGTCACAAGGGGGTTTGCTGCTTTTCCACTGTCTGTCTGTCTGTCTGTCTGTCTCTCTCTCTCTCTCTCTCTCTCTCTCTCTCGCTCTCTCTGTCTCTCTCCGTCTCTGGGTGGTTGGGTAGGGGTTGGTGGGGCAGGAGGGAGAGAGGCATAGAGCGGGGGGGGGGGGGGTGGGGGGGGGGGGGGTTGGTGGGGATGTAGGGGTGGGACTGTGATTCTCTCCCTCCTCTCTCTCTCTCTCTCTCTCTCTCTATATATATATATATATATATATATAATGGATACTTATATAGCACACTATCCAGAAATCTGCTCTAGGTGCTTTACAAAAATGCTTTTGTTAACATAAAACATTACATCTATATCTATGTTACACACACACACCAAAATGTGACAACACACACACACACACACACACACACACACTGCATGCATACATACATTTTAACATACATGTGTATCTAACAGCTACCCTAACACATACGCACACAAAGGCAGGCACGAACTTACATAAACACACGCACACACAATACGCATTCATATACATGCATGTAGTTATGTACACACACATACGTATACACATATAGTCAAGCACAGCTAACGCAAAGGAAGTGGACCTGCCAGAATTGAACTTATTGCTGAGGGAAAAGGTGAGTTTTGAGACGAGATTTAAAAGATGCAAGGGAATCAGAATGACGGAGGTTAGATATATATATAATAATAATGGTATTTATATAGCGCTGAGTCTTGTGCATGGACAAATCTAAGTGCTTTCGCACCAGTCATTCTCACGCACGCATAACTCTAAAACTGGAGAAACTGAAGACAAGGAAGAGGCAGGGAAGGGAGGCTATTTTGGGAAGAGGTGGGTTTTAAGGCCAGACTTGAAAGAGCTGAGTGTGGAGACTTGGCGAAGCGAAAGAGGAAGTTCATTCCAATTGCAAGGTCCAGAGACAGAGAAAGAACGGCGGCCAACAGTCGAGAGTTTGAATCTGGGTATGCGTAAACAGAGTGGATCCGAAGCAGATCGTAGGGAGCGAGATGGAGTGTAGAGGTGAAGGCAGCCACAGAGATGGGAAGGGGCTGATTTGTGAATACATCTATAACATAGAGTGCTGATCTTGTACTTTATTCGGTGTGAGACAGGGAGCCAGTGGAGATGTTGCAAAAGAGGAGTGATGTGCTCAGATCTTTTCTTTCTGAGGACGAGTCGGGCAGCAGAGTTTTGTATGCGCTGAAGGGACTGAATGGATGAAGCAGGCAAACCAGACAATAGAGAGTTACAGTAGTCAAGGCGAGAGAGAATGAGAGAAACGACAAGTCTAGATGTTGCGTCAATGGACAGATATTTCCGGATGGAACTGATGCGCCGCAGTTGACAGTAGCAGGATTGACATGTCTGACTGATAAATTTTTGCATGGACAGTGTGATGTCAAGGACAACGCCGAGGTTCCTGACTGAACTGGAAAGAGGGATGGATGTACTGCCAAGTTTGATTGTGTCAGTTGTAATGGAAGAGAGTTTTTGTTTAGTTCCTATGATCATTGCTTCAGTTTTGTCCGCGTTCAATTGTAACTTATTCAGAGTCATCCAATTTTGAATATCCAGGAAGCAGTTGGATGTTTCTTGCAAGAGCGACGACAGTTTTTCAGGGGTATCACTCTTCTGGAGTTGAGTGTCATCAGCATAAGAATGATGACTGACATTATGGCGGTTGATAATTTCAGCGAGAGGAGCAGTGTACAGTGTGAAGAGCACTGGGCCTAAAACAGATCCCTGTGGGACTCCATGTTCAATTTTAACGGGTTCAGACTGGAAATTATCAACAATGACAGACTGGAATCTGTCCCTGAGATAAGATTTGAACCAGTTTAGAACAGTGCCGTTGATACCAAATGTAAAATGAAGACGGGAAAGAAGATTGAATGCTCTCTCTCTCTCTCTCTCTCTCTCTCTCTCTCTCTCTCTCTCTCTCTCTCTCTCTCTCTCTCTCTCTCTCTCTGTATATATGCATATATATACATCTCTCTCTTTCTCTCTTTCTCTGTCTCCCTTTCTTTCTCTCTCTCTCTCTCTCTCCATCTTTCTCTCTCCCCCCCTCTCTCTCTCTCTCCCTCCCTCCCTCTCTCTCTCTCCCTCTCCTTCTCTCTCCCCCTCTCTCTCTCTTTCTCTACTCTATCCCCTCTCTGTGTATGTGTCTCTCTCTACCCTCTCTGTATCTCTCTTTCTCTCTCTCTCTCTCCTTCTCTCTATCTCTCTCTCTCTCTCTCCCCTTCTCTCTCTCTCTCTGTCTCTGTTTCTCTCTCTCTCTCGCTCTCTCGCTCTCCCCTTCTCTCTCTCTGTGTCTCTGTCTCTGTTTCTCTCTCTCTCTCTCTCACTGTCTCTACTCTCCCCTCCTCTCTGTATCTCTCTCTCTCTTTCTCTCTCTCTCTACCCCTTCTCTCTGTCTCTGTCTCTGTCTCTCTCTCTCTCTCTACCCCCTTCTCTCTGTCTTTCTGTCTCTCTCTGTCTCTCTCTTTCTCTATCTCTCTCTCTCCTCTCTCCCTCTCTCTCTCTCTACCCCTTCTCTCTGTCTCTGTCTCTGTCTCTCTCTCTCTCTCCCTCTTTCTCTCTCTTCTCTCTCCCCCTTCTCTCTGTCTCTCTGTCTCTCTGTCCCTCTCTCTTTCTCTCCCTTCTCTCTCTCTACCCCTTCTCTCTGTCTCTCTGTCTCTCTCTCTCTCTCTCTCTCCCTTCTCTCTCTCTCTCTACCCCCCCCCCCCCTTCTCCCTCTCTCCCTCTCTCTCCTGCTCAAGTTCCCTACCACCCCCCAACGTGTCTTCTGCACCCACCCCCACCCAGACCCCCTGGGGTGGTGGGTGAGAGGCCCGTGTGTCTTCAAGGTGGTCGGAGGGGAAGTCTTACGTGTGGATACAGCTGCGAGAGTTAATCAATTTTTTTTAAAAGGGCTCGTGAACTTGCAGCTCTGATGGAGACGCTTATGTCCCCTTGGTCCTTCCCCTCCTCCTCCTCCCCACCCTCCCCCACCACTACCCCCAACCCCCATCGCCTCCCACCCACCCACCCACCAGTACGGTAGAGGGGCGCGGCAGGGGGTAGTGGTGGGGGAGTGGGGGCGGGGGAGGGGAGGCTGTGGGGGGGAGGGGGGGGCCAAGAGAAGGAAGTCTTGGTCAACCGATTGATCTTCTGCGAAGGAAGAATGCCCCTTCTGTGTCCATCTCTCCTCTGCCTCCTCCTCCTCCTCCTCCTCCTCCCCTTCCTCTTCCTCCTCTGTGGTTTCCTCCTGTGGGTAGATTAGGGAGGGACTGAGGTGGAGGTGGCGGGGGGGGGGGTGCTGGGGGGGGGGACAAATTGAAGGCTGGATAGCAAGCAGCAGGGGTCGGGTGGGTTGTGTAGGTTCAAACCTGGGAGGGACCTCAGCGCATTTTTGTCCTGCTGGGATGAAAAGAAAGAAAGGCCACACATGCAGGTGTTTGCCTGCTGCTGCTGTAGTTTGTGAACTCAGAACTCAGAACTCAGAACTCAGAACTCAGAACTCATTTAATTGTCGTAAAACCATCATAGGAATTATGGACACTATAAACT
>NC_134903.1:15962485-15969985 GCF_041734735.1 Babylonia areolata
AGACAAACAGACAGACAGAGAGACGGATACAACAACAACAATAATAATAATGGTATTCGTATAGCGCTGAATCTTATGCAGAGACAAATCAAAGCGCTTTCGCACCAGTCATTCACACGCATGCATAACTCTAAAACTGGAGAAACTGAAGACAAGGAAGAGGCAGGGAAGGGAGGCTATTTTGGAGAGAGAGACAGACAGACAGTTACAGACAGAAACTGTGGAATTGGCATCAGGGTAACAGTGGGGGTTTTTTGTTTGGTTTTTTTATTGTTGTTTTTTTTTGTTTGTTTGTTTTTTGTTGTTGGTTTGTTTGTTTGTTTTTTGGGGGGCGCGGGGGGGGGGGGGGGGGTCGATAACTATAAGGCTCTCGAAGATAATTTCTTTTTCCGACAATCCCAAGCCAGGGCGATAAATTTCGCTAGTCATCTTATTCTTACTTCATCATCTATCAAAAGCGTACTGATAAGGTTCATGTTCTCGAAGTTTTCACCGTTGAAAATTAAAGCATTTCTTTCGAATTTCTTCATAATACTTTCACACAAACAGAAAATGAATTTCATCTTCAACTGAAGCACCACACATTGGACAAGGGGACCGTGCGACGTCAGTGTCAGCAAAGAGCCATTTTTTTTTTTTGTTAGCATTTAGGCCTAAAGTTCTGAATCGAGAGAGAGAGGGAGAGAGAGAGAGAGAGCGCGCGCACGTGTGTGTGTGTGTGTGTGGGGGGGGGTTATGTTGTGTTGTGTTGTGTTGTGTTATATTGGGTTCTGTTGTAGTTTGTGTTGACGGGCGCGATAGCCGAATGGTTAAAGTGTTGGACTTTCAATCTGAGGGTCCCGGGTTCGAATCACGGTGACGGCGCCTGGTGGGTAAAGGGTGGAGATTTTTTTTCCCGATCTCCCAGGTCAACATATGTGCAGACCTGCTTAGTGCCTGAACCCCCTTCGTGTGTATACGGCAAGCAGAAGATCAAATACGGCACGTTAAAAATCCTGTAATCCATGTCAGCGTTCGGTGGGTTATGGAAACAAGAACATACCCAGCATGCACACCCCCGAAAGCGGAGTATGGCTGCCTACATGGCGGGTTAAAAACGGTCATACACGTAAAAGCCCACTCGCGTATACACGAGTGAACATGAGAAGTTGCAGCCCACGAACGCAGAAGAAGAAGAAGAAGAAGTTTGTGTGTTTGAGCGCGCGTGCACGCGCATTTCAGATGGACATGAATACCATGAGGCTTTGGAGTAATACAATTGTGTGCAATCCAGTGTACCTGCAGAAACATACATACATACATACATACGCCGGTGCTCTTGTATGTGTGTACTTCTGCAGCTTTCTCTCTCTCTCTCTGTCTCTCTGTCTCTCTCTCTCTCTCTCTGTCTCTGTCTCCCCCCCCCCTCTCTCTCTCTATCTGTCTCTGTCTTTCTTTCTCTCTCTGTCTATTTCTCTCTCTGTCTCTGCCTCTCTGTCTCTGTCCCCCCCCCTCCCTCTGTCTTTCTCTCTCTCTCTCTCTCTGTCTCTCTCTCTGTGTCTCTGTCTCTGTCTTTCTCTCTCTCTCTCTCTCTGTCTCTCTCTCTCTCTCTGTCTCTGTCTTCCCCTCCCTCTCTCTGTCTCTCTCTCTCTGTCTTTCTCTCTCCCTCTGTGTCTTTGTCTCTGTCTCTCTCTCTCTGTCTCTCTCTCTCTCTCTCTCTCTCTCTGTCTCTCTCTGTCTCTCTCTCTCTCTGTGTCTCTGTCTCTGTCTTCTCTCTCTCTCTCTCTCTCTCTGTCTCTCTCTCTCTGTCTCTCTCTCTCTGTCTCTGTCTTCCCCTCCCTCTCTCTCTCTCTCTCTCTGTCTCTCTCTCTCTGTCTCTGTCTTCCCCTCCCTCTCTCTCTCTCTCTCTCTCTCTCTCTCTGTCTTTCTCTCTCCCTCTGTGTCTTTGTCTCTGTCTTTCTCTCTCTCACTCTCCCTCTCTCTCCCTCCCTCTCTCTCGCGCGCGAGCGTCACGGTGTGTGTATGCATGTGTGTGCACGGATGTGGGTGTGTGTGGGGGGGGGGGCAGGGGGGGGGGCGGAGGGGGGGGTTCTTCATTATGTATACCCTTCTGCATGAAAACCTTTTCCTTTCATTTATGTGAGTGCTATTTGTAATAGATGAAGATTAGCAAGGACAGGTTGGAAGAATAGGCAATCTTAATCCTTGAATAAAAACGTTTTGAGTTCTGAGTTCTCTCTCTCTCTCTCTCTCTCTCTCTCCCTCTCTCTCTCCTTTTCCTCTTTCTCTCAGCCAGTCTCATCTGCACTGTCTGTAACTATGTCAGCGTGACCCCATTGTGTGACTGAGGTTGACAGATATCATCGTTCATTATTTATTCGGTCAGCAACAGCGTACGACGCATGTTGTTGATAGCGCCGACGCACGCTATAATGTACATGCAACACAGGTGCTGGTGTTGCCCCTGGAAATGACTCCCCCCCCCCCCCCCCAAACCCCACCTCCCCCCCCTCCAACCCCACCTCCCCACCTCCCCCCCTCCAACCCCACCTCCCCTCCGGCACCCTCCCCCCTTCCTAACCATATACGAATTTAACCATCATATTGATGGTAAAAAAAGGAACATTTGGTACGCCCAATCTAATGATACAAAAGGCCTGGGCATTTACAAAAAAAAAAAAATAAATAAAAATAAATAAAAAATGCAGTGACTGTCAAAAAGAGAATTAATGAGGAGAGGATAGTTTGGAGGGGATATACGAGGTGAGAAGAGGTGAGAAGAGAAGAACCCTATGGAGTTGGAGATGGACAGCCAAGAGAAGAAATAGGCAATATTAGATCATATATGTGGACTGATGGCCTAGAGGTAACGCGTCCGCCTAGGAAGCGAGAGAATCTGAGCGCGCTGGTTCGAATCACGGTTCAGCCGCCGATATTTTCTCCCCCTCCACTAAACCTTGAGTGGTGGTCTGGACGCTAGTCATTCGGAGACGACCGAGGTCCCGTGTGCTAGCATGCACTTAGCGCACGTAAAAGAACCCACGGCAACAAAAGGGTTGTTCCTGGCAAAATTCTGTAGAAAAATCCACATCGATAGGAAAAACAAATAAAACTGCATGCAGGAAAAAAAATACAAAAAAAAATGGGTGGCGCTGTAGTGTAGCGACGCGCTCTTCCTGGGGAGAGCAGCCCGAATTTCACACAGAGAAATCTGTTGTGATAAAAAAAAAAATACAAATACACATACAAATAATATGCCCCCTTAGCCCCGAACATAGATATGGACGTATATACAAAATATCAACAATGACACGGGCTTAATGACCAGTTATACAAACATTTATTCATTCACCCGTGACATCAAATTTTAATATCACTCTACTCCGACCCACCTTGCACTCTCTCAATCATACATCTACTCTAACACACATTCATACACGTTCGCTCAACCAAGTCCCTTGACCCTTACATGGGTCACTAAATTGATTTATAGTCTTCCGTCAAGTTCCTCCTCGAACTGTCCAGGGAAATACTAATAATAACACTTTTTTTTTTCTTACCAGGATAGCGTCCACAATAAAATCGCGATGATTATTCTTCACTCCCTCCGGAGTCCAACTGTTCAACCAGCAGATCTAAACACTGATGCTATCCCACGCTGATGAAGAACCATTGATGCTACGATGGAGTCACTTCCCGTCGGTCCGACGCATGAGTAGGCAGGCAGGCTTATCTGTCGGTGTGTGTCCTCATATGGGAGAAGAGGCCAATTCTGGATGCGCAGCACTTCCCACGGGTGTTGCAAGGGAAAATGTCTCCAGAAGTTGAGCTCTGCTTCCTTCACTCACGCTTCTCCTTAACCCTTTCATCGCCAAGCTCGCATTTACGCACAGGCGGGGTAGAGAACCCATGTCACTGAAAGGTGAACATTAATTGGTCTGTTATCCATGAATCTACTGCTCTTAATATTTGGTGGTAGGACAGGCCATATTTTCTCTACATAGCAAGGGGAATCCCCAGCTGTTCTTAGCCACTGTCTTTTCTGTGTTTATACCACAAGAGAATTTTGTGCTCTAAATTGACTGGCGGTGAAAGGGTTAATGGCCAGCGTTCTCTTGTTTTCAAACGTCTTTATGCCACTAGAGCACTATCGATGTTAACCCAATGTTAAATGAAGTTAAGTGATGCCCTCCCAATGTTGATGACGATACCAAGAAGCTACCACAAGTTGACAAAGAACACGAAGCTAACCCAGTTACCCATACCGATGTAAATCAAACGTTTCTCCATCGCCCACCCAAAATGCTGATCCACAGTTCCGCCTTGCTGTAGTCAAAATAAAGCCTGTCAGAAGCCCACCACCTCACAGCTGATGCACAGTCTGGCCGTTTACTCTACAGGCGTAGATCCCAAAAGATCGCAGAAGGTCGTAGTCCTTTAGAAAGGGAGGAGCAGGGGTGTAAGGGAAATGGTCAGTGGAAATGGGGTACAAGATGGGGCACAGAAAATGGACCCTGGAGTCTCCAGAATCCACAGCCCACGGTCCGGAGTAGCCCGCCACCTCAACACACGTAACTGACAGGACAGACGAATTTTGTTCACTTGGAATCCTAAATCCTTCCTCAAGGATTTGCACTAGGATCATTAGGCTAATAAACACTCCTAACTTGTTACTTCCCCCTTTCGGGAGTCTAAAGCTAGAATATACACAGAATACAACGAAAATGAACCCTACTAGAACGAGTCTAGTACTGCTGAAGGCTCCAACAATCACACAGTTTTCCAATGACAGTTGCAGAACAACTCTAACTTCTGGCACTAAAGATCTTAACGTGTATACCTAAAGTGACTTCTAACCGGGACTCTTCCCAAACAATAGATCTCTATATATCTATATAGTGATACAATATTATACATAATTATAAAGGTAGCTCACCTATCCAATATAACATGTTGAAGTGGCGGACGGGTCTAGGGCTTTTAATATTTGTTCTAAAACAAATAAACTCTGCAACAACGTAACGATTATGTTCCAGCAATAGTACATATTTACTTTGATGGCCGTGACAATGACGCGTGCATAGTACTAAAAAAAACACACAAATACACCCGCACGCACACGGATCATCCTGTTACAACTCCATCCCACAAACCCACACCCACTCCCACACAAGATGCAGACACACAAACGCGCACGCACATCCCGATCGTTCAAGGCATATGAACATATGTAAAAAGAATGATAATTCAGAAATAAAATAAAATAATAGAAGTAAAAAAATCAACTTGATTTAAAGTATAAAAGTGAAGACTAAGGTGTTATTTGCTGCGCTTACTTAACAAATTGAATGCCATTTTCAAATCTTGAGAGCGTGCAAGTAATCATTAACTTTCATTGCAAGGGTATTGAGTCTTTCAGGGTTACCACAGGCCTTCTCCTGAAAGAGTCCAGTGGGGTCATTTTGGAGGTGGGGGGGGGGGTCATTCTAAGGCATGACACCGCCCTGTAGCCTACATTGGCGTGACGGTGTGCATCATGGCATCAGCACAAGTGATACATACATCCATACATACATAGGTACGTAAGAAGACGATAATAATGGACTATATTTTTCTCCAGTGTCATATTCCCAGCAGTGAACATATGTGTGTGTGTGTGTGTGTGTGTGTGTGTGTGTGTGTGTGTGTGTGTGTGTGTGTTTGTCTGTGTATGTGTGTGTGTGTGTGTGTACCAGAGAGAGAGAGTGTGTGTTTGTGAGTGTTCGTGTTCGTGTGTGTGTGTGTGTGTGTGGGAGAGAGAGAGGGTGTGTGTGTGTGTGTGTGTGTGTGTGTGTGTGTGTGTGTGTGTAAGAATGAGAGAGAGAGAGACTCTGTGTGTGTGTGTGTGTGTGTGCCCCCGTGTGTGTGTGTGTGTGTGTGTGTGTGTGTGTGTGTGTGTGTATCAGGGAGAGAGAGAGAGACTCTGTGTGTGTGTGTAAGAATGAGAGAGAGAGAGAGAGTGTGGGGAGGGGGCGGGGAGGGGGGGAGATGGGGGAGGGGAATGGGGGGTTGTCCTGAGCAGCGATAAGTACGTCCGCAGGAAGGGAAGGCATTAAGACACGAATTAACTCTATAGTTAGTCTTGGAAATGACTGCTTGTTCTTAACTGTATACCAAGCGGGATTTGCCTGCCCCCCCCCCCCCCCCCTTTGCAGGCAGCTGCACTTTGTATTCGGGGAGCGGTGCCGTATGTTGTGCGTGGTAATTTTCCGCCGTGATCTACCGATCTTTGACGACTAACATGGATGAGTTGGTCTGTAAAGAAAGACTGATGGAAGGAAAGAGAAAGAATGAAAGGGAGGAATGAAGGAAGAAACGAAAGAGACAAAGACAAGGATAAGGGGGTGGGGGGTGCCACACTGACAAAGAAGAGAAATAAA
The DNA here is from genome assembly GCF_041734735.1 of Babylonia areolata. Classification (NCBI taxonomy): domain Eukaryota; kingdom Metazoa; phylum Mollusca; class Gastropoda; order Neogastropoda; family Buccinidae; genus Babylonia; species Babylonia areolata. Next base: position 15,968,884 of record NC_134903.1, read on the forward strand.
TAAACATATATAAAAACAGGCAAACAAAAAAATAATTATACGAATAAACAGACAACAACAACAACAACAGCAGCAGCAGAAACAACAACAGCAACAACAAAAAAAAAACAATCAACAATAACAAAAACTAACAACAACGAAACTAATAGATAGAAAATAATCAACGGAAAAGACATGTACCTACTATATCGAAAAAAAAAAAGAATAATGAAACAAAACGGCAAATGTTAAAATAATAATAATAATAATAATAATAATAATAATAATAATAATAATAATATTAATAATAATAATAAATAATAATAATAATAATAATAATAATAAATTTAAATCATTCATGCACTCCGTTAGTCATTGGTCTCGCAATTATTAACTCTTTCCATACGAACGGCGAAAGAGACGACGTTAACAGCGTTTCACCCCAATTACCATCATCAAAATATTACAAGCGGAAGGCTCTTATACTGAAGACGTGAATGTTGACAAAAAATACCACAATTCTTACGATGGAAGCTAAAGGTTGGGTCATTCACACACCCACTGGACATCCGAGGGGTCTGTGTAGAGGAGAAGAGAGGACTGGCCGTACTGAGTGAGTTAATCTATGACAAAGAATAAGCCATGTTTGCTGAAACTGTCTAAACGTATCTTTAAAAATATAACGCAACATTTTTTGTTGTTGTTGTTGTTGTTGTTGTTGTTTTTTCAGATAAATATAACCATTCTTTTCGGCTAGATTTCTATACACTCTGGCTTCGTTGTCGGTGCAGTTTGTGTTGTTTGAAGTTTGATTTTGATGTGTTCAGATGATACTCTGAACGCAACATTATTTCAATTCACTTAAATTACTACAAGTCCGCCATGTAGTACTGTGTACTACATTGCCACTCGCCATGTATTGTTAGCCTTTTGCCAATTTTCGTGTTTTTTTGGGGGGGTTTTTTTACGTTTTCCATGCTCACCCACTGGGACACTTTGGATGAAATCTGGACTTGACTCTATCCATGCATTCATCCTTCCATTCTTTCATTGACTCTGTCATTTGCTCACATACTCACTCGTTCCCTCACTAACTCACTCACTCACTCACTTGTTTTTCACT
>NC_134903.1:15974985-16097485 GCF_041734735.1 Babylonia areolata
CTCACTCCTACCCTTAAATCATAAACCCCTCACCCCTACCCTTAAATCATAAACCCATCACCTCTACCCTTAAAGTGCAAACCCCTCACCCCTACCCTTAAATCATAAAACCCTCACCCCTACCCTTAAATTATAACCTCTCACCCCTACCCTTAAAGTGCAAACCCCTCACCCCTACCCTAAAATCATAAAACCCTCAACCCTACCCTTAAATCATAAAACCCTCACCCCTACCCTTAGCTCATAAACCTCTCACCCCTACCCTTAAATCATAAACCCCTCACCCCTACCCTTGAATTGAAAACCCCTCACCCCTACCCTTAAATTATAACCCCTCACCCCTACCCTTAAATCATAAACCTCTCACCCCTACCCTTAAATTATAACACCTCACTCCTACCCTTAAATCATAAACCTCTCACCCCTACCCTTAAATCATAAAACCCTCACCCCTACCCTTAAATTATAACACCTCACTCCTACCCTTAAATCATAAACCTCTCACCCCTACCCTTAAATCATAAACCCCTCACCCCTACCCTTAAATCATAAACCCCTCACCCCTACCCTTAAATCATAAACCTCTCACCCCAACCCTTAAATCATAAAACCCTCACCCCTACCCTTAAATTATAACCCCTCACTCCTACCCTTAAATCATAAACCCCTCACCCCTACCCTTAAATCATAAACCTCTCAACCCTACCCTTAAAGTGCAAACCCCTCACCCCTACCCTTAAATTATAACACCTCACTCTTACTCATAAACCTCTCGCCCCTACCCTTAAATCATAACACCCTCACCCCTACCCTTAAATTATAACCTCTCACCCCTACCCTTAAATCATAAACCCCTCACCCCTACCCTTAAATCATAAAACCCTCATCCCTACCCTTAAACCCTCACTCCTACCCTTAAATCATAAACCTCTCACCCCAACTCTTGAATTGAAAACCCCTTACCCCTACCCTTAAATCATAAACCTCACCCCAACCCTTAAATTATAAACCCCTCACCCCTACCCTTAAATCATAAACCCCTCACCCCCAACCCTTAAATTATAAACCCCTCACCCCTACCCTGAAATCATAAACCCCTCAACCCTGCCCTGAAATCATAAACCCTTCACCCCTACCTACCTACAAACGCAAGCCCCTCAATATGGTGTTGATGCTCCAGTGCTGGACGCTAGTGGACTTTTAGCCATGACACCCTCTTGTCAACTCCCCCACGGTCTGTCTGTCTGTCTGTCTGTCTGTCTGTCTCTCAGCCTCTGTCTCTATTTCTCACTTCCCTCTCAGCCTCCTCAGTTCTATCCTCCGCCCTGAATATTTTCTCACACTCACATATACCCACCTCCCCTACCCCACCACCTCCGCACCCCACCATCACCCCATCACCCTCTCTCTGTCTCTGTCTCTCTTTGTGCACCCATTGATCCAACGTCAACAGTATCTCTCTCTTTCTCTCTTTTCTGGTTATATATATATATATATATATATATATATATATATATATATATATATATATATATATATATATATATATATATATATAACCAGAAATAAAAGGAAAAACAAACAACAATCCTTTTTCACAAGAACGAAATTTTCGGTCTCGGACCTTTCTCAGCGACGTAATTAGTGTAACTACGTCAAAGTAGTAATGACGCAAAATGTTATTGTGTCATACTTTCCTCGTTTACTCTAATATTATATATGTGTGTGTGTGTGTGTGTGTGTGTGTGTGTGTGTGTGTCCACCCACCTCCAGCTCCGCTACCCACGTCCTCCACCCTCCGTCCCACACCTCCCCTTCTCTCTCTCTCTTTTTTTCCCCCTTCTCTCTCTCTCTCTCTCTCTCTCTCTCTCTCTCTCTCTCTCTTCCTTATCTTGCTCTCCCTCTCTTCTTTGTTACTTTGTTGGTTGGCTGGCTGGTTGGTTGGTTTCTTTGTTGGCTGGCTGGTTGGTTGGCTGGTTGGTTTCTTTGTTGGCTGGCTGGCTGGTTGGTTTCTTTGTTGGCTGGCTGGCTGGTTGGTTGGTTTCTTTGTTGGCTGGCTGGCTGGTTGGTTTCTTTGTTGGTTGGCTGGTTGGTTGGTTTCTTTGTTGGCTGGCTGGCTGGTTGGTTGGTTTCTTTGTTGGCTGGCTGGCTGGCTGGTTTCTTTGTTGGCTGGCTGGCTGGCTGGTTGGTTTCTTTGTTGGCTGGCTGGCTGGCTGGTTGGTTTCTTTGTTGGCTGGCTGGTTGGTTGGTTTCTTTGTTGGCTGGCTGGTTTCTTTGTTGGCTGGCTGGTTGGTTTCTTTGTTGGCTGGCTGGTTGGTTGGTTTCTTTGTTGGCTGGCTGGCTGGCTGGTTGGTTTCTTTGTTGGCTGGCTGGTTGGTTGGTTTCTTTGTTGGCTGGCTGGCTGGTTGGTTTCTTTGTTGGCTGCTGGCTGGCTGGTTGGTTTCTTTGTTGGCTGGCTGGTTGGTTGGTTTCTTTGTTGGCTGGCTGGTTGGTTGGTTTCTTTGTTGGTTGGTTGGTTGGTTGGTTTCTTTGTTGGCTGGTTGGTTGGTTGGTTTCTTTGTTGGCTGGCTGGCTGGTTGGTTGGTTTCTTTGTTGGTTGGTTGGTTGGTTGGTTTCTTTGTTGGCTGGTTGGTTGGTTGGTTTCTTTGTTGGCTGGCTGGCTGGTTGGTTGGTTTCTTTGTTGGCTGGTTGGTTGGTTGGTTGGTTTCTTTGTTAGCTGGCTGGCTGGTTGGTTGGTTGGTTTCTTTGTTGGCTGGCTGGCTGGCTGGCTGGTTGGTTTCTTTGTTGGCTGGCTGGTTGGTTGGTTTCTTTGTTGGCTGGTTGGTTGGTTGGTTTCTTTGTTGGCTGGCTGGCTGGTTGGTTTCTTGTTGGTTGGTTGGTTGGTTGGTTTCTTTGTTGGCTGGCTGGCTGGTTGGTTGGTTTCTTTGTTGGTTGGTTGGTTTCTTTGTTGGTTGGTTGGTTGGTTGGTTGGTTTCTTTGTTGGTTGGTTGGTTGGTTGGTTTCTTTGTTGGTTGGCTGGCTGGTTTCTTTGTTGGCTGGCTGGCTGGTTGGTTGGTTTCTTTGTTGGCTGGCTGGCTGGTTGGTTTCTTTGTTGGCTGGCTGGCTGGCTGGCTGGTTTCTTTGTTGGCTGGTTGGTTGGTTGGTTTCTTTGTTGGCTGGCTGGCTGGTTGGTTGGTTTCTTTGTTGGCTGGCTGGCTGGCTGGTTGGTTTCTTTGTTGGCTGGCTGGCTGGTTGGTTTCTTTGTTGGCTGGCTGGTTGGTTGGTTGGTTTCTTTGTTGGTTGGCTGGTTGGTTGGTTTCTTTGTTGTCGTAATTGTGCTGCTTCAGACACAGGGCTTCTGTTGTGGGCTGTGATGACGTGGTGGTGGTGGTGGTGGTGGTGATGGTGTGAGTGTGTGTGTGTGTGTGTGTTGTTGTTGTTGTTGTTGTTGTCTTCAGTTTAACGTCTTTCCACTTGAAGTGATATTAGACGGAAAAAGAAAAAAAAAAAAACCCGTGGGGGTAGGGGTTGTGGGAGGGGAGTGGTGGTAAAAAAGTGTGTGTATATGTGGAGGGTGAATAGGGAGAGACAATGCTAGGGGAAAATGGAAACGATATAAACGCCAATATCAGTTTCAGTTTCAGTTTCAGTAGCTCAAGGAGGCGTCACTGCGTTCGGACAAATCCATATATGCTACACCACATCTGCCAAGCAGATGCCTGACCAGCTGAGCAGCGTAACCCAACGCGCTTAGTCAGGCCTTGAGAAGAAAAAAAAAAGAATAATAGATAAGCTTACATAAATAAATAAATAAATATCAATATCAAACAACTATAACAAATGTCCTATTGGACTATGCAGCAAACCTTCTGCAACAGCAAATAACATATTGGAATTGTTAATAACACATTCAAAAGAACTTTTGGTGAAGTTAATAACACATTCAAAAGAACTTTTGGTGAACTTTTGCAGTGTGTGTGTGTGTGTGTGTGTGTGTGTGTGTGTGTGCTCTGATGTTGAACAAACTTCCTTCCTCTCTGCGCGTCACGTTGGGCAGTGGGAACAGCGTGGAGCATGCGGTATGGACTGGAACTGCGTTGTGCACTCTTGTCCGGCGTCTGACTGACACGGCACTACATTGACATGACGTAGTAACACTGCAATGATATGACGTAACACTGCACTGACTGATAATGACACTGCGTTACACTGGCATTAACACTACATTGACATGACGTAACACTACATTGACACGGCGTAACACTGCACTGACGAACATGACACAGCACTGCACTGACCGACATGACATAACACTGCACTGACCGACACAACATAATACTTACTGATTGACATGACACAGCACTGCACTGACTGACATGACATAACACTGCACTGACCGACATGACACAGCACTGCACTGACTGACATGGCATAACACTACACTGACCGACACAACATAATACTTACTGATTGACATGACACAACATTACACTGACTGACGTGACACAACATTACACTGACTGACGTGACACAACATTACACGGACTGACGTGACACAACATTACACTGACTGACGTGACATAACACAGTACGGACATGACTGACATAGCACTGCACAAACTGATGTGACATAACACACCTAAGTACTAGGACGCAGCACAGCACTGACATGTCCTGACATGAGAGTACACTGACACGACACAACATGACGCGGCGGTCGACAGACATGACACACACACACATACAGTAGACAGGCATGACACGACGTTTACAGGACACAACACTGCACTGACATGACAGTTCACGACACTGCACCACTAAACATGACACGACTTGAGAGAAATGCACTGCGCTCCACTCGTGGATGGAGGGACGGATGGATGGATGGATGGACGGCCAGACGGACAGATGGATGGATGGATGAATGGACGGACAGACGGACGGACGGATGGATGGATGGATGAATGGACGGACAGACGGACGGACGGATGGATGGATGGATGAATGGACGGATAGACGGACGGACGGATGGATGAATGGACGGACAGACGGAGGGATGGATGGATGGATGAATTGACGGACAGACAGACGGACGGATGGATGGATGGGTGGATGAATGAACGGACAGACGGACGGACGGATGGATGGATGGATGAATGAACGGACAGACGGATGGATGGATGAATGAACGGACAGACGGACGGACGGATGGATGGATGGATGAATGGACGGACAGACGGATGGATGGATGGATGGATGGATGAATGAATGAACGGACAGACGGATGGATGGATGAATGGATGGACAGACGGATGGATGGATGAATGGATGAATAGACGGACAGACGGACGGATGGATAGATGAATGAACGGACAGACGGACGGACGGATGGATGGATGGATGAATGAATGAACGGACAGACGGATGGATGAATGGACGGACAGACGGACGGACGGATGGATGGATGGATAAATGAACGGACTGTCGGACGGACGCATGGATGGATGGATGGATGGACGGACAGACTGACGGACGGATGGATGGATGGATGAATGAACGGACAGACGGATGGATGGATGGATGAATGAACGGACAGACGGACGGACGGATGGATGGATGGACAGACGGATGGATGGATGGATGGATGAATTGACGGACAGACGGACGGATGGATGGATGAATGGACGGACAGACCGACGGATGGATGTATGGATGGATGGATAAATGAACGGACTGTCGGACGGACGGATGGATGGATGGATGAATGAATGGACGGACAGACGGATGGATGAATAGACGGACAGACGGACGGATGGATGGATGAATGGACGGACTGTCGGACGGACGCATGGATGGATGGATGGACGGATGGATGGACGGACGGACGTATGGGTGGACTCGACTCTACTTCATTTATTGTCATAAAATCCCGAAGGATTAATAGACACAGCAAAGAACAAAAGGAACAAAGAAATAAACGGTCATCTTATACGCATGCAATGAAATACAGTAGTTGACGAGTGAAATACATAGTTGGTGGATGAATGAATGGACAGGTTGGACGGAGGTGTGGGAGGGGGGGGGGGGGGAGGGATAAAGGATGCTGCTGCAACCAGTGTGTGTGTGTGTGTGTGTGTGTGTGTGTGTGTGTGTGTGTCGGGGAGGGGGGAGGGAGAGGAGAGAGAGACAGAGAGGGGGCGAGGGGGGGTATGTACACGGATGCATACGCTGTTGATTAAAGAACAGGAAGTCAGTTTTGCTCACAGCCCAGCAGAGCTATTAAGAGGGCCTACTATACCAGTATAGCCCTACGGCCCTGCACTGACGTCGTCTGCCGGGGTCCCAGCACCCAATATAGGGTCGCTGTTACTGTGTACACTGATTCGATGCAGTGTGAATTGAAGGCAGCAAGCGAGTACAGACAGCCACCTCTTGTATTCAGTTTGGCAGCCACCGGCCGCTACGGGTATCGTCATCATCATCCACTGACACATGTTTGTTCAGTTCAGGACCAAAACAGGATGCTGGTTTAGCCGGCCCGTTTACTATGGTGTGTGTGTGTGTGTGTGTGTGTGTGTGTGTGTGTGTGTGTGTGTGTGTGTGTGTGTGTGTGTGTGTGTGTGTGTGTGTCCTTTCCCGGCTTCTGTCTCACTGACGCTGTGTATTTGACTCTATATCCGTCCGTTTCCGTTCTGAGGCAGTCTCTCTCTCTCTCTCTCTCTCTCTCTCTCTCTCTCTCTCTCTCTCTCTCTCTCTCTCTCTATCTATCTATCTATCTATCTATCTCTCTCCCTCTCTCTCTGTATATATCTCTCTCCACACACACTCTCTCTCTCCCTCTCCGAGTCTCTCTCCCTCTCTCTCTCACTATCTCTCTCTCCCTCTCTCCCTCTCGCCGGCTCTCTCTCTCTCTCTCTCTCTCTCTCTCTCTCTCCGAGTCTCTCTCTCAAGAAATATAACCTTCCTGCCGTGTTATCGGCCAAACATAATTATGGGGCACAATATAAGGATCTCCCTATTACCCCATTTCAAGTTCCTTCAAAATGACATCAGCATTGTGATAAGAGATGCAGTCATGTTTATTTTCAATGCGTTACTCTCCCTCTCTCTCTTTCTCTCTCTTCACACACACTCTCTCTCTCTCTATCTCTCTCTCTCTCCATCTCTCTCTCTTTCTCTCTCTCTCACTTTCTTGCATTCATTGTCCTGTCTATCATACACACTTCAGTAGTTTAATTAGTTTCAATTGACACCTCGTTCATGCAGTTGACTCCAACTCATGGTAGTGAGCCAGGCACGCGCACACGCCGCGCACGCGCGCGCGCACCTCGGACTGCATCGAAACATCATTGATGCAGTTGCTGCAGCTGATGAGACGGGCTATGTAAAGTCAGTGTCATATGAAGTCAAGTCAGTCTCACTCACGCGCAGATCTGAGAAAATACTGACGCACTAACACGTGACATGCAAACCGACTCGCGTCAGCGGCGCCGCGCACACACACACACACAGCCACACACACACACGCTGCATGGGGCCTAACTGGATACCCCGCCCCCATCCTCCTCCTTCCTCCCCCCCCCCCCCCCACCTCCCGCCCCCCCTCCTTCCTCGTTCTCGATTCACACTCCCTATCATACAGCCGACGCAAACACTATACTACTACACTGGCTGCCAAGTCACACCCATGACTTGGATCGAGTCAAGTTGTCCCCGCCCCCACCCCCCCCCCCCCCCCCCCACCCCCATTCCCCCCCCACCCCCGCCCTCCCCCTCCTTTCCCTCCTCCCCCCTTCCCCACCCCCCTCATCCTCCCCTTCTCCCTCTGCCGCGCGCCGATGCAGCAACCACCATGTGTACACTGACGCACTGAGTGACGCGCGCATGCCCCGCCATCGCAGCATAGACTGGGGTAGTAAGACAAGAGATCCACCAACACGCAAACGTACATGTGATCTATAGGTTACACACACACACACACACACACACACACACACACGTGCGAGCGGTGCGCCGCGGCGCATGAGCAACAGCCACTCTGCGCGCACACACACACACACACACACACACACACATACTCACACAAAGAGAGGTACACACACACACACACACACACACACACACACACACACACACACACACACACACACAGAGTTCACCCTGTCTCTGTGTCCAGTCTGTCCGTCTGTGTGTCTCAGTATCTCTCTATGTCTGTCTCACTTTAAATCCTCACTTCCCTTTCAGCGCCCCCCCTCCCCCCCCCCTCCCCCAAACCCCTTCAAGCCTCCACTTCTTCTCTCTCTCTCTCTCTCTCTCTCTCTCTCTCTCTCTCTCACACGTACCCATCTTCCCTTCCCCGTTCCTTCTGTCTGCCTCTCTTCATCTCTGTCTGTCTGTCTGTCTGTCTGCCTCTCTCTCTCTGTGTGTGTCTCTGTCTCTCTGTATGCACCCACTGATCCAACACCAACAGCATCTCAATGTTCATCTACGTTTCGCACGTGTATTACACTACAAAGCCTGTTAACTGACTGGGGGGTACTTCATTTCAAACTCCCCCATCGATCTCACAATTAAAGCCGCTGAAATCAGCTCACTGGCTAATGTCCGATCACGTACTTCACACAAAGGAAACACAAAAACCACAAAAAGAGGGAAACGTTTTTGTTTGATTGTGTGTGTGTGTGTGTGTGTGTGTGTGTGTGTGTGTGTGTACCTCTCTTTGTGTGAGTATGTGTGTGTGTGTGTGTGTGTGTGTGTGTGTGTGTGTGTGTGTGTGTGTGTGTGCGGGTTGAAAAGGAAACAAATGAACGACTCTTAGCCTCAGCATCCCAGGAGGTAGACATAGCAGGAGAGAGAGAGAGAGGAGAGAGAGAGAGAGAGAGGGTGGGGAAAAAATCCTGTTCTTGTGCCCCGATGACTCGTCCATTGGTAGAAAATCCGGTTAGACTACACGCTACACGAGAGAGGGAGCGACACATCGCATGAACAAAATTTGTCATCGAGCAGCAAGTATTTCAGGGTAACTGCGACAGAGGACAAACCCCGAGTCCATGTTGACACCAGAGTTTGCGATTTGTAATTTATTAAAACATACGCGCACGCGTAAGGAACGGAGGTATCGAAAGTAGCGAAGCTAACCGTATAACACACGAGACTAAACAGGGTAGCAGAGTTACGGGTATTATTGCGCCACCCTGCCGACAGACGTCGCTGCGTGCGTGGCGAGTCAAGAAACAACATGGCTTCACCCGAAACAGCGAGCGATGTGGTGGCAGCTGCCACAAAACCACCACCCGTCCCTTTGGAGCAAATGTCCAAGGAGGTAAGCTGATTCAGTTCTAGGCCGGGGTGGTGGCTTGCTTTGTGGCTTGCCTATCCGGCTTTCAAGTCCGTGGTACAAGTTGAGTTGCAGTCGTCGCCACCACTTACAACGGATGGAGAGAGTGAGGGGGGTGGGAACACTTTTCGCAGTCTTTGTCGTTGCGGGTTTCCTCACAAGCTCTCACAGCATTGCCAGTGTGAGCTAATGAGATGACCGAAATACCCAGATGTGACAAACTACGTGTTCGACTAAGTATCGCCTCCACTTAGTGGCCGAGCGCCGAAGTGTCGACGAACAACGGGGAAGAAACATAACGGAACGTGCGCATTTTGTGTCGGTGACAGAACAAGGTGGTGTTGAGGTTTACCGTTACAAAATAGCTGTGGTTTCACTCGGGGTAGGGACTCATGGTTCGCCTCTCGCGGGCTTTTGCTTTCATTATCATTCAGGTCAGTCGTGCGTGACGTAGGCAAGGGGTCGGTGGAGGTTGTGTACATGTGTGATAAGATAATTTCCAGGTTAGTTTTCATTCTGTGTTCTTGTTGCAAACTTACACATGTGCACATGGCATGACAGCACTTCATACACAGAGACCTATGTCACATAGCTCCACAGAAGAACACTTGAATCAATAGGATAACAATACTGTGTGAGAGAAAAACTGTTGGGCGGTGTGGGTGTGTGCCCTTGCACATGTGTGGATGTGTGGCCCTGTCAAGTTTTGATTTGTGTGTGTGTGTGTGTGGATAGGGAACACAGTTGGTTATTTAAATGTAGCAACCTTTTCACTCTCTGTCTCTGCCAGTCTCTTGAAAGTTTTAACACAGCTTCCTTTTTTGGCGAGTGTGTGTGTGTGTGTGTGTGTGTGAGAGAGAGAGAGTCATGTGAGAGCAAAGGATGGGACATTTTTCTTCGTTTTTGTTTTTTGTTTTGTTTTTAAGATAATGATGATAGAAATTTTATGCAAAATGCAGCTTTTTGTTTAAGTTGGTTAACACTTGTAGGAAAGGTCCTAGTTATATATATATATATATATAAAGTAAAAAATGAAAAATAAAGGAGCACATTCTGTTGAAAAATATAGCACTTTATCTCTTAATGATCATCAGATGATGTGCGAAGTGTTTACAGTTTGGTCAGAGCTGGTGTCAGTCATCAACTTTTTGTTAGAGCTTACATGTTGATGCATCATTGGAAAACACACACAGAAAAAAAAGTGAAATGAATAAACAGAAAATGTAAATTCTAAGTATTATATTCATTAGGGTTTGTTTGTGGGTTTTTTTTGGTTTGTTTGTTTTTTTCATTTTTTCCTCAGAATTATTTTGAAACTGCCCAGCTCTTTTAGCAATGGATAAAATCACCCATAGTTAGTTTTCACATGAGAAAAAAAAAAAAAAAACATGTTGATTTCATGTAATACTACTGGGTTTAGTCATTGATTATTAAATAATGCTTATTACTAATGGCACCATAAAACAGTGGTGATTTTCAACAGCTAACCACTGTGAATGTGGTAATTGATGCTTGTAATTACCTAGAAAGTATTGGTAACAGACACAGGTGACCATAACAGTAATGTGCATCCTCGTTAACATTGAAATAAAAGGACTGATTTGTATTGCTTTGTTGAAAAATCTTGTCTACAAACAATGTAGAAGCAAACGGTTTGACTTTGAATGAGAAAAGAATGTGTCTGTGTATGTATACATGTGTGTGCACTCATAACACACACACACACACACACACTCTCTCTCTCTCTCTCACTCACTCACTCACTGACTCACTCATTCCAGGGGAGGGGGTAAAACTTAAAACTTTGAAACATTAGCTGTTTTAATTCCAGCTTTGCTTTAAAAAGCTAGATGTTATAAATAGGATTTAAATGAGTAATGTGCCTATTTCCACCATTTTTCCTTTCTTTCTTTCTCTCTCCTTGTATATTTCTCACAATCCTTTTCACTGTTCCTCCTTTCAAAGTTTCTCTTTGTACTTTGCCTCTGTGTGTGTGTATGTATGTGTGCGTGTCGCCGTGTGTGTGTTCACAAACACTAAACAGTATTGAACAGACTGTTATTTATTTGCTTGAAGTTGAATTCAAGTAAATACCGTTGAAACTAAATTCATCAATTTCTGGGAAATGGTATATTTTCAAATCCCTTGTTTGTTTTTAATTTTTATTTAAAATTTTAGTTTGTTTTTGATTTTATACTCCCCTTGGTTCTGTTTTGTCCCCTTATGTCTGTTATTCCCCTCTCTCTTCTTTTCTGAAGTTGACTTTTATTGGATAAAAAATTCCTCTTCTGCATATTATGTCATTTTTCATTTGCTTTGATTGTTAATTCTAGTTAATTAGTTTACTTCACTCTGCATATCATTCATTAAAATGAGAAGAATAATTAATGAATACTTGCATACATGTATTCACGGTATTGTTAAGTTGCTTGAAAATCATCCAAAACAATTTGTTGAGACTTAGTTTGCGAAAGTGAAGCTGATTTTGGTACGCATACTTGTCTTTGTCGCTTAAATAGCCCAAGTTTGCGAAAGTGAAGCTGATTTTGGTACGCATACTTGTCTTTGTCGCTTAAATAGCCAAGCTGACTATGCAGGGCCATATCAGGGCTCCTGGTTTGGGTAGGTGTTGGTGTTATCTATTAAATTTGTTTCAAATAAAATGGATTGTCAGGGGTCTGTGAAGCTCTTGCTTGCTAGAGCTATGACAGCTGTGACGTGGTTTGAAGGGCATGTGTATCCAAAAGTTCTGCAACTGAAATAGTGTTAGGGCCCAGCAACTGTGGGGTATGATGATGTCAGCAGCTGCAAAATGTGATGTGGTTAGATAAAGAGGGTTTGGTTATTTATTTATTTATTTATTTTTAATCATGTTTATTACATGGGGATTTCTTGTTGAACCGATTCTTCCCCCCCCCCATTTTGGTTTTACTCATTTTTTGACTTTTCAATATGTGTAAAGAAAATTAGAGAAAAGATAGACACTCTGTCTCTATCACACACTCTCTCTCTCTCCTCTCTCTCTCTCTCTGACTCTCCCCCCCCCCTCTCTCTCTCTCTCTCTCTCTCTCTTTCATGGGAAAAGGGAGCTAAGTCTGTTGGAGTAGTTTCCCTTGCAGCTTCACAACCATAGACCTCAATTGTTTCCTCTCATGAAGCATACTTGTTCTGACATTTCCCCAGATGTGACCACATGCAACATAGATTTAGAACTGATAAGTCAGTAACTGAGTAAGTACTTTTTAATTTTTTAAGGCAGAATTTCTGTAAAACATACATAACAGTGAAATATTCTGCCATCATTTTTCTCCAAGCATGACAGTTACAAATAGATTTGATGATGGAAAAAAAAAAGGGCACAAAAGAAAAAAGAAAAAAAAGGTAACAAAAACAAGAAAGGTTTGACTCTCTTGGCAAAGAACAGATTGGTGTTGCCTTGAGAACTGGCACCCAAAAGGTTAATGCATTTGCTGATTTATAAATTATAGTTACACTTAAGCACACGTTAAATTAATAAACGAGAATCCCAGGGTTTAAGGACGAATAGTTGCACAGGCAGGTTGGGTTCAATGAATCAGTGCCGAGTTAGCAAAAGTTGCAGGACTGGTATACTATTGATCACATCAGTGTATAAATTCTGTATCAGCGTATCATGATATTGGTCAGTCCAACTGAGACCGGGCTGAATTAACAAGATAATAAGTTCTCATGTACAGTTCTAGTACTTCAGACATGTGGTTGAAATTGATGGCGGGTGTAGATTTGTAACAGTGTGTTTTGTTATGGAGCCCAAGCAGTTACTGAGTTAGTATTCTAACAAACTACTAACGTTTCAGTGTGTTTGTCTTCACAAGCTAAGTGTGTCTGCTCAGATATATTTTTTCAGGCAGTGGGTCATTTACTAATATAAGTTTGATAATTGATTTGCATGTTGTTGCATGTCCCTTTTCTTTTTTCTGTCTTGTCACAAGATGATGCAAGCTCGATTTCACCAGTTTTTAGGGTCACAGATTAAAATAAAGAACTGTGTGTGTGTGGCGGGGAATGGAGGTGTTCGAGATATATATATATATATATATATATATATATATACATTATTACATACATATGTTCATGCATATGACTGCTTGCAAGCGCACATCTAATTTTTTATATGCACACACTTCAGTATTTTCATCTTCATCAGTTTAGCTAATAGGAATTTAGTCGTTGGAATAAATCAATAATGTCAAGTTAAATTGGATGTACTGACATGCTGTCATGATTATGATACTGAAAAAAGGAAGAAAAAAAACACATTTGCATTTCTTTTGAATCAAAATGAACAAAAATCACTTTGTAAAGTAGACTGTTCAGAATTAAACAAAACATCACCTTTGTACACTTGATACATACACTACAGTGACACACACATATAATACACCATGGTGAAAATAGCACCGCAGAACACTAGAGGGATACCAATACCTGTGCACACACACTTCCAAGTTTGCATTCTTTGTTTTTTCCTGTAAATATTAGTTTGCATTACATGGTTTGAAGTACTGACCCATTTGTTTTTCTCTCTCTCAGAGCAGACTTCACGTGCAGCTCTTTAAAAATATGTAAATAAATTACAAAATGTTGGCTTGCTTTTGCTACATGTGTGTGATCCGATTTTTATCCATGTGTGATTTTTTTTTTTTTTTTTTTTTAAAGGAAAGAAAAAATGTCGGTTTGTGTCTTGTGCAGCTTACCTTCAAGCTGACAGAAATACTTCATTTGAATGTTGAGAGAGGAGGGGTTGGGGGGGCGGGGGTGGGGGGGAATGCTGTTGTTGTGTTGAACAATACATGTATGTGTGCCTGACCGTGATGCTTTGTTGGTTGATCCAGTGAGAAGCAGGAGCATGGCATCAGCTGGGTGGGTACTCATCCTGTCGGCCATTGCAGGGATCCACAGGGACACCCAGCCTCGGTGGTGGAACACTGGTCTGTGGTGTTGTAGAACACAGCATTGACCCTTCCTCCTCCCTCCCCCACACCCTGTAGAAAGAGCGCCAGGATGATGAACTAGCGCAGGGTGCACTAGGACTTGTAGTTTTAGTGAGAACTTTTTTTTTTCTTGTAGTCGATGCTGATAGCTGTGCGGCTGTTTTCCTTGATCGACCCCTATAAGCTGTGAGTTGAAGCGTTCCCTTCTGCAATACAGTTCTACTTCTAGTCATCGTATTTTAATTATTATTTCCCCATACTGCCATGACTTGAGTTTTGTTTTTATTTTTGGGGAGTTTGTTGTCGAGAGACAAAACTCCTTTAACACTGTAAAAGACATTGTGCTGGAACTTTGTGAAGCCACTGGTCTGCAATGATTATGCAGTGTTAAGTCAGACCTGCACGCTGTGATCAGAGATTTGATGAATGAATCTTTGAAGCTCTTGACAGCTGTTTTTACCGACCTCTGGCACTGACTTGGCATGTGGGCACAGCATTTGGGCATAGCTGTCTTTTTCCATTTGGAGTGTTGCAGTTGTCGCAACATCGCTTGGGCATCCTGCGTAGCAGTATTGGCCTGATTATTTATTATAAAGACATTTTCTTCTTGCTCAAAGGAGGGATGGTGGCATTTATCACCCAGTCTACTTTCTAGTCGATTTGCAAACAGCTGCTGTTAACTCGTCTCTTGTTGAGATTCTGCCATATTTGACAATACTCATGCAAAGGAAGGCTGTATCTTGTTTACTCTGACGGCATTTAGTATTACTTTACAGCTCTACTCTAGTCAAGAGGAATTTGGGCTTCTATCTCATTAGCAAGAGTTTGTGTGGTTTTTTCCTCTGCAGTCAATTATTTTTGGTCTTCCATTATTGTGACATTATTGGAAACTTGGAATGCAGCTGTGATTTGTTTTGTAATTTATATTCAAAAGAGAAAAAAGTGATTTAACATTTTTTTTTATTCATAAAAGATTTTTTTCTTTGGAATCGACAACGAATCTTTGGCATTGAACGGAGACTGGCTTGCCTTTTATTCAAAGCGACTGGATGAGAGAGAAGTTGAAGAAAATCGGATGCAGACACCAGATGACTCCAGAACCGTTGTAATTAAAGTGTGATTAACCCTGTGTGTGATATTTTGTCCATCGTCATATACCTCACCATGCCAGAGACCTGATTGAAGCGAGCGTTCGGTGAAGCCGAAAGAAGGAATTTTAACAAGCAAAGGGAGGAAAGAGAAAGCCTGTGATCATGTCGTGGAAGCATAAGGCAGCGACTTGATCGAAGCCATTAAAAAAAAAAAAAAAAAAAAAGAGTGTGGGTGTGAAACAAAAGAAAGGGAAAACCGAAGCAAGGAAAGAAGGAAGGGAACAGAAGAAAAACAAAGGGAGAGGAGGAGAGAGAAGGACCTGCGATAATGTCTTCGAAGCGCAAGGCGGCGACGCTGAAGGGGGAGAAGGTGCAGTGCCAGGACCTGCGGCAGTACCTGTACGGCCTGGACCTGTACCGGCAGGCCAGCATGCTGCGCAAAGGGAGGGAGGTGCACAAGATCTACGTGGACGTGCACAAGGGGCTCAGCTTCATGGACGACCGCTTCTCACTGACGGAGTTTGGTCGCATGGTGCTGGAGAGCGGGAGCGTGCGGGCGGGGCGTGCACGCAACGTGCGGCAGATTGTGGTGGCCCGCGAGACGCTCTACTGCAGCGGCACCACGGGCTGTATGCGGGCCTGTGGGGGGCAGGGCCAGTGTCTGCCAGGTGAGAGAGAGAGAGGGGGGAGAGAGAGACGGGTGGGGGGCACCTCCTGTGGGTCTTTTCTTGTAGGGGGTTGGCTGGAGGTTTGTCAGTCAGGGTGTAGGGGGCACCTCCTGTGGGTCTTTTCTTGTGGGGGGGGGGGGGGGGGTGGCTGGGGGTTTGTCAGTCAGGGTGTAGGGGGGTGTGGGGGGCACCTCCTGTGGGTCTTTTCTTGTGGGGGGGTGGCTGGGGGTTTGTCAGTCAGGGTGTAGGGGGGTTTGGGGGGCACCCCCTGTGGGTCTTTTCTTGTGTGGGGGGCACCTCCTGTGGGTCTTTTCTTGTGGGGAGTGGCTGGGGGTGGGTTAGTCAGGGTGTAGGGGGAAGGTTGGAGGATGACAGGGTCAGTGTCTGCCAGATGAGAGAGGGAGAGAGACAAGGCACCTCCTGTGGGTCTTTTCTTATGGGGAGTGGTTGGGGGTTAGTCAGTCAGGGTGTAGGGGTGGGTGTGGGGGGCACCTCCTGTGGGTCTTTTCTTGTGGGGGGGGGGGTCGCTGGCGGTTTGTCAGTCAGGGTGTAGGGGGGTGTGGGGGGCACCTCCTGTGGGTCTTTTCTTGTGGGGGGGTGGCTGGCGGTTTGTCAGTCAGGGTGTAGGGGGGTGTGGGGGGGCACCTCCTGTGGGTCTTTCCTTGTGGGGGGGTGGTTGGGGGTTAGTCAGGGTGTAGGGGGAAGGTGGGGGGTGACAGGGCCAGTGTCTGCCAGGAGAGAGAGAGAGACAGGGGGCACCTCCTGGGTCTTTTCGTGTGGGGGGGTTGCTGGGGGGTTTGTCAGTCAGGGTGTATGGGGAATGTGGGGGTGACAGGGCCAGTGTCTGCCAGGAGAGACAGGGGGCACCTCCCGTGGGTCTTTACTTGTGCGTGGGGTGGCTTGGGGTTTGTCAGTCAGGGGGAAGGTAGGGAGGTGACTGGGCCAGCGTTTGTCTTTTGAAAGCCCAGGACTTGTTTTGGGGTTTTCAGGGGGTCTTGTTTTTTTGTTTGTTTGTTTTTTTTTGTTTTTTTTGTATGTTTGGTTTTTTATCTCGGGGGGGGGGGGGGGGGGGGGGGAGTAGTTACAGATGACTGAAAGTTGAAACATGAATCCCTCTGAATGTGGAGAAACTTCATCAGAACAGAAAGTTCTGCAGGAAAAAGAACAGCACAGTTAGTGAGTTACACATATGGCACAAAAGAGGAAGAAAATCTGTTTCACTAAAGAGAGTGAACATGTAAAGTTTCAGCCCATGAACTCTGATGAAGAATGCTTGAGCAGTGTGACTAAGCTGTAAGCTTCAGATTTGATGGGAGAAATGTGTACTTGTAGACAATAGCAAGTTATGTGGCTGCTTCCCCAGGTTTTTGAGGGTAAGCAATGCGGTAGGCATGAGTCACCAGTTTTGTGGTGGCTGGGCAGAAGATAAATAAAGCCTGGTTGCTGTGTACATGTATGTTTTTTATCACGGAAGTGTAGATGGCTTGAAACTATATTGTGGGTCATTTCAGATACATTTGTATGTATGGTGGGTGCATTGATAGTCGTCATAAAATAAAATGAAATGTTGGAATTTCATTCTATACTTTGGCGTTTTGAAAGGTGATTGGAAGGGTAGGGTGGTTGAGGGGTAGGAAGAGAGTGGGGGGGGGGGGTGGACAGTTGGTTTGGGTCATGGGTTGACAGACATGTGATGTCAGGTGTAAGGTTGCTGGTGTTGAAAGGCTGGCTGTCAGTTTGTATCCTGCATTCCTTGGCAAACTGTAGGGAAGGGAGTGATGGTGGGGGGACAGGGGGGGGGGGGGGGGGGGAGGGGGGATGTGGGGGGGGCTCTGTTGATAATATGGGAATTCCTAGTATAGCCAGTATATATTACATGTATAGAAATGAAAATCAGCCATTGCACTGTGGATGATAGTGTTTCATGATGAGTATTCTAAGGGGTGTTTTTAGACTGTCATTACATTGTCATAATCTTTTTTTTTTTTTTTTTTTTTTAATCGGGTGACATTACAAAGTGATGTATTTCCCATTATGATATTACTAATTTAGTGAGAATGAAAGTTTGAAGGGAAAAAAATAAGAAAAACGTAAGTTTAGTCGTGTTTTTTTTTTACTGGCTCTTGAGACAGCATTAGTGATCGGTGAATAGTACAGGGAAGGAAGATATGTCAAATAAGTTGTCCCACAGGGAATAAGTACAGATGGAGTGGTCCTTTGTAAACTGGCATTGTAAACACGGTATCCTTTGGAGTTTGAATTATCAGTGAAGTTAAATGGACTTTTTCATACTTACTTGTATAAGGAGTGATGGCCTAGAGGTAACACATCCGCCTAGGAAGCAAGAGAATCAGAATCTGAGCATGCTGGTTCGAATCACGGCTCAGCCGCCGATATTTTCTCCCCCTCCACTAGACCTTGAGTGGTGGTCTGGACACTAGTCATTCGGATGAGACTATAAACCGAGGTCCCGTGTGCAGCATGCACTTAGAGCACATAAAAGAACCCACGGCAACAAAAGGGTTGTTCCTGGCAAAATTCTGTAGAAAAGTCCACTTCGACAGGCTAAACAAAACTGCTTTCAGGAAAAAAATACAAAAAATTGGGAAGTTTAGTCTGTCACATGGCATTGTAAACTTTGATTAATTTTTTGGTCAAGTAATGACCTTATTTTTTTCTTTTTCTTTTTTAAGAGGCAGGATCAGGGACCATGGGAGTTCATGGTGAACTGCTGTGCCTTTTTCAGATTGCGACAAGGCCAAAGTGCGCGGTCACAAATGCAGCTTTCGGGTCAAGCTGACCATGCGCCTTGGCTTCGTAGACCACTGGTTTGTGGAGATCCTGGGCAGCCACAATGCCTTCAAGGAGACGGGAGACTCTCCTGTGGCCACCTCCAGTGGCGCAGGAGGAGGAGGGGGGGACAAGCCAGAGCCCACCGACTACAGCCTTAGTGGGGACAGCAGTGGCTCGGCCACCTCGGACGATGTGCAGCAGCAGCGCCACTCCCCCATGCCGGAAGTGGCGGCCCTGTTGAGGCAGAACGGGGCCAGTGCCGCTGCCGCTGCCGCCATTTGCGAACAGTACCGGAGCTCTCCCCCTGTCCTCTACCTCAGCACAGCGTCCCCCCTCAACATCCCTGTCTTCCCGGAGCCCTTCTCCATTGGCGCTCAGCATCGCCAGCGCCAAGCCCTGGCCGCCGCAGCTGCCACAGCCGCTGCTTCTGTCTTGCATTCCCAGCCGCAGTTGTCTTCCTTGGACTTGAGTTGTAAATCGGAGCCGGTCGCAGGGGCTAGCAAGAGCGATGGTCTGCCGGCCGAGGGAGAGAACGACTCACCCATAGAGCTGACCAGCAAAGCCTCGGTTTTAGACAAACCTGCGAAGAATGGGCATGTGACAACAGCGTTTAGTGGCGATTCATGGACCGAGAGAAACGAGTTGTTAAAATCGTACTTGAATTCTGAGGGGCCCCAGAAAAACGGCAAGCCTACTTCTGACAATGGTGATAGTGTGGTAGCGGACCTGTCAAAAAGGACGCAGGAGTCACAGGACACGTCCAAAAAGTCCAACAAGCCCAGCAACACCAACGGTGATAGTGTCTCAGAATTGTCGTCCAAAGCCTCCCTGGAGTGCGGGGGGCAAGAGGCGTCAAAGAAGTACTGGACGTACCAGTTCTCTACCCCTGAACTGTCCCCCACCCCCAGCCCCCAGAACGGCCATGACAAATCGATGGAGGTGGAGGAAGAGGAGGTGGAGGAGGATGACGAGGAGGAGAGCAACCTGGTCATTGATGATGGACGTGACTCTGCTGAAGACGAAGCTGGGGAAGAGGCCATGGAGGAAGAGGAGGAGGAGGAAGAAGAAGACAAGGTAGCACGATGTTGTGGGTGAAGGGACTTTGTTGGCATGAAATCTTCCCCCCCACCCCCTTTACCCACTTGCTTCCCTTCGGGGGGTCTTGTTGCCAATGGCGAGAGCATGTGCATGGCGCCTTTGTCTTGACATGCCGGGTAGCTTTGTCTTTTGTCCCTTTGTTGTTTCCTTCATAG
Source organism: Babylonia areolata (assembly GCF_041734735.1). Lineage (NCBI taxonomy): Eukaryota > Metazoa > Mollusca > Gastropoda > Neogastropoda > Buccinidae > Babylonia > Babylonia areolata. The sequence continues at coordinate 15,995,080 of NC_134903.1, forward strand.
TTGATGCATGATGGTGTCTTGATGTTGGTTGGACTTGGCTGTTCGGCTCCATAACAAGAGAGAAAACTTTCCCACTGCTTTTTTGTTTCCACTGTTCAGTACATGACATACCCATCGGAGGAAGATGTACTTTGCAGGGGTTGCCGGGATATATATTAATATATGTATGCCATGTATTATTTCTGTTATGGTTGATTTGTCCCCCCCCCCTCCTCCGTTTGTTACTTCCTGTTGTTTTGGGGGCATTCACGGTGATACTTTACATGTTGGTTGTTTGTTAATTTTGCCTTGGTAAGGGTTGTTGATGGTGACAAGATGCAGCCAGCTTCCAACTTATGTCTGGCTCAGCAAACAGTATACTCTGCAGTACTGTTGCGTGGAGCATGCTGTTGCTCTAAATAAATGAATGGTTTGCCGATGGAAAGTCTGAAATTTCAGTGGCTGTGCTGGAAGTTGGTTGCATTGAAACCTTTTCTCCTTTTTTTTTTTTTTTTTTTTTTTTTGTTTGTTTTGAATGTTTTTGTTTGAAGGTTTCCTTTTGCAGGATGCATGAATATTGCCCCCCCCCCTCTCCCTCCCCCCTTCCACCCCCCTTTTTTTTCTTTTTTTTAATTGATATGTTTATTCATTTTGCTTCGGGTAAGGGGCTTCTTCCCTTTTGGTAATTTTGGATCAGTTTACACCAGAGCTAATCCATTTTATTTGGTTGTTTATAAGTATAACTGATATACATGTGTTTATATATTTATATCATGAGAAGTGAATATGAGCATGTTCACAGTTTCATGTATTGTCAAGTGTAAGTATACTGTGGGGAGGTTTAAATGATGGTGTAAGGTGCATGTATTGGCATAGAATGTGGACAGAAATTAATGCTTATTCTTGGGATTTAAATGATGGTGGAAGGTGTATTTATTGACGCCAAATGTGGACAGAAGTTAGTGCTAATTCTTGAGATTTGAATGATGGTGGAAGGTGTACTTATTGACACAGGAGGGTGTATTTATTGACCCCAAATGTGGACAGAAGTTAGTGCTAATTCTCGAGATTTGAATGATGGTGGAAAGGTGTACTTATTGACACAGGAGGTGAACAGAAATTAATGCTAACTGCGTACTCTCTGCTTTCTGCTGGCTGTAGATCTTTCATTTCAGCTTGAATTGCAAGGTTTTGGGTGTTCCTCAGAGTGGGGTGGTGCTGCACTTCAGCCTTGATGATTCTCAATCTTCCAGTCAGCCACAACCCCTCATGGGCCATTATTATTATTATTTTTTTTTTTTTTAAGCTTCAAGTTCAGTTCAGTGGATCTGCTTACTGTGACTGTGAGCAGTTTTCTTGCAGAAATAGTGATGCAACACAAGTGTCTTTGTCCTCTGAACTGGTACATTTATGCGTGCAGGCAGGATCTGCTTTGTTTTAAATTCAAACGATCTTGTAGACTTTGTCTTCGTGCACATATCATTGTAAGTCTTGTTTCGTCTTATCTTTACTGTCATATAACTGTCTGGAAGTAACTTACTTTGTTAAGTTAGTAAGATTAAAGTTCAGGTACAGCAGTATATAAGCAAAAAAAAAGGGGGGGGGGGGGGGGGGTAAGAGTTCAGTGTATAGAATCAACTGAATCCAAGTAATAATTTGAACAGAACTAATAGTTCTGTTCATTATACTCTCTCTCTCTCTCTCTCTCTCTCTCTCTCTCTCTCTCTCTCTCTCAGTGCTGCCTGTCATATCAATTTAAGGAGTAACAGATGGGGATCAAATGTGGCGTAAGTTTATATAAGCTGATCAACCTTGAGTGACCCTTAATCTAAATGTCCAGGTGATGTTCGATAGTCGGTGGTGCAAACATTCTTTTTGTGGATTGAAACCCTTGTTCTTTCACCCTCTGTTCATTTTCTCCCCCCCCCCCCCCCCCTCTCCCGCTGCCCAGTTTTTGCACTGGTCTTGCACGTGCACAGTTCAGTTAGGAGATGTGGAGGCTGTTTTCTTTATGGACAGTTGATGTTGAAGGACGCTTTGGAGAAAAGTGCAGTTATTCATGTTGGCTTTGTTAGTGTTTTTGATCACCTGTCCCCCATCAGAATTTAACAGATTTGTGGTGTGTTTTATGTCGAATAGTGATACATTATCCTATGTCCAACAGTATTATAATTAAATGTCCACCAATCGTACATCTTTTGTCAAGTCGTTAATTTTATATCCAATAGTCATATATCTTGTGTTCAGTGGTCATGCATTTAATGTCCAACAATTATGCATTCCGTGTGATCAACAGAAGAATAATCTCTGTTGTGTTACAATGTGTGTCATGCTGTCCAAGTACTTGTTAAAAGTGAAAGAAGGGTGGACAATTTATTTATTTATTTTTTTTAAGAGTTCCTTTCATGATTAACTGGCATGTTTATGAGATTTACCATTTAGCATGAAAGATTGCCAAGAGCATGCAGTCCTCATTGTGTTGTGTATGTGACTATGAGCCTGCCCAGGATGGAAGTAGACTAGTTGACTGTGTAGCGGGTCACTTCTTTACAATGCCATGCCTTCCTTGTCTTTTCCATGAAATGATCCGTATACTTATTTCACAGTGTGTGTAAGTGTGTCACTGTCTTAGTTACAGTGTATGTATGTGTACAGAAAAGGTTTGGATTATGGATCAGTATTGTATGAAGTATGCTGTGTGATGGAATTAAATACTCTTTTTTTAACAAGTTTGGGTCTTGACTGATGTTTGTTGTCATCATCATATGCTACATATATATGTCTATTATATCATTATATGTAGTCTGTATACCAGTGACTGGTGGATTCAGACTAAAAACTGTTGTGGGTACTTGTACTACTGATGGTGGTTTTGGTTGAGAGGGACATATAGATATATATATTATATACACTCTGTGTGTGTGTGTGTGTGTGTGTGTGTGTGTGTGTGTTGGTATGTGACTAAGGAGTGCCCTGATAGCAGCAGCATGCCTGTATGGTAAGAGGATAGGAAATAAGCAGTGGTTGTGTGTGTGTGTGCGTGTGGTTGTGCAGAAGTACAGTGGGCATTGTGACTGTAGACTGACCTCTTGAGCTTGCATGATGCATGCCTGCCACTAGCTGACATACATCCTCCCCATATTGCACTCTGGTTCTGTTGTCTGTATATCTGGGAAGAGAGAATCGCATCAGAGGAAGGATACAGTGCGGGAATGGAGAATCGACCTGATATTGGTGTACATGCATGCGTGGAAGTGCTGTCCTGTACAGCGGGGTTGAACTTTTAAGTCGCTGATTTAAGTTGTATAACTTCTACTTGATGCACTCAAATGTTTAGTTGTTTGGGTGTTCTTAGTACCTGTTTGATTTGTGTTGTGTGTTTGTCTTTTTAAATGGAATGAGTGTTGGAATGGGTGGGTGTTTAGTTGAACATTGCTGTTGTTTTTAGATTGTATGGAAAAAATATTGTAAGATCTGTTGCATGTTAAGATAGTAAAGGCTGCAAGATTGACACTGTTTTAAACATGAGATGCATAGCTTTCTCTTGTGTGTCTGCTTGCCTGCCTGCCTGTCTGTCTGTCTCTCTGTCTGTCTCTGTAGAGATTAAACGGCACAGTGTGGGCAACTTTGTATATTTGGGCTCTGTGATGACATTTTTAGTGAGTATTTGTATTCAACAGTCAAGTCAGGAAGTGAAAACTCCTGTCACTGCATTCTTCATAGCCACCTCCCTCTCTCTCTCTCTCTCTCTCTCTCTCTCTCTCTCTCTCTCTCTGTGTTCATCTTGTCTGTCTCCTCCCTCTCTTCTCTGGCTCTGGCTGCTATTCTCTTCTTCCATCCCTGCCTCTCTCTCTCTCTCTCTCTCTCTCTCTGTCTCTGTGGCTCTGTTTTCCTTTGCCTCTCTTCTGTATTGTCTCGCCATTCCTTTGGTTTTTCACTCCCTTTTCCACAGCAGCTCAGGACATGAGAAGTAATTGGTTACCCAGAAAATAGAGACCCACTTAGGCGTTCAGGTTGTGGAGGGGTTGAGAGAGAGCTCCGCTTTGATTAGGTGGCGACGCTCTCAGACTCTCCAGCCCACTTGTACAGTGAAGTGGTTCGTGTATACGTACGTTTCTGTGGTATTCTTCTGATGGCAGAAAGCGTTTCTGTCTTTTTTTAAGGGGGGTGGGGGTAGGCAGTTTCACACATAACTGTAAGATGGTAATGATTTTGGTTGGGGTTTCAGGAGTCATAGAATGGGGGATGAATATGAGTTTCTGTCAAGTTTTGCTGCATAGCTGTGAAGTAGAATCATGATAAAAACAAAGGGAGTAAGTTTCAGTAACTGTTTTATTATGATGAGTGTTGGTATCCCAAACACTTTGTCAATTCAGTCCCTTTTTCTTTTCTTTTTTTTTTTCTTCTTTTTTTTCTTTTCTTTTTTTTTAAATATTGGTGGTCACCGTAATGGTAGTGAGTGTGTATGTGTATGACTCTTAAACATGTTTTCTTCTGTCCTTTGTGAAATTATGTCCAGCAGTAACAGAGTGATTGATTTTGTGCAGTTCTCCTAAGAAAATCAACTTTGTGTCCTAGAGAAATAGATGTATTTGGACAGAAGAAAAACTCTGAAAAGTGATGCTTCACCAAGTTGACAAGCCGTCCCTTTAATGCAGTCTGTGCTAGTCCATCTATTTTCTAACAGTTTTTAAATTTCAGCAACAAGATAACGAAAACAAAACGAACAAAAAAACAAAACAAAAAAAAAGCTTTTGATTGTCCACTTCTGACCAGATGTTATGGCGTGGGCTGAGTTTGGGGGATGGACATTTAATCAAATGTCATCGAAATTGGGAGAAAAATGAAAAAAGCCCACTGGAAATGGAACAATTGCAATGATTGAAACAGGAGAGGTCTGTACACAGTCACAGTTAGTTATTAGGGACAAAGTTTTATTGTTTCTTTTACAGATAGATTTGACCTTAACCTTTACTAAAACCATATTCTGTTGAAACCAAGGCACTTTGTTAAGTTTGCAAACATCAGCAGTGGATCAGTGTCACAGAAAACAATAAAAACAGGTCCTTTTGTGTGAAAGAGAAAATCAAAATGGGTTGACAAAGCTATCCATCTAAAAACAACAGAACCATCACACCAGTGTATCTTCACACACAAGCGCCCTTTCTCAGGTAGAGAGGGGGGGGGGGGGGGGAGAATTGATAATCAGTTCATTGACAACTTTTTTTAAATTTTTTTTTATTTTTTATAATGTCAGCAGTGGATGTTGTTGTTTTTTTGTTTGTTTTTTTTTCTCACAAAGGAGCTTTTGGTTATAGAAAAGGAGGTACAATGTAACAGTAATTTGCTGTCAAAGACTGAGGAGTGTCTGTTTATGAAAACGGAAGAGGAAACGTAAATGAAACAAAAGGAGGGGGGGGGGGGGGGGGGGGGGGGGGGGGGAACAAGATAGCGAATGACAGATTTCTCATGAGGAGTACAAGCCTTTTCTTTGTCTATCTCAATTTCTAAAAACAACAACACAACAATAATAAAACCCTGGCTTTTCCCCAAAAGTTATTCTGCACCATCACATTATGCATTATATATTGTTACTTGTTATATTTCTTGAAAAAGGTTGTTTTGCTCAGAAGAAGAAAAAAAAATAACAATAGCAGTTCCAAAAAAAAGACGACTTTTCTTCTCTCTCTCTCTCTCTCTCTCTCTCTCTCAAATAACAATAGCAGTTCCAAAAAAAGACGACTCTTCTTCTTCTCTCTCTCTCTCTCTCTCTCTCTCTCTCTCTCTCTCTATTTTTAAAAAAAATTTTAACTGCTGTCATTAATCTTTTTTTTTTCTTTTTTTTTTAAGCGATTTTTTTTTTCTAACTGTAATGAATATGGTCTGATGATTGTTTTGAAAGAATTTTACACTGAAGGGAAACAAAGGAATAAATTGAATAAGAATTATTTCTTGAATAATCATTAAAAAAAAAAAAAAAAAAGGATCCAGTGAACCTTGTTCCGAAGAATTATTCATGAATCGGATTGTAATCACTTCCTCCTCCGCACTCCTGGTCAGCAAATGCCACACTCACACTAGTCACAGTCACACGTATTTTATATATGTGAGAGAGGGCCTCTGCATGCATGAATATCCGTTGCTGGTCCGCCTTGTCGGCAGCTATACTCCATGTTCGGGCGTGTGCATGCCAGGAATGTACACTGACATGGATTATGATTAGGAGGATCTTAACTGGCGTGTTTGATCATCTTCATCACGTATGTGTGAGTACACAAAGGGGAGGTTCAGGCATGACAAGGAGATGGTGGGAAAATGTACACTCTTAACCCATCCAACCCTGGAGAGTTTACAGCAGCTTCGACAGGCTTCCATGCCACGTCATTGCAGAAGAAAGGCGTAAAATGTACTGGGTTTTTTTGGGGGGGGTTTTCTCCAAAATGCGTGTGGACAAATCCGGAAACAAGTAGCCCCATTTCCTTGAGATTTATACGTATGTGGGGAACGTGAAAACTGATTTTAATGAGACTTCTTCTTCTTCTGCGTTCGTGGGCTGCAACTCCCACGTTCACTCGTATGCACACGAGCGGGCTTTTACGTGTATGACCGTTTTTACCCCGCCATGTAGGCAGCCATACTCCGTTTTCGGGGGTGTGTGCATGCTGGGTATGTTCTTGTTTCCATAACCCACCGAACGCTGACATGGATCACAGGATCTTTAACGTGCGTATTTGATCTTCTGCTTGCATATACACACGAAGGGGGTTCAGGCACTAGCAGGTCTGCACATCTGTTGACCTGGGAGATCGTAAAAATCTCCACCCTTTACCCAACAGGCGCCGTCACCGTGATTCGAACTCGGAACCCTCAGATTGACAGTCCAACGTTTTAACCACTCGGCTATTGCGCCCGTCTTTTTTTTAATGAGACAAATCTTGATGCCAGAGCAATGCTGACGGGGGTAGGACTCGGTGAGTTAGCTAACTAACCCACCATACAGTCACCACGACCCGGATTTGAACCCCCAGGAATCCTCGGATTGAAAGTCACAACTCATTAACCGCTTGGCTGTTGCGCCCCGTCGTTCATGTGTGACTCATGTTTCCCCCCCATCTTGTTCATTGCATTGACGGTTTTGTTGGTCTTGAATGGCCATCTTTGTGCAAATGCTTGCAGCATCTACCAGTTCCGTTTTTTGTTTTTTTTTTTTTTTGTTTTTTTTTAGCTAGTTATGAATAGAATGTGTGTTTGAGTTCAGAGTAGTAGATATATTATTAATAACAAACATATATGATTGTGACGAACAAAAAATGAATGATGATTATAGTAATGATGATGAAAATAATGATAAGAAATAGTAAGACATCTTGTGCTTTGAAGACTGCTCACAGTAATCCACCCCACCCTACCCCTCTTTTTTTTTCTTTTTTTTTTTTTTGTTTGTTTTGTTTTGGGGTGGTGTGTTTGGTTGTTTTTTTTTTAGGTAACTTTCTTTTCTTTCTCCACTTTTTTCTTTTGTCTTCAGTTATGGGAGCAAGAATGATAATGATAAATGCATTTATATTGCTTGTCCTGCGGCTCTTGAGCATGTTTGAGTGTGCAATGAGGTTTGAACGCATAAGGTACAGGCGCATAAAAAATGTTATTACCTTGTTCGCTTTTCTTTTTCTTTTCTTTTCCTTACTTTTCTTTCTTTTTTTTTTTTCTTCTTCTAAAAATGTTTTTTGATAAATGTTTACACGGAGTTTTTTTTTCTTTTTTCTGTTTTTTTTTTTTTTTTTTTTTGTTCTGTGGGTTGGTTTTTGCTTGGTAATATTTGTGCTTTTCTTTTCCTTAAAAAAAAACCCATAAATTTTCTTACCCTGTTCTGATTCTTTTCCTCTTTGCTGTTATATTGGGTTTTGGGGGTTTAAAAAAAAATCTTATTCTGCACTTTTTTTTAATTTTTTTTTTTAGGGTGAAACCTAACATTTGTTATTTCTACAACTTAAGATTGAAATAGAATGAAATTAAATAATGCAGGCAGTGCCCTTTTGTCAGCAAATGTATTTAATTTCAAAATGTCATGCAGTGAGTAAGGCTCAGCACACAGCTATGGACGGAGAGAGAGAGAGAGAGAGAGAAAAATCAAGCCCTGACTGAAGGGAGCTGCACTGTGTGATACAATGTGCAAAAATATAATGGAGAACAACGGACTGTGTCTGTCTTAACACCCCTTACTCATGCTTTTGATCAGTCGCTGATGAATGATGACGATAAAAAAAAGCGTAGAGCCCTGAAACGACACTACCAGCAGTGGAAAGGGGGTGATGGTAGTTGTGCATGTCATAAGAATTAACGATGATGGTGCTGTTGTCAGATGATGAAGACGTTGGCGCTAGAAAGTAATGTGACGAGAGTGGCAGTGACAGCCAGGTGCAAGAGGATTAGGAGGATGTTGAAACATTGGCTAATTATCGTTGTTGTCTTCAATGTTGACTGTGCTTTTGCATTTGTTCATCTCCTGCCTGCCATTGGAGTCTCATTGGCAAAGCTAAAAATAAATTTATATATATATATATATATATATATACACATGAAGAAGGGAAGTCAGTTATATCCATCCCTCTTTCCAGCTCATTCAGGAACCTCGGCGTTGTCCTTGACAACACACTGCCCATGCAAAAATTTATCAGTCAGACATGTCAGTCCTGCTACTGTCAATTGCGACGCATCAGTTCCATTCGGAAATATCTGTCCACCGACGCAACATCTAGACTTGTCGTTTCTCTCATTCTCTCTTGCCTTGACTACTGTAACTCCCTATTGTCTGGTTTGCCTGCTTCATCCATTCAGTCCCTTCAGCACATACAAAACTCTGCAGCCCGACTCGTCCTCAGAAAGAAAAGATCTGAGCACATCGCTCCTATTTTGCAACATCTCCATTGGCTCCCTGTCTCACACAGAATAAAGTATAAGATCAGCACTCTGTTTTAAATGCATTCACAAATCTGCCCCTTCCTATCTTTGTGGCGGCCTTCACCTCTATACTCCATCTCGCTCTCTACGATTGGCTTCGGATCCACTCTGTTTACGCATACCCAAATTCAAACACTCCACTGTCGGACGCCGTTCTTTCTCTGTCTCTGGACCTTGTATTTGGAATGAACTTCTTCTTTCGCTTTGTCAGGTCTCCAGACTCGGCTCTTTCAAGTATGGCCTTAAAACCCACCTCTTCACAAGATACCTTCCCTACCCTACCTCTTCCTTGTCTTCAGTTTCTTCAGTTTTAGAGTTATGCATGCGTGTGAATGACAGGTGTGAAAGCGCTTAGATTTGTCTCTGCACAAGATTTAGCGCTATATAAATACCATCATCATCACTATTATTATTATTACTTAGTGTGTCCCAAAAAATTGGTGAAACTTTGTTGTGGCAAAAGTGGAACAGTGCTGATCCAGAATTATTAGTCAGGATGTATAACATGGTTTCCCATGTATTTGGCTACTGATTTATTCCATATTATGTATCCTTCCCCCCCCACCCCCCATGCACAAATACACACTCCTCTTGTTAGTTTGATTTAATTTTTGGTTTTATGTCTTTACTCCTCTTTGCACATCTTTTTTTCGTTACTTGCACTTGTTTTCCACCTCTTTTGCATCAGTTATGTTGTACAACAAAAACAATAACAAATATACGAAATTTGTGTTTATATGAATTATATATATATATATATATATAAATGAGCAGGTTTAGCATTTCTCAGGCTCTCAGGTTATTTTTTGCTGCTGCTTGAGACAGACACCTTGACTTTCAGCAGGTCTCCTAACAAACACATGCATGTGTGAGTGTGTGCGTGTGTATATATAAAACTATATATGTGTGTGTGTGTGTGTGTGTGTGTGTGCAGGCAAACATGTGCACACAGTAACACATACTGCCACCATCACATGATAATCATCATCATTGTCACCACACTATATACTCCTCGCCTGTGGCAAAGTCTCATGACACTGTCAAGCAAAATGGCAGCTAAATGAAGTGAGCATTTCGGCAAAATAAAAGCATTGAACATCTAAAGTATTTTGATGTTAATCTTCTTCTTCACTCTGAATAATGTATGTTATAATACAAGCAGTACAAAATAGGAGGCTGTTGCCCATTCAGAATGGATAAATAGAATGAGTTAGGTTAGTGTGAGGAAGTAGTGAAAACGAATTCAGTGATGATGTTGAATTTGATGCCAGGAGGGAAGGTGATGCAGCAGAGGTTTGGTTAATGTGCTTTGTCTGTTCGTTGGTTAAGTCTGTCAGTTTTAACGGATGTATCCCAGGGGGCTCTGTGACAATAGAATTGGGATACTGTTGCTTGAACTGGCGGTGTCTTTGAACCTGAAAGAGCTTTATCTTGCCAGAGCATTAGCAGGGCGAGAAGGGGGTTTGGGCAGGTGGTGGGAGGGAGCTCTCATGCTCTGATGAATCCAGCGATTTATTTTTGAAGAGTGTGTGTGTGTGTTTTCTTCAGTTTAACGTCTATTCACTATAAGTGTTTTTAGACGGAAAGGAGTAAAGTAGTGTATAAAGGAAAGGGAATGCATGTGAATATTAGTGTAAAAAAAACAATTAAAAAAAAAAAAAAAGTTCTATGTATCAGTGAAAAGTATAAGAAAAAGTCTAAAGAGGTTGTGGTGTGTATTGAATGAGTTGTCATGGGAAGGAGAATATGTATATGCATATCAACAAGTATTAATCTACAACAATGTAAATATAAATAACAGTATTAAATATAATACATCAAAGGAGGATACCAACTGGACTGGAGTTTAAAATTTCTGAAAACATTCTAAGCAATGAATAATCATTCAAAGTCTTTTCAGTGGCTAATGAAATATTGGAAGAAAAGTCATCGACTACATCTTTTGGAAGTTTTGTCTTATGCTCGGGCAATGAATGAGTAGATTGCTTACAGTTATTTGCTTACCGCATATACATTTTATATTTTTATAAAGTGTGTGTGTGTGTGTGTGTGTGTGCGCGCAGCGCATTTTGCTCTGTATTCTTTGATAACTTGATGTCAGAAATTGATTTAGGCTTGCACTGATTGGGCTGATCGGATGTGAAGATTCCACTGTGTTTTTAACTCCAGGGTGTGTCCGTCTCTGTTGTGGCTGTTAGGGTTGTAGGACTTGGATGTCATATGACTTCACTGTTTGCCTGTGTATTGAAAGATTTAATAAGTGTTTCGCTTGAGGTTTAGGAAAAGAAAAAAAGCTTTGGTAATTTGGTGTACTGAACATTATTTCTTTTTCTTTCTTTTTTTTCAAACAGATTTTTTTTTCATTAATAGGAAAGTGCATATAACTTGATGTCACCACATAAAACAGATGTGTGGAATATGTACGGAATATGTGACGAAATCTTGCAGCAGTGTGTGTGTGTGTGTGTGTGTGTGTGTAGGTCATTTTCAAGTAGGCTTGCTGTACTACTTATACTACTTTACTAGTGTATCCAGAAGTTTGTTTTTTTTCTGACGGACTGCCACACATAATAGAGAGCATTGTTCCCTTCTGTCAATGTTGATCTCAATAATGATGATACTGTGTTGTGAGACATGGTTGTCAGATGAAACGGTAAAATTGTTGGAGAAGAAAGTTTGGAACTTTTTCAGCTTCATCCCCCCCCCCCTCCCTCCCCTTCCCTTATAATGTTGATGCTGTGCTGTAAGATCTGATCTGATAAAAAGGAAAATAGTTCTTTCGATTTTTTTTTATTTTTTTTTTTCCATTGCAACTTGCAGCCCCCACCCTCACCCAACCCCCTAATTCATTTACCCTTTCCCCCCTTTCTCCTCAACTTTTGAATTAAAGTTTATAGTTCATTGTTTATATATATACATATACACATTATTATAATATAGAGCACTTAGAAATATTTAAAACGAGCATTCGCTGACGCCATAAGGTGTATAATACATGATTTATTCAGACAGATGTTAGAAAACATATACTGTAGTGTAACAGTGGTGGCTGTGTCATATGTCCTTTGTTTTAACGAAATGTGCCGTTAACGCCTTGGAGAGGGGGGTGGGGGGGGGGGAGGAGGAGGGAGGGGGGGCATCTGGATGTTATATATTCTATACAAATACATACATAAAAATTGGAGTGCATGAAAATCGGGTCATGATTAAGCGTGAAGTTCATGCACGGGTAAGTGTGCGAGAAGAAGCGAACACAGTTAACAGGAGGGTGGTGACCGTGTGGTGTTTCAGGATTTGATGTCGCGGGTGCAGCAGTTGGAGGCTCACGTCACACAGCTCCGTCACATCATCCTCAAGGGAGACAAAGCCTCATCCCGCAAAGACAAGGCCCAGCGACAGTTCGACTTCAACAAGTGAGTCAAGGAGTCTGTGTGTGTGTGTGTATGTGTGTGTGTGTGTAAGAACTGGGGATTGGAGTTTTGTATATGTGTTGAGAATCTGTTGTTCAGTGTGTGAACATGTGGAGAATGTGTTCTTGTGTCTGTGTGTGTGTGTCTCTGTGTGTTGAGAATGAGTTGGGGCAGCAACAAATTGACTTGAATAAATGAGTTGAGTCTCTGTGTGTTTGTGTGTTGTGAATCAGTCGTTGAGCTTCAGTGTATGTATATGAAAATGTGTCACTGAGTCAGTGAGTGTGTGTGTATATATATATATATGTGTGTGTGTTGAGTCTGTATTTTCAAAATGAATCACTGCATGGGTGCGTGTGTGTAGAGGATGTGTCTTTTGAGTTTCTGTGTATGTGTGTGTTGTGAATGCGTTGTTCACTTGAGTGTGTGTGTATTGAGAACGTGTCATTGAGTCTACATGTAAGTTGAAAATGTGTTGTTGAGTCTGTGTGTGTGCTTGGAACGTGTAGTTAATGAATTGAGAATGTATTATTGATTGTGTGTGCATTTGAAAATGTGTTATAGAGTCAGTGCGTATGTGATTGTTGATATGTTGTTGAGTCTAGGTGTGTTTGATGATATTAATTCATTGGGTCTCTCTCTGTTGACAATGTGTTGTTGGGTCTGTGTGTGTGTGTGTGTGTAGAGAATGTGTTGTAGGTCTGTGTGTGAGTGTTTGTTGAGAATGTGTTGTGTGTGTGTTGAAAATTATTTTGGATGGATACTTCAGTTGATCAGTGTTGGTTTTGTGTTGGTCTGTTTAATGTTGAAAACATACACAGGTATAGTCATTTAGTAGTGGTTTCTTGTAGCTTTGTCTGGTTTGAAGTTTTTATGTGATCAAGAATTAAAGCACAGATTCAGGAATTTCATATCTGTTTGCATTTTAACACTTGTAATAGTTATATTCATTGCACAGTAGTTACAGTAATTACAAGCTGTTGATGATAGCCAAAACCTGAGCTATTTTGGGAGCAAAAGGAATAACCGTAGTGTACAGACAACAGGATAAACTGACATGTTAATGAATAATAGCTGAGTCTAAGAATAGAATTTAACAATGAGAAGAAGAGAACAAACGACAGGAAAATGAAGGAGTTACTTTGTACCAAAGAACAAAGTGATGGAGAGAGAGAGAGTGAGCCAATTATCCCACTAGGATAGAGGTGTCTCAGATGTCACGACTCAGAATATGGCCCATAACTTGATAAACATAAGTTTGTTACTGATACTGTGTGTGGCATGGTGCTGGTGAAGTGTTTTTTGAGTCTTGTGTACACTGTGTCATTGTGAATAGAGAGGGGTTGGAGGGGGAGAAGCCAGCAAATAAGCAGATTTGTCTGGGGTGTCCCTTTTGCTGTGCACAGATGGTGGGAGTTACAGTGTGTGTGTGTGTGTGTGTGTGTGTGTAGCTTGCCAAAATGTGCAGCTGTATATCAGCAGTCGTGTAATGTTGGTATCCATTTCATGAATGGTGTGAAGAGTGACAAACAAGAAAAGTGTTTCCATTTCTTACTTTTTTTTGACCAGACGTTCTGGGGAAAGATGAAATGGGATTGATCTCTTTTTTTTCCTTTATTTTTTTTATTTATTTATTTTTTTTAATCTGTCCCTTGATAAAGCTGTGCTTTTTTTTTTTCCTTTTTTTTTTTCTCTCATATCTGATTAAATGTGTGTTCTCTGCAGTATGTGTCTGTGTGCACACATCACACTGCCATTCAGTTTGTCAGATGTAGACTCACAATTTTCTTTGGGTGGGTGAGATGGCGTTGGGCATTGTTTTTTGTTTTTTTTTGTTGTTGTTGTTGTTTTTATTATACACCAACATGCAAATGAGAGAAAGGTGTGTGTTTGAGCAAAACCGAATTTCATGCATTATACTGTGGATGACTTCTACATGATTCTTGCTGTCTTGAATTGATCAGAATGATACGTTTCACTTCCAGATCCAACTGATGTGTTAACTGCAGCCATGGAATGATTTTTTCTGCATTATCATCACTTGACTTAATCTAAGGGAAAAGACCAAACAAACAAACATTGCACATTGTATGCACTGGTGTCAGTTTTCATTGAGTAAAGTGATGAATGCGTGCAGCGATTTCATGGCTTTTGCTGAATGTACACAGCAGTAAATCGTGTTTGGCTTTTCCTTTTTTTTTTTTTTTTCAAGGGGAGGATGTACATCATTTGCTTGGATATGGATTTGTAATATGTAGTTTTGATCAAATATTGACAGGTTCTTATCCAACTAGTGATAGAATCTGTCTTGATTTAATCAAAACTGTGCACACAAGTCAGAATCTTATGAAAAGGACATATTCCACTTCCAGGTCAAAATAACCTGAAATATTACTATCCAGTAACACCAGTTTTCTTTTTTTGTCCACAGACAATGGATTTGGTTTGGGGCGTGCACATGCACGCATGCATGCATGCATGCTCTCTCTCTCTCTCTCTCTCTCTCTCTCCCTCTCTCTCTACCCCACTCACTCACACACTTAAACACACTCACTCACACACTTAAACACACACACACACACACACACGCACACACTTATACGTGCACACAAACACACATGCATACTCTCTCTCTCTCTCTCTCTCTCTCCCCCCTACTCACTCACACACTTAAACATACTCACTCGCACACTTACACACACACACACACACACTTAAACACACACACACACTTATAGTGAATAGACGTTAAACTGAAGATAAAACACACACACACAATACACGCACACTCTTATACATGCACACTCACTCACACACACATAGACTCTCTCTCTCTCTCTCTCTCTCTCTCTCTCTCTCTCTCTTGTCATGTACAGATATCTGTATCATGTTAAGTGAGGCACATAAACAGATGTGTGCATACATGTGTGTGTGCGTGTGCGTGCGTGCGTGTGCATGTGTGTGTGTGTGTGACACAGGTACAACACGCGTCACGTGGCCCTGAAGGTGGCCTACCTGGGCTGGGACTACCAGGGCTTTGTGGTGCAGGAGGACACGGAGCGCACCATTGAGGCCGCCCTCTTCTCCGCCCTCCTCCGCACACGCCTCGTCGAGTCCAGGTCAGCTGGTCTGCCTGTCCTGTCCTGTCCTGTCCTGCCAGAATTCAGAATTCAGAATTTGTTTATTCCCATGAGTTTCAGTTTCAGTTTCAGTAGCTCAAGGAGGCGTCACTGCGTTCGGACAAATCCATATACGCTACACCACATCTGCCAAGCAGATGCCTGACCAGCAGCGTAACCGAACGCGCTTAGTCAGGCCTTGAGAAAAAAAAATATATATATATATTATTATTATTATTATTATTATTTTATCATTATTTTCATTACTACTTTTTTTTTTTTTTTTTTTTTTAAATTTATATCATAATTATTATTTATTTATGTATGTACGCTTATTCCCATTAACTCTTTTGAGTCATAGAGAAACAAGGAAACATGACAATAACAGGATGACGGCCACAGAGGAAGAGCGGAGATAATTTTAAAAGAAGGAACAAAAGGGGGGATAATACAAATGGGGGGGGGGGAATAAAATGAAATAAAAGGCCAAATGTAATCATCAGTCTGGTACAATGCAATAGGAATAGACAAATGCACAGATCACAACTAAGATTTACAGTATGGCTCTGTATCTGACTAGTTGAGCCTGAACTGGGAACTGGGCCCTCCTCCACACATTGAGTGGAGTCATGGCCTAGAGGTAACGCGTCCGCCTAGGAAGCCAGACAGTTCGAATCATGGCTCAGCTGCTGACATTTTCTCCCCCTCTACTAGCCCTTGAGTGGTGGTCCCGTGTGCAGCATGCACTTAGCGCATGTAAAAGAACCCACGGCAACAAAAGGGTTGTTCCTGGCGTAATTTTGTAGAAAAATCCACTTCGATGGGAAAATCAAATAAAACTGCATGCAGGAAAAAGAAAGAAAAAAAAAGGGTGTCGCTGTAGTATAGCGACGTGATCTCCCTAGGGAGAGCAGCCCCGAATTTCACACACAGAAATCTGTTGTGATAAAAAGAAATACAAAATACAAAATAGCCGCCCTCTTCTCTGCCCTCCTCTGCACATGCAGAAGTCCAGGTCAGCTGTCTGTCTTCTGGGTCCTGGTTGGATTATTGTTGTTGTTGTTGTTGTATTGTTACTTGTATAGCACCTGTCTTCTTCACTCCGAGACAGAGCTCGGATCCTTTACTTAGTAAAGAGGCAGTTGTGAGTGAGTGTGTGTGTGCATGCTTGTTTGTCATATAACTCATCAATATAGTTTATAATTGCTAGCTTATTCACTGCTTTACACTGTAGTTGATTGCTTAGTTTTTCTGTTTGCACCAGATTTGTTGCTAAAAAATCAAGTATATTAATGTTTTAACTTTTTTTCTTTTTTTTTTTTTTTTTTTTTTTTTTTTTTTTTTTTTTTTTACTATAAACAAATGCACATTTTCTCTGTCTGGATAATATGGTGAATTGTATTTTTCATGTGATTACCTTTATCCTGCTCTGTTCTTTTCATTCCAAACAGAATGTCACACAGACTTAAGTTTAACCATGTACTAGTAGTATATAATGACATACAACACCAGAGAGAGAACACACACACACACACACTCACTCACACACTCTCTCTCTCTCTCTCTCTCTCTCCTCTCTCCCTCTCTCTCCCAGATATAATCATACACATACACACACCAGAACATGATGCAGATTGCATCATTATTAGTACTTTTTTTAATATAAAAATTTATAAATTTGTTTTTCCTTACGGCCTTACTAAGCTCATTGGGTATGTTCCTGGTCAGGCATCTGCTTAGCAGATGCGGTGTAGCATATATATTGGTTCGTCCGAATGCATTGTCGCCTCCTTGAGCAACTGAGCTGAACTGCATAAAAAAAACCCACGAAATATGTCTTTCTCACAAGCATGGACAAAGCATACATCACAAACATACATGAAGATATGTTTCCACTGTTATTGTTTTATTGTGTGGGGGTTTTTTTTGTGTTTTTTTTTCTTCAGGGAGACGTCCAACTACCATCGGTGTGGCCGGACAGACAAGGGAGTCAGCGCTTTTGGTCAGGTCAGTGACCGTCACTGGTACATGATGAGGAATGGGTTCTCCAGGCGGGAGGAGGGTGTGGGTGAATGAAATTAGGATACACGGATTGGTGCCTACCGTTCCGGAATTTGTCACAGAAAAACATAAAGGACTGTGACCGTTCCGACGACACTGCTGCCATGGTTTGCATGATATCCAAGGGAAGGGCAACTTGTCCTATAATCCCCCCAAAGAGGCATCAGTGAAGTGGATAACCCTCGGCTGTGTGTCATTCCAGTCAACTCCATGGAACATTCAGCTCTGGGTAGGAGCCTGCCTTAAGCTGAAAAAAAAAAACCCCACCAAAACCCAACACCTGATGAGGCTTGAATTCGTGTCGGCCCAGTTGTCAGTGTGCAGTTTGAACCACTTCACCATGGCAGCTGGTGATTCACACTTCTTAGTTCAGATTGCCTGAGGTTTTCCCCCTCCTGAGTCTCTGACAAACCTGATATATCTTTTCCAGTTCATACACACTTATGATATAGTCATGTCAGGCCAGAACATTCTTTTTCAGAGTTGTGCTGGCTTTAGAAACGATGATAGGAGCAGTGCAGTGTCTGCTTAAGCGTGTGGCCTTGTGGCGACCTTACAAAACATTGATCGTTCCTCATGGCTTGTGGACTGTTGAAGGCAAGCTAGAGTGTGGGGATTTTGGATGAATCGTGAGGGGGTAACGAAAGATTTGGGTAGGTAAATAGGAAAAGGAAAGGTGGAGGAATTACTGTTGTTTAGATCACAGTGTTTGTCACTTTAGAGAAAAGGACAGTTGTTTTTTTTCACTGTTGCTAAGAAAGAACATGGCTGTGTGGTGGAGGTGGTGGTGATTGGGTTGGTTTGTGTGTGTGTGTGTGTTTTCTGATTTGTGAAAAAGTTGACCATTGATTGGTGCATAAATTATATGGATATTCAGTGGGTGAGGTTTGTGCTTGCAGGTGATATCCTTGGACCTTCGCACCAACCTGTTGAAAGGCCCGGGGGTGAAGATTAAAGAAGGGGGCACTGCTCACCAGCGTCAAGGTATGATCAGTCTGGGGCACTCTTTTTTTTTTTTTTTTTTTCCTCTGAATCCCCCCCCCCCCCCACGCCCCACCCCCCCAAGAACTGTGTGATGTACCTTTGTGTTTGCTTGTTTGTGTTGTGCATGTGTGTGTCTGTCCAAAATACAATTTCATGATAGAAAGTTATCTGCCTGTCTGTTATTGTCAGGAAATATGTCCAGTTATTTCTTTTGCAAAGTGATGTCTTGAGGTAAGGGGGAAAAAAAATCCATTGAACCTGGTACCCTTTGAGGGGGTGGGGGGGGGGGGGGGGGGTGGGGGCAAAGTTGTATAAAGTTTGTCTTGTCTCCCTTTACTCCAGTCCTATCTTTCGCTGTCTTCCTGTTTTTCATGTGTTGTAGCAACGTAAACAAATGCGTCCCACATGAGTGCGTTTCATGTTTAGTTCAAACTGATGTTAAACGGAGAATGGCTGCTTATCTGGTGGGGTAAAAACAGTCGTACACACAAAAGTCCACTCTTGTATTTACAAGTGAATTTTTGGGAGTTGCAGCCCATGAACGAAGAAGAGGAGTTGACGTCAGTCGTGGATTAGTAATTTGTAAGACAACAGAAGCGTGTTCAACGGTTAATGTGGGTTTTGGGGATTAGTTATTTGTAACACCATGAAAGTGCATTCAGCAGTTGTTTGCTATATATATATAGAGAGAGAGAGAGAGGGAGAGAGAGAGATATCCCGAAATGTAAGTTACTGGATCCCTGCCACACCCCAAAAGGAGTGAAAGGATTAAAAGTAAAAGTTTATTAAAAAAAAAAAAAAAAAAAAAGTTTGACCAAAGTGTATGCTTGCGCACATTTAACATGCATATGCGGTCATGATCGCTCACCTGAACAGTGTGCAACAGTGCAAGAGAGAGAGAGAGAGAGACGGGAGGGGGAAGAGTGTTGTGGGTTGGGGGGGGGGTTGTTGGTGGGTGGGGGGGGGGAGGGACGGGGTCAGTGTCCAGACCCTCAGAGTGGTGACCAGGGTCCCCCCCACCCCACACACCCCCCCATCCCAAACCCATATCTCCCAACTCATGATGTTTGCCCGGTGGTGGGCCACCGAGCTAGGAGGAGCAGGGCAAGGGCTGTGGTCGGAGCATGCAGGCATGTTTGTCCACAGCTCTTCCCCCCCCTCGCCCCTGACCTCCTCGCCCCCCCTCCCCTCCAAAACTGCCCCTACCCCTCCCTCCCTCCCTTCTGTCCGCCCTTCCCTCCCTGCCCACAGAAAAGCAGGGCTCTGTGCCAGGCCCCTGTGTTAAACAGGGAGAGATGGAGGAGGCCCCTGTGTTGGAACAGGGAGAGGTGGGGTGGGGGAATGTTGAGGGGGGGCAAGGGAGGGGGGTGCTGGGGGGGGGGGGGGGTAGCAAGATCACAACCCTCCAGTTTGGACAGACATTGCGTATTCCCCATGGGGGGGGTGGGGGGGGTGGCAGGCGAGGATGGTCATGGAGGATGTGGTTTGGTTTGGTCACATCCATGTTGTGGGGGGAGGGGTGGTGGTGGGGGGGGGGGCCTGGAGTGGGTGGGGGTTGAGGGGTAGGGGAAGGAAGGAAGGAAGGGGATGGAGAGAGAGAGGAAGAGGTGGTGGTGCATGACGATGGACCCCCCCCCCCAGTTTTGTGGAGGAAGAGGATGAAGGAGGGGTAAGGTGAAAGTGGAGGGAGAGTTTTGAGGGGGGGGGGGGGTTGTTTGTGTTTGCACCCTTGAGCACAGGTAAGGGTGGGGTAGAGGTAGGAGGAAGGGGGGGTGGATAAGAGAGTAAACATGGTGGGACAGCCTTGAGATGGAGAGAGAGAGAGAGAAATGGAGCCAAGTTGTGGGGCTAAAGCTTAAGGGTGGAAACCATTGGGTTTTTTTTTTTTTTTCCTTGGGAGAGTAAGTTTGGTGGGACTTTGGGTGGGGCAGTGAATTGTTGGAAAAGTTGCTGCGCCTTTTGAAGTTGTTTTTGGGGTAGAAGGGTGGGTGATGGTGGTGGGAGGATGGGGAGGCCATCGTCTTGAGGGGAATGCCAGCGTTTTTCTTTGATTTTTTTTTTTTTTTTTTTTTTTTTTAACAAATTTTCATGGGTTCTGAATGTTTAAGATGTGGTCTGGGATTCAGGAGGGTTGGGGAAAGGGAAGTGAGTGTGGTGAGGGGGCTTGGGGGGGGGAGGGGGGTGCACATCAGTTTTGGTGTTAGAGCGTGTAAGGAGGGGGATACGTGAGGAGGATTGCTTAAGGACGGCTATTTTCACAGATACTCTGCACACACGTTGACTTGTGAGATCAGGTAGAATGAGGGGTGGGGGGGGGGGGGGAGCGAAGCAGGGGAGGGTGGGTAGTTGGGGGAACCAAGGGGGTGGTGGGGGGACGGGGGGGGGGGAGAGAGAGAAGGGGACCTCTGACCTCCATCCTAAGGCCACACCAGGCGTCTTGTCTGTATTGGGAACACAAAACCCATGTTCCCTTGGACTGAAAGTCTCGACAAGTCTCGACGCTTCTTCACAACTCTGCTGTGGTTTGCACGTTGTAAGGCGGAGGAGGGTAGCTAGCAAGCTGTACACGGTGGTGATGGAGACAATCAATAGAGGGAAGGGAGGGGGGCGGGGGGAGGGTGGGGGATGTTTAGGGGGCAGGGAGGAGGGATGTTTCACAAGGGGTGGGGGCAAGGGCTGTGGGGCACCTGGCATAACTGACGTGCAGGGCTGTGCTGTCATGTGCAAGGCAGCACGCAAACAGGCTTAGTGAGCAGGGGAGGAGGTGGGGCGGGTGGGGGGAGGAGGGCGGTGGGAGGGGGAGATGTTTGCTGGGTTGCTGTCTGTGTCTGCCTCCTCTGATCAGGCTTATGACCCACCACCACTCCCACCCTACCCCCATCTCTCTTTCTGTCTGTCTTTTTTCCCCTCAGCTCTCTCTCTCTCTCTCTCTCTCTCTGTCTATCTGTCTGTCTGTCTCTCTTGTTTTGTTTTTTCTTCTCTCTTTCTCTGCTTTCCATTAAATATATGTACGCTATTGTAACTTGCGTAGATTAGCAAGGACAGATTAGAAGAATGGGCCATGTCTAAAATCTTAATCCTAGAATAAAAAACGTTTTGAGTTCAGGTTCTGAGTTCTCTCTCTCTCCCTCTCTCTCTCTCTCAGGGGAGGGGGGGGGGGATAATCTGTTTGTTGGTGCATAGTTTTTAGTTGGAATGGTGAGTGCGTAAATCTGTTTGATTGCATTATATATGTGTTTGTGTGTCTGACTGTCAGGGTGACTCAGTAATGTGTTTGTGTCACTTTTTCTGAGTCCGCCTTGCATTCGACAGTGCCCACATTTCTGTCACTACCCCCGCCCCCCTAGCTTAGTCATCAGCATCCTCCCTAACAATTTCCTCCATCTGCATTTTCTCCTGTAAAGGAAAAAAAATCATTTTCAAACAGTGTGAAGAGACTGGTGAATTCTCTATTATTTTATACATGAAATATTATTCCTATTTAATCCTTTGGAGAAAAAAAAATTGTGCGTTGATGATTATTTTCTAAAATTCTGGGTTTTTTTTTGTTTTTTAAAAAATTTATAGTGAATATAATGAGAACTATTTATCTCTTGTATGTATTATGGTGTATATTTTCTCCTGTTGAAACTCTTCTTTGAATAAAAACAAACAACAAACAAAAAAGTAAATGAAGATTGTTCTGTAGTTTATCTTGAGAACGAATGTAATGATTTGATTGTGTTGTACAGGGGAGACAACAACTGAGACATGCAGTGTAGACATTACCATTCATTCTTTCAAATGTGTGGTGATTAGTATTATTGTTTTGTTATTATCATTATTATTATTATTATAAAAAAAATTAATTTTAAGTACAAGAAAATGTGCATAATGACTGTTCCATTCTGTGGGGTTGTTTTTTGTTTTTTGTTTTTTTTTGTCTGTTAGTGGGATGCAACTCTCGCGTCCATTCACTCCTATCAACGGGTGTTACAGATAAATCAGTTCTCAGTACTGTGTTTTCCAACCAAAAACGAGACACAAGATATAGGAATACTTTGTTATCTCTAGAAGAGAAATTGTTGACGCATCAGCCAATTAAAAAAAACCAAGAGAGGCAAGGCCTTCAAGACTCACTTGTGATACACTTAAAAAATAAAAATAAAAAATCCAAGCTTTTTACATATTGAGTATAATTTCAAAATGTAATGTTTAAGATGAGAAAGATCAGTTTAAAGCAAATTAACTCCCCTAGCATTAATTATAGAGTAATTTCCCTTTTTTTTACTATCTACACCAAAAACGTTTGCAAAATAAATAAAACTTTCATGCTTAGCAAAAGAAGTTCCTGTTTGAACAAAAAATGATAATAATGACTGCTCTTGTTGTTGGGTCAGAATATCAGATCAAAGTGCCAAGTTTAGAGAATACAAAAAATATAAATATAACAGTAAACGCAGTTTGCATATAATTAGGCTTTTTTTTTTTCTTTTTTTTTTTTGGTGCCCATCCCAGAGGTGCAATATTGTTTTAAACAAGATGACTGGAAAGAACTGAATTTTTCCTATTTTTATGCCTAATTTGGTGTCAACTGACAAAGTATTTGCAGAGAAAATGTCAATATTAAAGTTTACCACGGACACACAGACACAACACAGACAACCGAACACCGGGTTAAAACATACTCACTTTGTTTACACAAGTGAGTCAAAAAGGCATTTCATCCACAGTACAACACAATGTTTCATCATCCAGTTAGCA
Source organism: Babylonia areolata (assembly GCF_041734735.1). Lineage (NCBI taxonomy): Eukaryota > Metazoa > Mollusca > Gastropoda > Neogastropoda > Buccinidae > Babylonia > Babylonia areolata. The sequence goes on from NC_134903.1 coordinate 16,018,334, forward strand.
AATACACAGCCACGGTTTTGAACACAGGACCCATGGCTTGGATGTACATGATGTACAGCTTTGGTGGGAAAAAAAACAACATTGATGGTACTTATTTACTGCCCTTTATGCACTCTTCCATGTAAAAAAAACAAACAAAACAAAACAACACTGATGGTACTTGCTTACTGCCCTCTGTGCACTGTTCCATGTAAAACAACTAACATTGATGGTACTTACTTACTGCCCTTTATGCACTGTTCCATGTAAAACAACATTGATGGTACGTACTTACTGCCCTTTATGCACTGTTCCATGTAAAACAACAACATTGATGGTACTTACTTACTGCCCTTTATGCACTGTTCCATGGAAAACAACAACATTGATGGTACTTACTTACTGCCCTTTATGCAGTGTTCCATGTAAAACAATAACATTGATGGTACTTACTGCCCTTTATGCACTGTTCCATGTAAAACAACAACATTGATGGTACGTACTTACTGCCCTTTATGCACTGTTCCATGTAAAACAACAACATTGATGGTACTTACTTACTGCCCTTTATGCACTGTTCCATGTAAAACAATAACATTGATGGTACTTACTTACTGTCCTTTATGCACTGTTCCATGTAAAACAACTAACATTGATGGTACTTACTTACTGCCCTTTATGCACTGTTCCATGTAAAACAACATTGATGGTACTTACTGCCCTTTATTATTGCCCTTTATTATGCCCTCTTCCGTTTAGGGCAGCAACGAAAGAACTGCTTGCTGAAAACGGGGGGGTGTTTTCCTGTGCCTGTTTCAGGGGAGACCACGACGGAGATCCGCTATGTGCACATCCTGAACAAGGTGCTGCCCCCAGAGATTCGCGTCCTGGCCTGGGCCCCTGTGGAGGAGTCCTTCAGTGCCAGGTGAGTCCGAGGGGTGTGCAGGGTTCCTAGTGCTCAGCCTTGTGGAAGTCCGGAGTGCTGGCCTAGTTATAATAATAATGGTACTTGTATAGCGCTGAATCTTGTGCATAGACAAATCTAAGCGCTTTCGCACCAGTCATTCTCACGAATGCATAACTCTAAAACTGGAGAAACTAAAGACAAGGAAGAGGCAGGGAAGGGAGGCTATTTTGGGAAGAGGTGGGTTTTAAGGCCAGACTTGAAAGAGCTGAGTGTGGAGACTTGACGAAGCGAAAGAGGAAGTTCATTCCAATTGCAAGGTCCAGAGACAGAGAAAGAACGGCGGCCAACAGTCAAGAGTTTGAATCTGGGTATGCGTAAGTGGAGTGGATCCGAAGCTGATCGTAGTGATCGAGATGGAGTGTAGAGGTGAAGGCAGCCACAGAGATAGGAAGGGGCTGATTTGTGAATACATTTGTAGCATAGAGTGCTGATCTTGTACTTTATTTGGTGTGAGACAGGGAGCCAGTGGATATGTTGCAAAAGTGATGTGCTCAGACCTTTTCATTCTGAGGAACTTACTGTCCTTTATTTAGTTGATAAGGCATCCTCCGCCTGGGATGCAAGAAAATCATAAGGGCAAAGTCTGTAAATGGATTTGACTGAAGGCAGTGACGCCATCCTTGAGAAACTGAAACTGACAGTGTTGGTTGTAAGGCGGGTGGTTGTGTGTGTCTACAGGTTCAGCTGCAAGAAGCGGACGTACAAGTACTACTTTCCCCGGGGAAACCTGGACCTGCAGGTAGGGAGATGATATAAAAGATCTATTTATAACAGTTTTTTTTTCTTTATGGTGTGCGTATGTGTGTGTGTGTGAGTGTGTGTGTGTGGCTTTTCCAGCTTTGGGACAATTTCTTGTGTACATATGTTGGGAAATGTTCTCTACACCAGAGATAATCAGACGTTGGAGAAGGCCAGAGTTGAGTTTTGAGTCACTCGGCAGAAGGATGAAAAAGCTGTCACTAGCTCTGTAGGTTGAGTGTAAGAACTGTTGGTGTGTGCAGAAGGAGCAAATGAAGACATGGTGTGTAGAGTGAGTTAGCTGGTCTGTTGTGCATGTGTGAATTCATTATAAACGTGGCAGAGTGCAGTTTGAGCGAATGAACATTGTCACTTCTGCAGTTCCTTACAGCAGCAGAGGGTGTAGAGAAATGAAGCAAAAAACGAAATGTTTTATTCAAAACGAATATAAAGAGAAGGAAAAGAGCAATCCGGAAGGAAGCTGTCCGACCAAAATTGCCGTTGAGATCTTCGTAGCAGATAAGAATTCATTTAAGAGGCAATACTGAATGAACATGCCTTTTATCTGCGAACTTGAAACAATTGTTTTTGTTTCTTTTTTTACCCTGTGGGTTTGTTGGGGTTTTTTTGTTTGTTGGTTTTTTGGGTTTTTTTAATAAGTTTTTGTTGTTGTTTTTTAAAAGATTTTTTATTCCATTTTGGTAGGTCGACATTTGACAAATGAAAGGACATTTAGAAAGGAAGAAAGAAAGAGAAAACAAATTGATAAAATAGACCGGGATAAACAAACTGTCAGACAGACGGACAAGCAGCTGGACTGTACATAAGTTGGTTATTATTATAGAGTGTTGTCATTTATTTTATTAGGTCTTATGCAATCTGTTCAGAAATAAAAACTGTCAAGGACCTTGAAGTATGTTCACAGAAAGTGAACATAACACTCATTTCTTACAAATATCTAAGGAAAATATAAATATGGGTAGTTAATTTTCATTGATCATGAACAGGTGACTAATCGTTTGTGATCAGTAGTTTTGTAAGGCAGCCATCTGGCAGAGAATGTGGCATGGTTAAAGTTGATATATGCATTATATTCTTCAAATCTGTATCAAATTTTTAATTTTTGTTTAAAAAAAACAACTGATATTGTGGACAGTTGTCTTCCATTTTTTTTAAATATTACAAATATAAGTAATGTTTTGCAAACAGTATTATAAAACAAAACATCATCAGTTGTTGAAAACAAGAATCTTTTCAACTTTTTTTTTTTGTTTTTCCTTTTTGTTAAAAGTTTTGTGATGAACTAGCTGTATGAACCTTGCCATTGTGACTGTTTTGTCACGCAACAGTTGATGAAGCAGGCAGCGGGAAAGCTGGTGGGGGAGCATGATTTCCGTAACCTGTGCAAGATGGACGTGGGCAACGGCGTGGTCAACTTCAAGCGGCGCATTCTGCACACTGAGGTGTCCGAGCTGGAAGAGAGGTAAAAGTGCAGATTTTTTTTTTTTTTTTTTTTTTTTTCCCCTCTCTCTCTCCCTCTCACTCTCTTTTTATGAGCACAATAGCCGAGTGGTCAAAACGTTGGACTTTCAATCTGAGGGTCCCGGGTTCGAATCTCGGTAACGGCGCCTGGTTGGGGGTAAAGGGTGGAGATTTTTCCAATCTCCCAGGTCAACAGATGTGCAGACCTGCTTGTGCCTAAACCCCTTTCATGTGTATACGCAAGCAGAGGATCAAGTACGCACGTTAAAGAGCCAGTAATCATGTCAGCGTTTGGTGGGTTATGGAAACAAGAACATGCCCAGCATGCACACCTCAGAAAATGGAGTATGGCTGCCTACATGGCAGGGTAAAAACGTTCATACATGTAAAAGCCCACTCGTGTACATATGAGTGAACGTGGGAGTTGCAGCCCAAGAACAAAGATGGATGTGGTGGGTTTTTTTTGCTTTTTCTCTTTTTTCCTAGTCTTCAATTGTTCTTCTTGAGTATGGCTGTCTACATGGCAGGGTAAATAAACAAAGCGGTCAAACACGTAAAATGTTACACATCTGTCTGAGTGTGTATGTGTGTGTGCTTGAAATCAGATTCAATTGAATGACACAGGAAACGAATGACGAGCGCCCAATGGCAGCCGTTGCTTGGCTCCATACCCAGGTAGGGCAGCCTGTTGTGCAAATGACCTTGAGCTTGTGAAGCGCTTTGAGCTTGGTATCTGACTGAGGATAGGCGCTGTGTAAGTGTCCCATATATATATATATATATATATAAAAACAACAAAAAAACCAACATTATTTTCAGAAAGGCTACTTGCTGCAGCTACTTTAGATTTCTCCACAGGGAGGTGGGTGGGGTGTAGTATTTTGCACAGGAATAGGACCCTTGTCAGAGTGTGCGCCAGTGGGTCACGGTTAAGTATGTTAACTTGAACATGATTTTTGACGGGCGCAATAGCCGAATGGTTAAAGCGTTGGACTTTCAATCTGAGGGTCCCGGGTTCGAATCTCGGTGACGGCACCTGGTGGGTTAAAGGGTGGAGATTTTTCCGATCTCCCAGGTCAACATTCGCGATCTCCCAGGTCAGCGTTCGGTGGGTTATGGAAACAAGTACATACCCAGCATGCACACCCCCGAAAGCGGAGTATGGCTGCCTACATGGCGGGGTAAAAACGGTCATACACGTAAAAGCCCACTCGTGTATATACGAGTGAACGTGGGAGTTGCAGCCCACGAACAAAGGAGAAGAAGAACATGATTTTGGGGTGGGGGTGGGGGGGGGAGGGTGGCAGAGCTGAGAAAGGGGTGGCGTGAAGGGGTCAAAGTGTCTGCTGATCGTCAGGGATCTGGGCTTGATTCTAGAATGATCACCCAAACCAGCGAGATACTCTTGCGTCCTGTTTGAAGACATGAGCACCTGCAGCAATAACGATTCGATCAATCAGAAGAACCTTAGGAAATATGGAGGGTGCGGAGAGAAAAATAAAGGAGATACAATGTGGCGTGTTCTTTAGAATATTTTGTTTATGAATTGTAAGTCGAGGGTTGTATTGGGTAGTATTTACTCGTAGGACTGAGTGTACAAGTATCAGTATTATGTGTTCATGTGTGTGTGTGTGTGTGTGTGTGTGTGTGTGTAGTCATATTTTGGTGTGTGTATGTAACATTGATGTAATGTTTTATGTTAACAAAGCGTTTTTGTAAAGCACCTAGAGCAGATTTCTGGATAGTGTGCTATATAAGTATCCATTATTATTATTAGTATTATTCATTCTAGAAATCTGTACAAGTCCCAGGTACCCAGAATATGCAGTACATTCAATCCGTTTTTAAAGCGTCAGTATTGTGCGTAATTATTTTATAGTTACATAGTGACTATCTTCGATCAGAGACCAAAGTCTGAGCGCTTTACAAATTCATTGATTAGCCTACCTGGGCAGAGCTGACTGACAGTTGCCTGAAGGCGCTCATCATTTGTTTCCTGTCTCATTCAGTCAGGGAGAACAGGTAACGTGATGTGTTACCTGTGTTTTGTTGTTCAGGGAAACGGGTACATGATGTGTTACCTGTGTGTTGTTTTTCAGGGAGAACGGGTACATGATGTGTTACCTTTGTGTTGTTCAGGGAGAACAGGTACATGATGTGTTACCTGTGTGTTGTTCAGGGAGAACGGGTACCTGATGTGTTACCTGTGTGTTGTTCAGGGAGAACGGGTATGTGATGTGTTACCTGTGTGTTGTTCAGAGAGAACAGGTAACGTGATGTTACCTGTGTGTTGTTCAGAGAGAACGGGTACATGATGTGTTACCTTTGTGTTGTTCAGAGAGAACGGGTACATGATGTGTTACCTTTGTGTTGTTCAGAGAGAACGGGTACATGATGTGTTACCTGTGTGTTCAGGGAGAACGGGTACGTGATGTGTTACCTGTGTGTTGTTCAGGGAGAACAGGTAACGTGATGTTACCTGTGTGTTGTTCAGGGAGAACAGGTACGTGATGTGTTACCTTTGTGTTGTGTCAGGGAGAACAGGTACATGATGTGTTACCTGTGTGTTGTTTTTCATGGAGAACAGGTACATGATGTGTTACCTGTGTGTTGTTCAGAGAGAACAGGTAACGTGATGTTACCTGTGTGTTGTTCAGGGAGAACAGGTACATGATGTGTTACCTTTGTGTTGTTCAGGGAGAACGGGTACATGATGTGTTACCTGTGTGTTGTTCAGGGAGAACAGGTACATGATGTGTTACCTGTGTGTTGTTCAGGGAGAACGGGTACGTGATGTGTTACCTGTGTGTTGTTCAGGGAAAACGGGTACATGATGTGTTACCTGTGTGTTGTTCAGGGAGAACGGGTACGTGATGTGTTACCTTTGTGTTGTTCAGGGAGAACGGGTACCTGATGTGTTACCTTTGTGTTGTTCAGGGAGAACGGGTATGTGATGTGTTACCTGTGTGTTGTTCAGAGAGAACGGGTACATGATGTGTTACCTTTGTGTTGTTCAGGGAGAACGGGTACGTGATGTGTTACCTTTGTGTTGTTCAGGGAGAACGGGTACGTGATGTGTTACCTGTGTGTTGTTCAGGGAGAACGGGTACGTGATGTGTGAACTGACGGTGGTGGGCCAGGCCTTCCTGTGGCACCAGATCCGCTGCATTGTGGCTGTGCTGTTCCTCATCGCGCAGGGCAAGGAGGAGCCAGAGGTGATGATGATGATGATTGTATGACATGTCAGTCATGGATGGTAATGATGAGTGAATGACAGTCATGGATGATAATGATGATGATTGAATGACAAGTCAGTCATGGATGATAATGATGATGATTGTATGACATGTCAGTCATGGATGATAATGATGATGATTGAATGACAAGTCAGTCATGGATGATAATGATGATGATTGTATGACAAGTCAGTCAAGGATGATAATGATGATGATTGAATGACAAGTCAGTCATGGATGATAATGATGATGATTGAATGACAAGTCAGTCATGGATGATAATGATGATGATTGTATGACAAGTCAGTCAATGATGATAATGATGATGATTGTATGACGAGTCAGTCATGGATGATAACGATGAGTGAATGACAGTCATGGATGATAATGATGATGATTGTATGACATGTCAGTCATGGATGATAATGATGGTGATTGTATGACATGTCAGTCATGGATGATAATGATGATGATTATATGACAAGTCAGTCATGGATGATGATCATGAGTGAATGACAGTCATGGATGATAATGATGATGATTGTATGACAAGTCAGTCATGGATGATAATGATGATGATTGTATGACAAGTCAGTCATGGATGATAATGATGATGATTGTATGACAAGTCAGTCAATGATGATAATGATGATGATTGTATGACATGTCAGTCATGGATGATAATGATGATGATTGAATGACATGTCAGTCATGGATGATAATGATGATGATTGAATGACATGTCAGTCATGGATGGTAATGATGAGTGAATGACAGTCATGGATGATAATGATGATGATTGTATGACAAGTCAGTCAATGATGATAATGATGATGATTGTATGACGAGTCAGTCATGGATGATAACGATGAGTGAATGACAGTTATGGATGATAATGATGATGATTGTATGACAAGTCAGTTATGGATGATAATGATGATGATTGTATGACAAGTCAGTCATGGATGATAATGATGATGATTGAATGACAAGTCAGTCATGGATGATAATGATGATGATTGTATGACATGTCAGTCATGGATGATAATGATGATGATTGAATGACAAGTCAGTCATTGATGATAATGATGATGATTGAATGACATGTCAGTCATGGATGATAATGATGATGATGATTGTATGACATGTCAGTCATGGATGATAATGATGATGATGATTGTATGACATGTCAGTCATGGATGATAATGATGATGATTGTATGACAAGTCAGTCAATGATGATAATGATGATGATTGTATGACAAGTCAGTCATGGATGATAATAAGTGAATCACAGTCAGTGATGAATGATAATGATGATAAGAATTATGTGATAAGTCAGTCGTGGATGATAATAATAATGATAATGATTATAATTATGTGATAGCTAGTCATGGTTATGGATAGTTGTTAAAATTGCGTGACAGTCAGTAATGGATAATAATGATGATAATGATATTTATATGTCAGTCAGTCGTGTCCGACTATGACCATCAAAAAAGAAGAGGAGGCAACTGCTGTCCTGACTATGTGGGCTAGAATTTGCTGATGATGGAGTGTGTCTCACCCAAGTTTATCCCCCCCTGTTTTGCATAGTCAGTCACGTCCAACTCTGACCATCAGAACAGCAGAGGAGGCAACTGCTGTCCCAACTGTCTGGACTAGAATTTGATGATAATGGAGTGTGTCTTACCCAAGTCACATCCCCGCCGTTTTTGGCCAAGAGTTGTTTTAGGACAGTCGGTGTTTGGATGGTCCCCAAAGGCCAACTATTGTAATCTTGCCTCCCAAGTTTGAGAGTCATAAGTCCTTCACAAAAGACTAAGGTAAATGAATTTCCATGGCAGTGGAGAAACCATTGTACATACAGTCCTGACTGTTCTTTTGGCCAGACTGTAAGGTTATGTCAGTCTGTGATAGAAGCTGAGCGTTAAGCTGAAGTAATGATAATAATGTCTAGAAAAGAGATCCAGTTGCTTTTACATAACACATCAGTGTTTCTTGTACACACAAAAATGTACCCCTCGGTCTACACACACACACACATGAACTCAGTGCATACATACACACACATACAAGCATACATTCATGCATAGATAGTATTTTTAGTGAGTTTGTATCTAATCAGTTTTAAGATTACATTCCTGTGTCTTGTGTATTGTTAAATGCCCCTTGAGCCACAAGGTAAGCGGTGTATAAATGCTTATTATTATTATTATTATTAACGTGGATGGTTGTGTGTGTGTGTATTGTTGCAGATCCTGGAAGACTTGCTGAATGTGGACAAGTGCCCACGCAAACCTCAGTACAGCATGGCCTCAGGTATAGTGAGCCCCCAGTGACAGTGGTTGATGGTGCCTGTTTACACACACAGACACACATGCACACACACACACACACACGCCCACACGCACGTACACGTGCACTATGGTTATGGGGGATGATTGTTGGTGTGTTTTCAGAACTGGTGCTGTTTGACTGTGATTATGGGGGATGATTGTTTGTGTGTTTTGAGAACTGCTGTTCGTGTTGTTTGGCTGTGATTATGGGGGATGATTGTTGGTGTGTTTTGAGAACTGCCGCTGGTGTTGTTTGACTGATTACGGGGGATGATTGTTGGTGGTTTTTTTCAGAACTGCCACTGGTGTTTGACTGATTATAGGGGATGATTGTTGGTGTGTTTTCAGAACTACCACTGGTGTTTGACTGATTACAGGGTTGATTGTAGGTGTGTTTTCAGAACTGCCGCTGGTGTTTTTTTGACTGATTACGGGGGGGTGATTGTTGGTGTGTTTTCAGAACTGCCACTGTTGTTGTTTGACTGATTACAGGGGATGATTGTTGGTGTTTTCAGAACTGCCGCTGGTGTTTTTTGACTGATTACGGGCGGGTGATTGTTGGTGTGTTTTCAGAACTGTCGCTGGTGTTGTTTGACTGTGATTACAGAGGTGGGGGTGGGGGGGGTGTTTTCAGAACTGCCGCTGGTGTTTTTTGACTGTGATTACAGGGGGGGGGGGGGGGTGGGGGGGGGTTATTGTTGGTGTGTTTTCAGAACTGTCGCTGGTGTTGTTTGACTGTGATTACAGAGGGATGATTTCTGCCGCTAGTATTGACTGATTACAGGGGATGATTGTTGGTGTGTTTTGAGAACTGCTGCTGGTGTTGTTTGACTGTGATTATGGGGGATGATTGTTGGTGTGTTTTGAGAACTGCCGCTGGTGTTGTTTGACTGTGATTATGGGGGATGATTGTTGGTGTGTTTTGAGAACTGCCGCTGGTGTTGTTTGACTGTGATTATGGGGGATGATTGTTGGTGTGTTTTGAGAACTGCTGCTGGTGTTGTTTGACTGTGATTATGGGGGATGATTGTTGGTGTGTTTTGAGAACTGCCACTGGTGTTGTTTGACTGATTACAGAGGATGGTTGTTGATGTTTTCAGAACTGCTGCTGGTGTTGTTTGACTGATTACGGGGGATGATTGTTGGTGTGTTTTGAGAACTGCCGCTGGTGTTGTTTGACTGATTACGGGGGATGGTTGTTGATGTTTTCAGAACTGCTGCTGGTGTTGTTTGACTGATTACAGGGGATGATTGTTGGTGTGTTTTCAGAACTGCCACTGGTGTTGTTTGACTGATTACAGGGGATGATTGTTGGTGTGTTTTCAGAACTGCCACTGGTGTTGTTTGACTGTGATTACGGGGATGACCTGGAGTGGGTGTACGAAGCCGACTGGCACGAAGATAACATCCGCCATCTGCAGCAGATGTGGGCCCAGCACGCCATACGGTCAGTTTTTAACTCTCACCACCAAGTTTCTGTATGGAAAACACTCCTCGGCGCCAAATGATTTCGAAACGTTGCTCTCAGTTACAGCCTTTGGTTCATGTCAAAGCAACACAGTGGACTTGGTCACTTCAAACTGGGTCAGGGGGCAAAGGTTAGTCATTGTTCTACTGGCAGGGAAAACTGGCTGCAGCTGTGAAGCTTTGTAACAGTGTGTAAAATTCAGTGATGAGCTATTTCGTGCTGACAATGTTTCTACCGTACTGTCTGCAGAGCCAACATGCTGAAGAGGATGCTGGAAGAACTGGACCAAGCCAAGGTGGAAACTGGTAAGCAGAGTGGGGGTGAGGTGATTGGGTAAATAAGGGAGAAGTGTGGAGTAGTCGGGGAGTAGCGCTGCTAAGGTTTTTGACTCACTTGTGTAAACAAAGTGTCTGTGTGTCCATGGTAAACTTTAACATTGACATTTTCTCTGCAAATACTTTGTCAGTTGACACCAAATTTGGCATAAAAATAGGGAAAATTCAGTTCTTTCCAGTCATCTTGTTTAAAACAATATTGCACCTCAGGGATGGGCACAAAAAAAATTAAAAAATGAAGCCTAAATATATGCAAACTGCATTTACTGTTATATTTATATTTTTTGTATTCTCTAAACTTCACACTCTGACCTCATATTCTGACACAACAACAAGAGGAGTCATTATTATCATTTTTTGTTCAAACAGGAACTTCTTTAGCTAAGCATGGAATTTTTATTTATTTTGCAAACGTTTTGGTGCAGATAGTAAAAAAGGGAAATTACTCTGTAGTTAATGCTAGGGGACTTAATTTATCACAAGTGAGCCTTGAAGGCCTTGCCTCTCTTTGTTTTGCTTGGTGGGGACGTTCGTAGGCATTCACTTAACATCTGTGTTGGTGGCTGTCTTCACTTATGTCATTTGCTTAAACGAGTGGGCTTTGATGTGAACAGCTTTCCACTTTTTTTTTTTTTTTTTTTTTTTTTTTTTAATTTTTTTTTTATAAACTTTTCTATTTTGGTTTTCAACTTGTAGCCGCACATAGTTTTCAGGGGCTGTACCGCAGGATGCTTGATTATTTTTTTGTTTTTTTCAGAATCCAACAAATGATTGACATCAGTTGTATGGTCATTAACCCTTTCACTGGCAAGCTCCCATTTATGCAGCAGCTAGGTAGAGGACCCATGTCACGGAAGGGTGACCAGATCATGGGACTGTTATCCATGAATCTACTGCTCTTTATGTTTGGTGGTAGGATAGGCCATATTTTCTACACATCGCGGGGGGAATTCCCAGCTATTCTTTAACACCATATTTTCTGTGGTTATAGCACAAGGGAATTTTGCGCTCTAAATTGACTGGCAGTGAAAGAGTTAACATACACGTTAAGATCAGTTGCCATTTTGCACTCTAAATTGACTGGCAGTGAAAGAGTTAACATACACGTTAAGATCAGTTGCAACGGATTGTCAAGTGGTAGAAAACAAGAGGGGAGATCAGTTCTCTGTATTCTGGTCTGTCATTGGGCCTGTGTGGATAGATTTTTGACACTGTTGTACTGCATGGTTGGCGAGAATGTTGAAGAAATGCTTTTGGAGGAGAACGGTATCTTAGGAGAAAGAGAATGCTGATTTCACATGATGTGCAATGAGTGGGGAATAATGCGCTGACACTTTAACTGGAGATCTTGATGTGATGTGTGTGTGTGAGTAGTTGGTAACACTGACACATGAATTGAGGAGCCTGTGTGTGCTGTGTGTAAGGGTTGATAATAGTGACACTTGAGTTGGGGACCTGGGACCTTGTGTGTGTGTGTGTGTGTGTAAGTGTGAGCAGTAGATAATAAACGCATGATTTAGGCACTTCTTTTTTTTTTTTTTTTAGATAAAGGTGAAATCACATCCATCAAACCTTGTGAACAAGGGGAAAAATGTAGTGTGACATTACAGGCAGTATTGTTTCCATCAGCATAGAATGAATGAAACATTGCTGAGTATCTCAGTGTTTGACCAAAAAACAAAAACAAAAAAACCCTAAAAATCATGAAAAAGCCAAACAGTATAATTACCTCCAAAACCTTATGAATCAAGTACGATATCTGTGATGTCCGTGAGCAGTTGATAACACTGACATCGAGGGTCCTTGCATGCGTGATAGAATGATTTTGATGAAAGGCAAATGCATCAACCATTTACACATGTGAGCAGTGGTTGCCTAGTTGTAATGTGTCTGTCTTTCTTGGAAGGGAGAGAATCTGACCATGCAGGATCGATTACTACACTTGCCAGAATTTTGTCCCCCTCCTGATCAGTGGTTTTGACGCCATTCATTTGGACGAGGTGATAAACCGAGGTGCCATGTGTAGCATGTGCTCAACACACATAGAAGAACCTACCGCAACCAGAGAGTTTTCCTTGGCAAAATTTCGTATTGAAATCTGCTCTGATATATCGGTATGTGTGTGTGTGAGACTTAAGCCTTACTGAATGACACCGGAAAAGAATGGATTAGCATCTTAAGGCAGCTCTAGGTCAGCTGTACCCAGGTAGGTAGCCTGTTGTGCAAATGACTCTGTATGATAGTGGTGTCCAACTATGACCATCAGGACAGCAGAGGAGGCAACTGCTGTCCCAACTATCTGGGTTAGGATTTGATTATAGTGGAGAGTGTCTTGCCCAAGCGACATCCCCACTCTCTCGGCCAAGAGGGTTTTAGGACAGTCGGCATTGGGGATGGTTCCCAACGGCCAACTAGCCCCCAGGGCTGCAGCGCTAAGAGCCAGTACAGTCTTGCCTCCTAGTTTGAGGGTCATAATTCTTCACTAAAGACTAAACTGTAAATGACTTCCCATTGCAATGGAGACACCATGGATCGTACAGCTCTCAACTTTGCTGTTGGCCCCAAATGTGAGATGATGTCAATCTGTAAAGTGCTTACAACTTGTCTGACTGAGGAGGAGAGGGGCTTTTTGAGTGTCCGTATCGACCCAATCAACACGTCCTAACGAACATTCCTTTCCCCTGGGGACAGAGTCGGACATTGCCCCCTGGAACGAGCTGAGCGCCCCTGTGCTGCAGCAGTGCGAGTGGATGTTGCCGGGCAACAAGCCCCGGGTCTACACCCCTCTGCTTCAGCGCCAGACCTGTGGTCAGTGGATCGTCTGGGGGTTTTTTGTTTGTGTGTTTGCTTGGTGGTGGTTTTTGTTGTTGTCGTTGTTGTTGTTGTTGTTCTCCTCTTGTCTGTCCTGCAGTCTGCGGGGTCAGTTGTTTTCCAGGGTTCATTTTCGTTTTAGATTTTATAAGAAGTATTAATTTAAGAAATAATGATTTTAAGAAAGAGAGAGATGCTTTTTTTTTTATATTTAAAAAAAATTTTTTTAGTCTTAATTTGTTAAGAAATTGAATTAAAACATAAAAGAGAGAGATGCCTAGTTTTGTTTTAGTCTTTAATAGATGACACAAGTAAGTGGTGTTTTTTGGGGGGGGGGTTTGGATGTGTTTTGGTTCTTCAATATTATTGGAACAAAAAAAAAATGTATCGTTTCTGTCAGTGGAGTAGCAGATTGTTCCACCGGCTTTTCAGTTTTAACGTATTAGGAGAGAGAGAAAAAAAATTTTAAACCCAATACCAAAAGGGTTTTCCAACAAAAAAAAATTAGGGTTCTCACCTGTGTAGCGGATGACTTTATTCTGGGGGCATACACTAGTACTTAAAAATTTCAAGCCTTTTGTCTGGGTTCCTAACATGACAGTTATGGCCTTCTGTCTTTCAAAGTGATGGGGGGGGGGGGGGTTTCTTGTTTGTTTGTTTTTTTTTATGTATGAAAACCTGCATGAACCATGTTTTTCTTTCTCTGTTCATGGGCCTACAAAACTTCCACATTTTGCCTGTTTTTATGTGTGGGGTTTGGCTTTCTGTTTTTACCCTGCTGCGTTTTGTTGTTGTTTTTGTGTGTGTGTGTGTGTGTAGATTGTGTGTATACATGCACAGACATGTTGGTGTGTGTACATCTGTGTGTATAGATGTGGTTGTGTTGGGGTTTTTTTTATGTATGAAAACCTGCATGAACCATGTTTTTCTTTCTCCATTCATGGGCCTACAAAACTTCCACATTTTGCCTGTTTTTATGTGTGGGGTTTGGCTTTCTGTTTTTACCCTGCTGCGTTTTTTTTGTGTGTGTGTTTGTGTGTGTGTGTGTGTGGATTGTGTGTATACATGCACAGACATGTTGGTGTGTGTACATCTGTGTGTATAGATGTGGTTGTGTGAGTGTGTGTAAATGTGTGTATGTATTGATGTAGTTGCGTGTTTACACATGCATAGATCTTTGTGTGTAGATGTGGGTGTCCGAGTATGTGTAGATGTGTGTATGTATTGATGTAGTTGCGTGTTTACACATGCATTGATCTGTGTGTTAAGATGTTGGTGTGTGCATGTATAGATGTATGTATGTATTTATGTGGGTGCGTGCGTGCACATGCATAGATATGTGTATACATTCACAGATGTGTGTGTATTGATGCAGGTGGGTGTGTGTATACACACATAGATATGTGTGTTTGTATGTGTGTGTGTACATGCATAGCTGTGTCTGGAAAGATTATGTGTGTATGTGTGTACACATGCATAGATTATAGTTGAGTGGTGGCCTAGAGGTAACGCATCCGCCTAGGAAGTGAGAGAATCTGAGTGCGCTGGTTCGAATCACAGCTCAGCCGCCGATATTTTCTCCCCCTCTACTAGACCTTGCGTGGTGGTCTGGACGCTAGTCATTCGGATGAGACGATAAACCCAGGTCCCGTGTGCAGCATGCACTTGGCACACGTAAAAGAACCCACAGCAACAAAAGGGCTGCTCCTGGCAAAATTCTGTAGAAAAATCCACTTCTATAGGAAAAACAAAAAATAACTGCAGGCAGTAAAAAAATACAAAAAAAATGGGTGGCGCTGTAGTGTCGTGACACGCTCTCCCTGGAGAGAGCAGCCCAAATTTCACACAGAGAAATCTGTTGTGATAAAAAAAAAAAGAAATACAAACACGAGATACATAGGTGCGTACTGAGCGCCCCAGGTATCTGACCATGCCCCCCCCTTTCACTGCTTGTCAACAGAGAGCCTGGAGGAGAGGATAGAGCACTACGCCAAACGTCGCAAGACCTCCCACCCCCAGTCCACCGCCCCTTCCACCTCCTCCAGCTGATGGAGTCCCCTCCCTTCCTCCCTCCTTCCCTCCCTCCTTCCTTCCCTCCCTCCCTCACTCTGCTGACGCTGTGACCTGCCACCTGTCGACTGCCTGTGAACTGTCTACCTGCCTGCCTGCCTGCCTGAATTTTTTTTGGTATGCTGCTGAGTGCCTGAAATTGTGCTGATCGACACGACGGTTTCCTTTCCTTTCCAGTGGTGTCACACGTTGACTGCCCATGCCCTTTGAAGGAAGGGTCTTGCTGAATGAAGCTCGTCAGGAAGTGCTTGGAAGTGCCGTGAATGGGTTCCGTGTTGAATGGAACTTCTGTGTTCTTTTTCCTGTTTTAGGGGGGGCGGGAGGGGGAGGAATGGGGGGGGGGGGGGGGGGGCTGTTGTTTTTTGAAGTGTTCCCTCTTTGCTGGATAGGTTTATTATACTTACTGCTTATGGGGATTTTTTTGTGTGTGTTTAAAAAAAAAAAAAAAAGGTTTTAATTACACATACTGTACCGTGACTCGCTGGTACAGACTGTGGCAGGGGTGTCTGATTTCCTGTACTACTAGTCTGTCCAAGCGGAGAAATCGAAAGCAGCTGTTGCTAGTAGAATCAGTGATTTAAATGACTGGGAAAGATTATGGATACTAACCGTTAAAAACATTGGGAAGGAGGTAACAGTTGACAATCATTGTATGAAATAACTCTGAGTTTTTAAGAGGTATACTTTTTTTTTTTTTTTTTTTTTTTTTTTTTTTTTTTTTTTAATACTGATAGTGTGTTTCCTCATGTGTTGATGTTGATGCTAGTCTGGATACAAACAGGTGAATAATCATCAGTGTGGGTGGGTTTTACAGTGTATTTGTCAGGATGTAGAGCAAACTTGAGAAAATCATTAAACAAAAAATTTTGTTTTTTTAATTTGTTCGACATGTTGAGTTTAACTAAACTAATGGGAATAAAACAGTGAAGACGTGATAACAATGTTGTTGTTTTTTTGTTTGTTTGATTTGGTATGTCCTTTTTTTTTTCTTCTTTTTTTGTTGTTGTTGGGTTTTTTTGGCAGTTGATGCAGGAAATGATTTCAGGTTCTTGTCTCTTTTCATGTACAGACTGATGAAACCTGCCGACCGGAATCATTCTGGATCCAGTTAGCGTACCACTCTCTGGTTCCCAAGATCTTTGGTTGTCATTAGACTCAAACCTGCCAGTGGGTTTTGGCAGGAAATCAATCCTTTCCTGCCCAAAATGAGCTACGTTAGCGCTTCTCACTAAAGCTTGTGTTGAGGAGAGAGGAAAAAGCAATCACTACAAAGCTGTCGTCATATGTCTTTTAACAGGCGCTAGGCAGCCGTTTGGGTCCAGAATTATTACGGTCAGCATTGTTTTCCATTGGCCTGCCCCTTTCCCTGCGTGTCTAGCATGCCAAGCACGGGTCAAGGCCCTGTCGACTGATGTTGTTGATGACTTGGTGTCCTTCCTTCCTTCCCTGTGGCTCGTCTGAAGTGGTTTTGGAACAGGCAGACAGGCAGACTGACTCAAAGAGGCCTAAAGTGTGTTTGTGTGACTGCGTCACGTGTAGGCAGACGGACTCCCAGGTATTGGTGTAAGCCCACACTGTTACCTGCCCTGACACATTCCTTTTGACAACAACCTGACTGGTGGTGTGTTTCCTTGGTGGGATAGCCTTTGTAGTGGTGTGTATTTCACGATGAAGGATCCTCATGCAGTTTGTATCTTCATGGTGGAAGTATCCTCAAGTGGAGTACATCCACGTTTGGAGTGCATCCTTATATGGAGCTCTTCCTCATGTGGAGCACATCATCATATGGAGCTAATCCTCAAATGCAGCGCATGCTCAAGTGGAGCTCATCCTTATATGGAGCACATCCTTATGTGGAGTGATTCCTCATGTGGAGTGAATATCCATGTGAAGCGCATCCTTATATGCAGCGCGTACTCATGTGGAGTGAATCCTTTTGGCAAACTTATCCTTGTCCAGAGTTTATTTTCATGCTGAATGCATCCTAATATGGTGGTGCTTCATGTGGAATGATCAGAATGGTGAGTGCATCTTCATGCGGAGCAAATCTTCATGTTGAATACACTGCCATGTTGGGGTTTTTTTTCAATGCTGCTGTACATACATGGACGTTTTTTTTTTTCCCCCATTGGGTCATTACAGAGGTCAGATATTTTTATATAAAGACTGTAAAGACCTTTGAGCATTTTGTATGTGTATATATAAAATATCCTATATATATGTATATGCATATATGTGTATAGATATGTGTATATGAAATAGAACTGGGTATGAGTATGTAGTTGTGTCCCTTGCGGTAGTCTGATATAGCTGTACGTAGTTTTGAAAATAAGTGTTTAGTTTCTCTGCTTTGTTGATGCGTTGTCAAGTTGAAGGCTGCCCTGCTTTCTTTCATTTTTTTTTCTTTTTTAAGTTGGTAAACCTCAGTCTTATTAACCCTGAATCACGATGAGATGTGGTGTGGCGTATATGGATCTGTCCACACGCATTGATGCCTCCTTAAAACTGAAACTGAATCTTATTCCTGTTGATACTCCACTTTACAATGCTGACAGCTTTTTTTTTTATATTTAAATTGAGAGACCTCTGTATTTGCCTGATCCAAGCTGCCAATTTTGATTCCAACTACTTTTGAAGTGGTGATATATATTGAGGGTTTTTTTTTTACCACTGTGTCATCGAATGTCTGCTTAATCACACGTAGGTCATCGCTGACAGAAACTGATGCAGTTTTGTTCAGGTTTTCATTGGAGAACCTTCGTTGCTGAACAAACGTGCAACTCTTTTTGTCACGCCATGCTCGTTGTAGAAGTGTTGGCCTCGCGTGGTCATGCCTACAGACCGACAGGCGTGTTGGAAGATCGTCATTGATTTCATTCAAATGTGTGACTGCTGACACGGAGCCGGTGATTTATAAAACAGAAATTCCAGTATTCAGTTCAGACGACAGTAATCTGGTCATGAAGAGGCTTCTTGCGTTCACGTCAAGCAAACGAGACGCCTTTGAAATTATTTTCAGACTTTTCTGGAAATGCGTCTTATAATTTTCAAAAAAAAATTCTGCCTGTGCATTTGATAGACCTCAAAATTTTCTCCCTATGCTTTTGATAATTTTCAACACTTTCTTTTTATGTGGTTATGGAAAAGTATGGGAAAATTATGAGTCTTGCCTATAAAGATAACTTCTCTTGAGAGTTAACTTTTTGCTTTTTTTAATTTAATTTTTAAAATGTTGTTTTTAGGTGAGACATGTAAATTTCAGCCAACTGTGCTTGGAATACTAGCTTTTGGTATTTTTTGTTTTGCTTTTATTTCCTTGTTATGAGCTTTCCCAAGGGAAATTGAAACGTTAAGACATGTTGGATTCAAAACGCAGTGTTCAGTGTGTTCTGTATACACACACACACACACACACACACAGACACGCACACCCATAAAGAGAACATTTCTTCATGTCTAAAACTTAATATATGCGAGGCTGCGCAATAATGCATTCTTCCTGAACCTAGCATCAGCAAATACAAATCGCAGCAGAGCATTACATAGTCGGCTGTGTTCGGCTTCACCGTGGATTCCAGACTGTTGTGTTGATCGTCATGGTAAACCATGGCTGTACAGGAAAAAAAAAACCCCAAAAAACAATAAGACAGGACATTCCAGGAGCTCACCTTCCCTCCCCGCTTCCCCCCCCCCCCCCCACCTCTTCCTCAGACCAAAGGTGGAGGGGCTTGTCTGTATATATAGAACAAGAGCATTCACCTTGTTACTAAAAAGCGAAATGGACCGTTTCCGTATTATGTGAGAGCTGGGGTCGTTTCCTGCTGCATTTCTGGTTGGTTGGGTATTTCTTTTTGTGTGTGTGTGTGTGTGTGTGGATATGAGTGTTGGAGAATGGGGAGTTAAGAGTCCGTGATTTGCTTGCTGCTGGTGTGGAAGGGAGTTTGTTGGGGGTTGCGATTTGTCTTTCTGCCTAGGCTGGAGGTTTGGTTTTGGTGTTAACGGCATTTTGAAGAGCGATGTTGAGTGTCTTCCAGTATGCACTGGTTGATGCCTGTCTGTGTGTGTGTGAGGGAGGCAGGGAGGGATGGGTAGGGGTGGGGGGTGGGGGTTGAAGATGGTTAAAGTCTTCCTTGATACGCTGACGGGCTTTTGGGTCATATTGTTTACTTTAATATGTTGAGGAAGAAATGGTATTATTTTTCCCTACATGCTGAATGATTTTTTTTCATGATTGTGTGATGTCTGTTTTTATTAAGGAGTGATATACTGTCTTCCGATATATGCTGTTTGCTTTTTCTTCGTATGTGTGTGTGTGTGTGTGTGTGTTTGCACACAGTGCTAGTGTTTGTGTGTGCACATGTGTGTGAGTGAGTGTGTGATTGCAGGGAAGTGTTAAAGTCTTCCTTGACATGATAGTAAAGATGAAGTCCATGTATGGGTGTGAGAGAGGGAAGTGAGGTAGGGAATGGAGTTATGGTTTGTTGAGGTCCTAGTATTGACCCCTCTGTTATCATCAGTATTCTGGAACTTTCCATAGCTTGGTGGACCTGTTGGCAGGAAAAGTATATCGGAAATGGAGGGTGGGGTGGGGGGGATGTTTAATAGGACAAAAGTAGGGCTGACATGTACAGAATATGCCTTGTTTAGCACCTGTTTTACGTGTGAAGCAGTTTTATTGCCAGAGGCGTGTTTCATCAGTCGTATCCTGAAATAACCTGGAGTTTTCGTGGTTTTTTGTTTTTGTTTTTGTTTTTTTTGTTACTCTTGTGTACAGTATTGTCCCATCATTAGGTTAGTTTTGAGAACCAAGAGTTTTTTTGGTTTTGGTGGGGGTTTTTTGTTGTTTTTCCCTGAGAAAATACTGCCAGATGAAGGTGAAGACAATGGTTCTGAAAAGCAGTTTTTTTGTGGTTTTTGTTTTTTTCTTCTTTTTTTTTTCTTTCTTTTTTTTTTAATTACGATATTTATTTTCTTTACTGATTTTTTGCTGCCATATGCTCTTGCCATGATGTGGTCGTAGTAACTTAATTTCAGGTGTTTGTGTTGTTCTTGGTTCATCCTTCAGTGGGTCTTGGAGAAGCTGTGACGTGAGAGCTTGTGGGTCCTGGCTGTTGTTTGTATTTAACACACACACACAAACACACACACACACGCACACACACACACACACACACACACACACTCACACACACAGATGGAAACCTTGCAAAAGGGCAGTTACCTCAATATACTGGGGCAGATCTGACAAAGAGGTCAGTTTGGAGGAATTGATACGCTCATGCTTTTTATGTTGTTGTTTTGCTCATGATTGTGTGCATGTCAGTGAGTGTTTATGTTGTAACTATACAGCGAAAGTATTTTGGCTTCTGGATCAGTGGTAAAAAAAAACCAAAACAACCTGTCCTTTAAGTATTTTTGTTGATAACGCAAAACATTTTAAGGACATGTTGGCAGTTTATATATTTAACTGAAAGCTTTTAATCATCAAGTAAACGGAAAATCTATCAAAAAGAGCATTCATGGTCACGCGAGAAGAAATCTTTGAAGAGATTTCCACTCGGTCAAAACAAAAATGTAATATACACCACATTAAACCATATAAAGTTTTAGCATATCGTAATGATGTTACATTGCTGTTTTATAAACCCATAGAATGTAGATTGTTGTAATGTTGTTGCATTATTTTAAATCTTCACTGCTTGTTCGTGTTTTGTTTGTCTGTATGACATGATGCATTGAATGTTTTCCCGTGTATCTAAGTAATGCATTGGGGGACGCTATATTTCCGCCTGTCTGAAAATGTACACCCTGTAAGCAGCTTGCAGCTTGACGAATCAGTCAGCTGTTCTTTGGTCATGTGTATGCATGTATGAAGGTGATGACAAGACCTCTGGACATTTTCTGCATTGGGTTTGTATGGTTTTTATTTTGTTGGGGTGGGGGCTCTGTTGATTTGCTTGTTTAGTGTTCTCTAGGTGTGTTAACGAACAGAACTAAAACATTTTCAACTGTAATTATTTCAGGGTTTGTACTGTCGTCGAAGGTCTGGAGTAGGTCAGAGAAACTGAGGCACACTTTTGAAGGCCTCAAAAAGTCTGTGAAAACTGGACTTGGGTTTGTGAAAATTTGAAGTTGTCCCCTCTAAAAATAGAAAAAAAACCCAGTGCTCTAACACATGTTGATGATGTTTGCAGTGTTTTCTGAAGGGTTAGTGGGGAGAATCAGAACAGTTCAAACCTGATTGAGAAATGAGATGCGATCCTTGAAGACACTTGTGTTTCGAGTCATGAACATTCACTTTTAAGGTGAAGTCAGTCTAAGAATTATTTCCCTTTACAACTGAATTATTTCCCTTTACAACTGGCACAAGGGCCTGGCACTCGCAAGTGACCTGCGTAGTGAGTGTGGATCATAATTTGAAGATGTAGTCTGTAAAGTCTTGTCAGTTTTGTTGCCCTCTTTTGAATACGAAACGGGTTGATACAAGTCAGTCAGAGAAAGACAAGAGTCTTTGGGCAAGGGTTTTGTCACGTGTTGATACAAGTCGGTCAGAGAAAGACAAGTCTTTGGGCAAGGGTTTTGTCACGTGTTGATACAAGTCAGTCAGAGAAAGACAAGAGTCTTTGGGCAAGGGTTTTGTCACGTGTTGATACAAGTCAGTCAGAGAAAGACAAGTCTTTGGGCAAGGGTTTTGTCACGTGTTGATACAAGTCAGTCAGAGAAAGACGACAGTCTTTGGGCAAGGGTTTTGTCACGTGTTGATACAAGTCAGTCAGAGAAAGACAAGAGTCTTTGGGCAAGGGTTTTGTCACGTGTTGATACAAGTCAGTCAGAGAAAGACAAGAGTCTTTGGGCAAGGGTTTTGTCACGTGTTGATACAAGTCAGTCAGAGAAAGACGACAGTCTTTGGGCAAGGGTTTTGTCACGTGTTGATACAAGTCAGTCAGAGAAAGACGACAGTCTTTGGGCAAGGGTTTTGTCACGTGTTGATACAAGTCAGTCAGAGAAAGACGACAGTCTTTGGGCAAGGGTTTTGTCACGTGTTGATACAAGTCAGTCAGAGAAAGACAAGAGTCTTTGGGCAAGGGTTTTGTCACGTGTTGATACAAGTCAGTCAGAGAAAGACAAGAGTCTTTGGGCAAGGGTTTTGTCACGTGTTGATACAAGTCAGTCAGAGAAAGACGACAGTCTTTGGGCAAGGGTTTTGTCACGTGTTGATACAAGTCAGTCAGAGAAAGACAAGTCTTTGGGCAAGGGTTTTGTCACGTGTTGATACAAGTCGGTCAGAGAAAGACAAGAGTCTTTGGGCAAGGGTTTTGTCACGTGTTGATACAAGTCAGTCAGAGAAAGACGACAGTCTTTGGGCAAGGGTTTTGTCACGTGTTGATACAAGTCAGTCAGAGAAAGACAAGAGTCTTTGGGCAAGGGTTTTGTCACGTGTTGATACAAGTCAGTCAGAGAAAGACAACAGTCTTTGGGCAAGGGTTTTGTCACGTGTTGATACAAGTCAGTCAGAGAAAGACGACAGTCTTTGGGCAAGGGTTTTGTCACGTGTTGATACAAGTCAGTCAGAGAAAGACGACAGTCTTTGGGCAAGGGTTTTGTCACGTGTTGATACAAGTCAGTCAGAGAAAGACAAGAGTCTTTGGGCAAGGGTTTTGTCACGTGTTGATACAAGTCAGTCAGAGAAAGACAAGAGTCTTTGGGCAAGGGTTTTGTCACGTGTTGATACAAGTCAATCAGAGAAAGACGACAGTCTTTGGGCAAGGGTTTTGTCACGTGTTGATACAAGTCAGTCAGAGAAAGACGACAGTCTTTGGGCAAGGGTTTTGTCACGTGTTGATACAAGTCAGTCAGAGAAAGACGACAGTCTTTGGGCAAGGGTTTTGTCACGTGTTGATACAAGTCAGTCAGAGAAAGACAAGAGTCTTTGGGCAAGGGTTTTGTCACGTGTTGATACAAGTCAGTCAGAGAAAGACAAGAGTCTTTGGGCAAGGGTTTTGTCACGTGTTGATACAAGTCAATCAGAGAAAGACGACAGTCTTTGGGCAAGGGTTTTGTCACGTGTTGATACAAGTCAATCAGAGAAAGACAAGAGTCTTTGGGCAAGGGTTTTGTCACGTGTTGATACAAGTCAGTCAGAGAAAGACAAGAGTCTTTGGGCAAGGGTTTTGTCACGTGTTGATACAAGTCAGTCAGAGAAAGACAAGAGTCTTTGGGCAAGGGTTTTGTCACGTGTTGATACAAGTCAATCAGAGAAAGACAAGAGTCTTTGGGCAAGGGTTTTGTCACGTGTTGATACAAGTCAGTCAGAGAAAGACGACAGTCTTTGGGCAAGGGTTTTGTCACGTGTTGATACAAGTCAATCAGAGAAAGACAAGAGTCTTTGGGCAAGGGTTTTGTCACGTGTTGATACAAGTCAGTCAGAGAAAGACGACAGTCTTTGGGCAAGGGTTTTGTCACGTGTTGATACAAGTCAGTCAGAGAAAGACGACAGTCTTTGGGCAAGGGTTTTGTCACACGTTCAGGCTGTCCAGCTGACTTGACTTGGTACCTGGGTCCCTTTCAGCCAGTGTGGGAGGGGACAAGGAAAGCCGAACGTACACTGACGGGAACAGTGCAGTGTGATGCGTGAACACCTCACTTTTTACACACACTGGGTCAGAATTCCGGTGCCTGACTGACTCTTTAACCACCGTGCCCCCCTCTCCCTCTGCTCCCTGCTGTTGTATTATCATCACTTTTAAAATCAAATAGATTTTATGAAAGGAAGATGAAGGGGAGAGAATTTTCACTGAATTTGCTTGCGTCTCACATTTGATGGAAAACAACAGCAGCGCTTCATTGATAAGTCATATCTTGTAACAGTTAAAGTGTTCATGATGTAGAAGAATAGGGGTGGGGAGGCAAACATAAAGAGAGAGTAAAAGCTGTGTACAGCTTTCAGGTTCAAGCATATAATAAGTAAATGTTTGTGAGAGAGATTGTTTGGTTTTCCTTTTTCATTTTGGCTCGTTGGTTTTTTTAAAAACATATTTATCTGTCATTTGCATTTGGCAGATTATTTTGTCACTTTTGATTAACAAATCTCTGTACATGTTATTCAAAACTTTTTTTTTTTTCAACCCCTGCCATACTTTTTTTTTTTTCAACCCCTGCCATACTTTTTTTTTTTTTTTTTATTTTAAGCTGCTGTTCAAGAGTCTTTGCCTGGATGTTTGATGGATTGAGATCGTGGACTGCTTTGCTCGGAGATGTCAGAAATAGGATCGCTGTCCACAGTCACTGTGCCAAATATGGGGGCTTTTCTTTTTTCTTTCATCTTGTGTAATTGAATGTGGGTTTGGGTTTATGTCTGCTTTTTATCGTTCATGGGTTTGGGTGTTTGTTTTTGTTTTTTTTGTTTTTTGTTTTTTCTAGAGTTTGGGCTTGTGTCTGCTTGTTGTCGTTCACACTGTCGGGTAGAGAGCGGTGTGGTGTCTCCATGGAGATGTCGGATGTAAGTGACATACATTTGCTGCTATTTGTTGTTCAGGCTTCCTTTTGGATGAACTGGCATTCTGCTTTTTGTTTTATGATGATTTTTTGTTGTTGTTCTGTTTGTTTTGTTTATTGGCTGCTGCTGTTGGTTTTTTTGTTTTTGTTTTTTGTTTTCGAATATTGGGCAAGATGGCTGCTTGCTTTGCTTTTTTTTTTTTTAGTTGTTTGTGTTCATTCTTTTTATTTCTCTGTCAGGTTTACTCGGCATTGGGTTTTTTTTGTTTTGTTTTTTGTTTTTTTTGGCAGTATTACTAATATACATATTTCATATACTTGCATTTTGGATAGGGACATCTTATTGTTTATGTGAGGAGTGTCTTGGCGTTTTATTGGTTAATCAAGTATCAGTGATGATATTTTTATTATGACTTGTTTAAGAGGTGTGGAGAGATATTTTAACTGTGTTTTTCTTTCTTTCTTTCCTTTTTTTTTTTTTTTTTTTTTAAATGAAGGGGGACATTCACAGCATTTATAATAGTTATTTATGAGACAAAAATTTTTATCTGACTTTCAGCTCCCGTAAAAGGCAGTGACAACAGTGTTTCCACATTGAAATCTGTTTTTGTGGGTTTTGTTGCTTATAAACTCGGATTGAAAGGTATATTTACACTATTCAAACTGTTCATTAGGAAGCAGTGATTAATTATTTTGGGTAGCAATAACTGTCCTTTATTTAGTGCAACTGTCCTTTATTTAGTGCAGACACGTACATGGCTATATATTCATATATTTTTTATATATTCCATAACTATTTGATGTTAGCATTAGATAGAAAAAGGAGAAGCTTACATTTGATAAAGGGGGGTTAAGTTATTTTACACAGTTCATGATTTTTAGCTGTAGAAGAAATTGATTTTGTGTGATGGCCAGAGATGATTTTTTAATGTGCATCTTAAACACAATCACACAATTAAGTCCAGAGGCTAATCGCTGGAAATGGGTAACTTTTTTTTTTTAGCTCTTTTTATTTTTTTTTCCTTTAACATTTTTTGCACTTATTTATTTATAACCTGTTTTTTGTTCTTGATATCTGCAGAGCGTCACATAAATGATTCTCGTTTTTTTTGTGTGTTTTTTTTTAAATGACATTATGGCAGCAGTTTCACTTTTAATTAAAATCATGACCAGCACGCATGCTGTTTGTCCGTCATGTTTTCGTGGATCACTTTGAATATGAGAATGTTGCTGTACATAGTATTTATTCTGTTTGATGATGACGGTTGATTGCAAGCAGTTCAGAAGTAGTGTAGTTGTCTGGTTGGCACTTTGTTCTGTGTTTTTAGTTTTGCTCGTTTTTTTTTTTTTTTTGTTTTTTTCTGGGACGTGTTTTCTTGGTTGTATTTTGTCAGTTGTGTGTCACCAGTAAATTAATTCATTCCTGCAATAATTCAGAAAACTGGAAATGTTAAGAATTTGCCTCTTCTTGAGGTTGAAGTAATATCGTCAATATTGGAAAATGAAAATAGTAAAAAAGTAATAAAAAAAAAAATTTTAAAAAAGAAGAGAGAAGAGAAAAAAAAAGAAAAAAAAAAAAAAAATGTAATGTTAAGCTCAGTATTTTTCTGAATTGTAGTGAGTATGAAAAATTCCTGGATTCACGCTGATTGCATACCATTGGTGCTTGCCCCCCCCCACACCCCCCCCAAGAGTGTTAACCCTAATCTTTCCCTTTTTTTTTTTTATTTACTGCTTTATCATCTTCACCCTTTCGTTGGCATTACTATCCACGCCAGCCATTCTGAGTCGCCCCTCGCCTCCCCTGCCCCCTCAGTATATGGCCAAACTGAGGTTCATCAGTCACAGGCCCAGTGTGGGCAGTCTACAGGGAACCGTCGATGTCAAGTCACCAGGAGGCTACACACCAGAGGAGACCCTGCACTTCTGCTGAGTCACTTTGGTGATGTTCAGTCGTGCCTGTTCTGTTTCAGCATATGCAGGACACCGGCTTCTAAGCCCCCTACTGACGTCAGTAATGGATTAGTCGCGGAGCACAGAAGTGGAGGGGGATCGAAACTGAGGTCACCGTGAGAGCAGGGTGTGAAAGGTCACAGAATTTTGGACTTTTTTTTTTTTTTTTTTTCCCTTATATTGATATTGAATTATGATGATGATGACAGTGCTGCTGTGGAGAACCATTTTAGGTTTGGGACATTGTTACTTTAGGCTTCTTTTCGTATCAATAGCCTGGTGTTAACCAGGCCTCAGAGAGAGACATTTGCAGTGTTGGTCAGGAAATTTGAGCTGTAACCTGGGAATTGAACAAGCATCCTCCTTGCCGCCATTCCACTATGCTAACCGCTTTGCCACGGGGTCTGGTCTAAATATTGTTTGTTGTAAATATACAATTTGTGCAGATAACAAGCAGACAAAAAAAAAAAAAAAAAAGATGGGTGAAGTTTATTTCTAAAGAACTTGACAAGGTGAGTAGTTTCCTCTTTCAAGGGCAGTAGTTTTAGCGTGTGCAGTCAATGACGATGAGCACAATTTGTTTGTGATAGTAATCTTTTTTTCTTTCTTTTTTTTTTTTTCTTTACATCTGGTATGAAATGTGGATGGCCATATCTTCAGCACTGATCACTGGAAATGAAAGTATAACTGAGGAATTGACCTGTTAATGAAATACTGAAAATGCACTCAGTAATATCCATAATGAAAAATATATATATGTGTGGTCGTAAAAGGGGTGGGGGGTGGGGGACCCCTAGAATGGTTGAGTGTTTCACCATAGAAATAAAATTAAATAAATGAGATAGAATAAAATGAGAATCCTTGAAATGCGAAGAGAGGGTGGGGGTGAGGGAGGGGGGCAGGGAGTGCGTAACAAGGTTGTCATCTTTGAAACTGCTCTCAAAAAACTGGTCTTCGCCTGTCTCAGATAATGGAAATGTTTCACGTTGCCGTGATCTCTGCACACGTCTAGTCTTTTTACGTTCTGTTCCACACAATGCACAGTGGAAGACTGGGCGTTGGTCAAGTCACATTATGGAGTGTTTCATCCGCTTTCCAGTTGCCTGTGTTGAAACTTTCTTTGGTTTTTGAACTGACACAGGAATATATATTATAGTCTGTTCGGTTTTATGTATTGTCTACGTTTGAATTTACATGTTGTTGGTTTTTGTTTGTTTGTTTGTTTTTTTAAGTTTTTTTCTTTGTCCGCAATACATGTAATTGCAGAAGCTGCATTTCTGAGGTGTGTTTAATTGTGATGTATTTGATTTGAAAGACATTTGTCAGGGGCATGTAATACGCAGTATTCCTGGCTGCTTGTCTTCCAGTCTTCAGAGGTTGGTTTGTTTTTTTGTTTTGTTTTTTTTGTTGTTTTTTTTGCTGCAACACCCACCCCTTCCCTTCTTGTTTTTTTTTGGGTCATTTTTACTTCCCTGCTGTTTATTCGTTTGCCATTGTGGATGGGAGGCACTGGTGTACAGACTTGTGTATGATAATGATTGTTTCAGAGAGAGCGTTATAATTTATGTTACGGATCTAAAAGAATACTCAGCTGTGGATGGGAATGCATGTTATTACAGCAAAGCAATCTCAAGTCTAGTCAAATAAATGATAACTTGTTTTTGTTGTTGTTGGTTTGGGGTTTGTTTGGTTTTTTTTGGTGGCTGTTTTTAATATATTTTTATGTGTATACAAATAAGGTTGGTTTTTTTTGGGGTTTTTTTTTTTTTTTTTTAATGCTGTGAATAAGAACGTTTATTTACAGTACCATATTGCGGTGTAAGCTGAAAAGATCGGGGCATCGTCGTAGCAGGCGACGTTTGTGGTGGTTGGTTCTGGTGTCTTTTTGCTTTGCGTGGGTGGACATTTTGGAGCATGAGGATTGCCAATTGGTTAGGAGTGTTGTACAGGCCTGAATGTGGGCGGTTCTTTTTTTTTTTTTTCTCTTTTTTTTTCATCCTCCCCCTTACACCTCCCCAATCCCCCCCAACCCACCCCCCACCCCACACTCCCTGCCAGTAATGAACCTCGTTTTGGATGTTCATGTGTTTGGTTGGTTGGGTTTGTTGTTTTTTTTGAGTTGTTGATGTTTTATTGGTGGATGGTTTCTGCGGGTGATGGTGACATACAGGATCATGTATTGGACGTTGGTTTGGGGGTACATCTGTGTGTGTGTGTGTGTGTGTGTGTGTTGACGCTGCTTGGGAGTTTTGTTCCAGAGCGTGGCACTGTTCAGACGTCTGCTTCTCTTCAGTATTGATGGCAGTGATATTGTTTGTTCTAAAGAGTCGTCAGCATTGCTGTCTTCCTGTATACAAGGCTGTGGCTCCTGTTGTTGTTTTTTTCCTGTGTGTGTGTGTGTGAGAGAGAGAGAGAGAGAGAGAGCCCTGGCATCTTTGACATTGTCAGTATTGAGGGAGAGAATGATAGAAATGCAATAATTTTTAAAACTTTGGCCATTATCAGCATTAAAAAAAAAAAAAATTAAAAGACAGATGCAATAATTTGATTTTTTAAAAGAAAGAATGAATTGAAATACTCGGAAAATAATTTTCTTCCAGCGACTGACATTTCTTTTTTTTTTTTTTTTTCTTTAAAAAAAAAAAAAATCAATCTGTACTTCCCGTTCAATAAACAGACTTGGTCTTCCATTCCGTTTCCCTTTCAATCCCTCCCCCTCCCCATCCCCCTCCTACCCCCTTCCCTGCCCCCACCCCCCCCTCCCCCCCTTCCTCACTCTTGTTTTGAAGGCTGAGGGTTGGATGATGATACTGGACCTGGGTTTTTTTTTGGGTGGGGGGGTTTCTGTTTTGCGGTGCTCATTGTTTGGGAGTTGAGAGGAGGAGTGTGTTTGGGAAGGGTGGGTGGGGGGGGGTTATCCCTGATTCCCAGACTCCCATCAGACAACGATACTGGATCATTGGGTTCCGAGGAGAGGCCTGCTGACGTGAATGGTGTTGAACATTCCATCTGCGAAATTTGTTGTCAATCCTTTTTTTTTTTTTTTTTTTTTTTTTTTCAAACCCCATTGGATGTAAAGACTGTGTGGCATGTTCCGGGATGGGTATGTTTTGGTTGCAAAGAGAGAGAGAGAGAGAGAGGGGTGTTGGGGGTTGGAAACAGGAACGTTAGTGGTGGTTTGTATTGTTCTTCTTCATTGGGACGTGTGTGTGTGTGTGTTGTGGATGATTTTTACACAGGACGTGTTGTTTTTTTTAAAATAATATCCTCTTCCTGCAAGATGCTGAACGTTTTTTTTTATTATTTGTTGTGGGAGAAGTGTTACAGTGTGTGTTCTTTTTTTTTTTTTTAAATTGTCGCCATTTACTTTTTTCTAGTCAAGTGGCTGAGTTTGGATATTGAATGTTGTTGGTCTGTGACAAAGTGTTTTTGTGTCTGTTCTTATATTCATCTTCCACCTCTTTTTTTTCTGTTTTTTCTTCTTCTTTTTTTAATGAATGCATAAATGGAAAGAATTTCTGTTGGTGTCCCAAGGTCTAACTTTTTTTTTCCCTTTAGTTCACAAGTTGTTTGGGGGGTTTTCAATGAATTTGAGAGAAAAATTCTGTTTTAGTACATTGTTGAGGATTTAGGGGCTTCTTTTGTGATAATACAAAGATGTCCCATGCCTCTTTTCTGTTTCAGCTATAGGAGTGCAGTTTGTTTTTTTTGAAGGAGTAATGAATATTTTGGGTTCAAATGTTTTATCAGGTATTGTTTTCGAACAGTTGTTATTATTCTTTGTCTTTGGTCAAGGTGTCAGATACTGCCTGTAGATTTATGAACAGATTTAAATGCCTCTAGGTTATGTCGTTGCGGGAGTAATGAAAAATGACATTGGGTTTTTCTTTGTTTGTTTCATATTTGATGTAGAAATATTTTTATGTATTGGCCAGAATCGTTCAGCAATACAATAAAGGATTTTTTTTTCTGTGTAAAGATTTTCCATGTAGTGATCATTGTGTACGTATAGAAGTGATTATCCTGATGCAACAGTCAAAAAGTTTCTGGAAAATGTTAGTTCAGGGTGATGGTAGTACAACTACTGAAGGAGTGTATCACTTGGCATTCTGTTACTTTAGAATTAGCCAGGTGCCTCTTTGTGTTGCATGTATATGTTCAGTTATTTAAGTTTGATTTATTTCTGTAATTGTTAAGAAAATTTAACCCAGGAAAATATTTTTTTTTGTAGTAATTCAGATGAATGTGAAGAAATTCAAACTTTCTTTTAAACTTTCATAAATTGTGTTGACTGATTTATTTAGTAAAACTTTTCCTTTTTTTTTCTTTTTCTTTTTTTAAACTTTTTTTTAGATAAAACCTTTAAGTTTGTTTGTTAAAGGTTTTACTGACTTAATTTTGTTGTTTTGTTCAAAAGAATATGACTGAGTGGACAGATAAATGGAGTTAAATGTTTTGTGATCAATGCATTTTGAATTTGAAAGTGTTTTGTGGTGGTATGGGTGTGTGTTCTAGTCTCAAAACTAGCCCGAGGAAATCTGTGGTAAACAATTGTTCCTTTTATGTTGCTTTTTTATTTTATTTTATTTTTTTATGAAAACGTATGACTAAGTCATTTCTCTAAAAATTGTTTTAAATTTGGAGAGAACCCCCCACAAAAAAAACCAAACAAACTATGGTTGAATGGTAGGAATGTATATAATTGTTTTGGGGTTTTTTTTTATGGTTGGTTGATAGAAATAAAATCTTTAAAAAGAAAAAAAGAAACAGTGGGCAGATGAAGTGTTCATATATGGATATCGTAGCTAGATACTATGCAAACGTTACAATGATTTCAGCATGCACAAGCTACCCGCCTTCCCTCCACTACCACCTTGACATTAAATCTTTATTATTATTCCCTCACCCCACGCATCATTTTTGTTATAGGATGACGCTAAAGATTGTTTTAATATTTGCCACAGGTTTTCTTTTTCTTCTTTTTTTTTTGTGGAGTCATTTTGCTGGTTTTTGATTGACTGTTTTTTAACTTTTATTTTGTTATTTTGATGTTGTCTTCTGAATGAATGGATATGTACTGGAGTGGTATCAGATTTGTGTTAAATCTTTCTGTTCTGTTCTTAGTTGTTTTGTTGTGTGTGTTGTTCTGAATGGATTGGTAACATGTCAGTCTTTCTGTATTCCTCCTCTTCCTCCTCCTCCTCCTCCTCCTCTCTCATATCAGTTACTGCCATTTCTTGGATAACAAAGTTAAAAAAAAAAATAAAAAAAAAAAATTTCAAGACACCATCGTCAGAAAGTGTTTTCTTCACACACCACCTGATGATTGGTGACCAGATTTTGGATTACTTGAGAAGACTCAGGTTTGTTTTCAGTCTGTCTTTTATTTATTCCAAAATGTTTTTTTTTAAGTCTTGTTGTGGTATAGATACTACTTTTTCCTCACACCTGTCTCTTTAGTTGTGTAACTTTTATAACTCCCCCCCCCCCCCCTCTTTTTTTTAATAATTTTTTTTATTAGAGTTCCCTCCATCCCTCACTCACTCTCTCTTTGAATTGTTTATGGAAAAAAAAAAACTGCAGATTTTCTATCACATGATAGTAGACTGTAATGAGCGGGTAAGTTTGTGTGTGTGTGTGTTTTGTTGTCTTATCATGGGATCTGAGGAAACTGGCTTAACTGTGAATGTTTCCATGTACATTTTGATGTGTTCCATGTTGCATGGGTTTGGTATTTGAACCTTGGGGGTAAAAAAAAAACAAAAACAAAAAAACAACTCATTGTTACACTGTTTGCTGTTTCCGTTCTTTGTTCCTTTTTGCTGCATGGAAGTGGTCTACTGTTAAGCTCTACAGGCATTTCACATGGATGTCAGATCTTTATCTTTGTACATCATGGACGTTTATGAATGTTGAAATAAACTTGGAAGACCAGAGGATGTTATGGGTGTGTGTGAGAGAGGGGGGGGAGAGAGAGAGAGAGTGTGTGTGTGTGTCCCAGGATCTGCATTGCAATACAGTGTGTACACCATTCAGCTGGTTTCACATTGTCTCCTTTGATTTACAATATGCTCAGGAACAAGGTGAAATGTGAGACGATTCTTATTTTATTTGATCTGCAGTTACGCTTTAAGAACAATGCAGAAACTGGACAATGAATAGCTACCGATAGTCATTAGTTGATACACACTATGATCAGTGATCCAAAAGGAAAGGCTTTTTAGAATGAATTTTGAATTGGAGTTTTGCCTCCGTGTTTGTTGTCGGTTTAAATGGTAATATTTAAATGTGGAAATTGATACTTAATTGTTTGTGAACTCCCACATTCACTCGTATACACAAACGGGCTTCTACATGTTGAACCGTTTTTGCCCCCGTTTTCGGGAGGAGGGGATGTGCATGCTGGGTATGTTCTTGTTTCAATAACCCACTGAACACTGAGAGGATCTTTTACATGCATATTTGATCTTCTGCATGTGCAAACACATGAAGGGGTTCAGGTACTAGCAGGTCTGCATATCTGTTGACCTGGGAGATTGGAAAAAATCTCCACCCTTTACCCACCAGGCGCCACATATGCGCCGCTTACACTGTTACAAGTCATTCCCAACAGGATTGCATGCAAGGAATGGGTTGTGCTGCACTGTAGTGACGCGCTCTTCATGGGGTAAGCAGCCCGAATTTCACACAGAGATCTCCGTGTTGTGACAAAAAGAAATGCTATATAATGAGCAATACAAAAATGATGCACTACTATCATTTTTCACCATTTTAGGTGTTTTTCTTGCACAAAAAAAGGAAAAGAAGAAGAAAGAAAGAAAACAAAAGGTAGGATGATGAATGTTACACTTGCACCGTATTGCTTTGTGAAACACTCGGTGTTTCCCTCTGTCTGTCTGTCTGCTGATGTGAGATACTTTTTTCTTGGAAGGTCATACACACGTACGCGCGTGCGCGCACACACACACACGTCACTTTTGTCTTCTAAAAAACACATCACTGCCCCCCTGTTTTATTGGTTTAAGGCAAGACACGAAACATTGGACAGAAAATTTGCGATGAAGACCGTATCTTGAACATTCAAAATTACTCAATTATTTACTTTTGCAACAGCACTATAATTTTTTTTTCTTTTTTTATTTTTTTTTTTTTTTTTATGTTCATAATGTGCAGACGAAAAATCGCTGAGGGGAAAAAACGGTGGGGGCGATATTAATGTGTAGGTGACTGCAGCGTGTGTGACTGCGGACTGGACCGTTATAAACTTCAAAATAAAGCGAGAAACATCGTGAACTTTCGAAGGCATTCGCGCACAGTTACACACACAAGTCACAAATATGTACCGATCACTTCCGCCACAGTTGCCAGGCAACATGCAAACTATTTACAACCGGAAGCAGCATGTCGGCTTGTTCCTGTTTCGGCACGTTTCAATCAAAAGCAGACGACAAATAGCGACTGGGGATAGTTCCTCGTGATTATCATCACAAAAAAGGTATGGGTTTGCTCAAATGCACTAAAGAACGCTAAACCTACTAGGAAAAGCAAGATTTGTTCCAATGAAAATTGGTATAGTGCGACAGAAATGAAAGAGCTGGTAAAGTTGTAGATCTTTCTTTCTGAATGCAAACAAAGTATCAACCATGCTTCGTCATATGGTGCAATGTGGCAGTACGCTTGGGGGGAAAAAAAAGCAAATGCAAAAAGAAGGAAAATAAGAAATTGTAAGGGTGGTTTTGTGACATGGTCTACACTTTTTTTTAAAATCCGTGCAATACCTAATTCTCCATTCTTGATTTAGTTTGTTCTGATAGCATAAGAAAATGAATATGACATGTATACCTAGCTATTGCAGCGTCAGTGTACAGTGTTATAGTGACAGTAATATGATAGCTGACAGTCACTCAGTTTAGAGATAAGAGTGTTTCATTTCCATTTAGAAGCTGCATAATCACATTATGGCAGAGTAAGGACAATATGTTGACTAATGATCAGTGTGACACAAATGTGCATGGATCCTGATTATAATTAATAAATACCACTTCTCTTTTTGAATTAATTGGCTGCAAGTTTATCATTCATTTGTGTAGACTACAAATGGGCTTTAAGATTGATGACAAATTTTTACTTCTGCCTTGTGTGTGTGTGTGTGTGTGTGTGTGTGTGTTTGAACACATTACTCCCAGGTGGAAACCAGTATGTCAGCAGCATGCACTCTCGAAATAGATTTTTGCAGAATTTTTGTCAGGGACAACAGCATTTTGTTACTGCGGGTTCATTTACATGTGCAAAGTGCATGCTGCAGACATGCAGGACCTTTGCTTATCGTTTCATCTGTTAATACATTGTCATATTTATACTGCATTCAGTTTAAGTGTATATCATATTATAGTTTGTTTGTAAAACAGTTTAGTACAGTATGTGTTCCTGATATGGGTGGTGAGTGTGGTTTGCATACTTCTGTCAGGGACAGAGTGTGGGCTATGGACCTCAACTCACTCCAAGAATCCTACCTGAAAGGACTTCGACAAATGACAGGTGGTGGCCAGGTAAGTACAAACCAGTACAGTTCACTAAATCGTTCAATCCTGGGGAGATTTACAGCCTCGGCAGGCATCCATGTTGTATTGATGTAGGAAAAAAAACCAAAAAAAAAACAACAAAAAAACTCAGAAAATATACTGTTTCTCTTCCAAGTTACGTTTTGACACATCCAGAAATACTGCAGAAGTTTGTTCCCTTTCCTGTCCTTACTGTTTATACATGTGTTGGAAGGTGAAAACCGTTTTAATCAGATGAATTTTGAAGCCACTGCAATGCTTAGGCATAGGGCTCAATGGGTAAATGATGAAGACAGGTATGTATGAACACATTACCAATAACAAAAATATGCATTTATATAGTGTTTACCCAGTGGCTCGACCAATGCACGTTAAACAATACATGTGGTATGAGGAAGGCCTGACATGGGTTATGCTGCTGATCAGGCATCTGCTTAGCAGATGTGGTGTAGCATATAATTATGGATTTGTTCAAACGCAGTGACTGAACTACTGAACTGAATGAAACACTGCAATATAATAGTCAAAAAAAAACAACAAAAAAAAAGTTGTTAAGATATACAACCTCACAGAAATACCATTTTAAAAACAGCGCAGTATCACCCACAACTCAGCACACACGCACACACACACCTCCAGCACATCACACCAACCTCATCTGCCCCCTACCCCTCTCCCAACATTCCCCCCCCCCCCCCCCCCCCACTCAGCTCTACACACACACACATACAGGTCCAGGGGAAGATGGATCTGTAGTTTAAAACACATGAATCAGTTGATTATGATGATGAATAACATTACATACAGATGAGTGATGATAATGTTAAAATGGAAAAGAAAAAAAAAGTCCTTGAATGATAAGAGTAGAGTTCTTAATGGTGATGATGAAGTTAAATATAAAAACAATGACATGATTATCATGATAATATTAGGGTTTGTTTTTTAAATACTGATATGATATTACCGTGATACATGTATTAAATTAATTAATACTGCAGGGCTAGAGAAATGACCAAGTAAATGTTAAGTTATCCTGGTAGGACAAGTAATTTAAGGGAAAAATATCTACCTCTGAGTAATAATTCTACCTCCATGCCCACAAAACTGGGTAAAATGATTTTTTTTTTTTTTTAATATTAAAAAATGGGGACAAGTGGGGGAAAGACAACCAATAATGCAACTTTTTCCCTTTTTTTCAGTTTTTCTTAAAAAATAATATTTATAGTGTGTATGTCTTTCTTTTTTTTTCTTTCTTCTTTTTTGTGTGTATGAAACAATGTTGTGTTGTTGTTGTTTTTCTTATTTGTAGTCTAAATAATACATAATAGCTAACAGTAATATTATCGTTGTATATCTGTATGTCTAAAATAATGTTAAACTTAAAATAGTTAGGGAAATAAAAGAAATCTACCTCAGTAATAATAATACATAACTATTAATAGTATTATCATTGTATGTCTGTATGTCTAAAATAATGTTTATCTAAAAAATAGAAAAATAAAAAATCTACGTCAACAATAATAATACATAATAACTATCAATAGTTTTTTTTGTTTTTTTATTGTATGTCTGTATGTCTAAAATAATGTTTAACTGAAAATGTTTCTCTAAAACTAAAACTAAAAATTTGCCTCAACAATAAAGATACATAATAACTATCAATAGTATTGTTATTGTATGTATGTCTAAAATAACGTTTAACTTAAAATATGTATCTAAAAAAAAAAAAAATAATAATAAAAAAAATAATAAATAAAAAACCCAAACAAACAACCTCAACGATGGAAACCTTTGCAGACGAGGAAGAAGATGGCAGAAGCTCCCATCGAGCGACCGGGTCTGGGCAGCAAGGCCAAGAAACAGTCGACGGGAAAGGAGTACGCCTACTACAGTCGCGGCGACCAGCTGAAGTCGGCGTTTGACGTCAGCAACAAGGCGGTGCTGGCCTCGTTTTTCTTCTGGTTGCTGCTGATGTACGGGCTGTACACGTTAGGGGGCTACCTGGTCATGGGTCTGAGAGTGATGTGGAACGACGCCGATCTGCAAGGGGTGAGTTGTTGAAGCGTTAAGTATTGATTGATTAATTGATATGGATCCTTATTTATATAGCGCCTATCCTCGGTCGGAGACCAAGCTCTAAACCCTTTACAAACATGAGGTAATTTGCACGACAGGCTGCCTACCTGGGTAGGGCCGACTGATAGCTGCCGTTGGGCGCTCATCATTGGATTCCTGTGTCATTCAATCAGATTTCAGGCACGCACACATACACAATCAGACAGACATGTAACATTTTACGTTCATGACGGTTTTGGTTATCTGCCCTGCCATGTAGGCAGCCATACTCCGTTTTCGGGTGTGCAGCTGGGTATGTTCTTGTTTCCATAACCCTCCGAACCCTGACATGGATTACAGGATCTTTAACGAGCGTATTTGATCTTCTGCTTGCGTCACACGAAGGGGGTTCAGGCACTAGCAGGTCTGCACATATGTTGACCTGGGAGATCGGGAAAATCTCCACCCTTTACCCACCAGGCGCTGTCACCGAGATTGAAACAAAGTACAGCCACACTCATGAACACAGACCCAGGGACACGCCTCTGGTGTTGACATGTGATTATGTGTGTACGTGTGTTCCTAAAGTGGGCACAGCTGATTTTTGCTATGGATACAAATGTGTAATGACTGCCTGACCTGTAGGCTTTGTCTGATCTCACTGAGCCACGTGACACCTCTTCACTAGGACACGCCTCTGTCGTTGACTTTGTGTGTGTTCCTAACGACTGACACCTTGACCTGAAAGCTCTGTCTGATCTCACTGAGTCAAATAAGTGACGCTTCTTCACCGATGAACATTCTCATACATAAGTAGTCGCTGATTTGCAAGGGGTGAGTTGGTTGTGTTGTGTTGTTGTGTTGCGTTGTGATGTGCTGTGTTTTGTGTTGCAATGTGTTGTGTTTTGTGTTGCGATGTGTTGTGTTGTGCTGTGTTTTTTGTTGTGATGCATTGTAGTTTGTGGGGGTGGGAGATATGGGCGTATGTGTGTGTGCTTGTACAAGTAAGTGTTCATCTCTGTGAGTGTGTGTTTGTGTGTGTGTGTGTGTGTGCCGTGGAAGCTGCGATACGTAGACTAGAAATGAGTGTGTGGAGGAGGGGGGTGGAGGAGGTGCAAGGTAATGTGTGTGTGTGTGTGTGTGTGTGTGTGTGTGTTGGAGCTCATGTACGTTTATATGTATTTGACTGTACTTTCATATCTGTGAAACTGCATGTTTGGTGCATTTCTGTTATGCATGTGTGGGTGTATGTGTGAATGTGTGTCTTCATATTTTACATTTATTCGCTTATTTATCACCATTGTTGTCTTATTTATTTATTTATTTATTTTTTATTATTATCATTTTATTAGTATTACTATTATTATTACTACTACCTTTTTCTATGTTATAATTATTATTCATTTATTTATTTATTTATTTATTTATGTAAGCTTATCTATTATTTATTCCCCCGTTTTTTTTTTTTTTTTTTTTGTTTTTTGTTTTTTGGGGTTTTTTTTCTCTCAAGGCCTGACTAAGCGCGTTGGGTTACGCTGCTGGTCAGGCATCTGCTTGGCAGATGTGGTGTAGCGTATATGGTTTGTCCGAACGCAGTGACGCCTCCTTGAGCTACTGAAACTGAAACTGTAGTTTGTGTTGTGTTGTATTTTGTGTTGTGTTTTGTGTTGCGTTGTGCTGTGTTTTTGTGTTGTGATGTGTTGCGCAGCGTTTTGTGTTGTGTTGCATAGTGGTTTGTGTTGTGTTGTATTTTGTGTTGCATTGTGTTGTATTTTGTGTTGTGATGTGCTGTGTTTTGTGTTGCGCTGTGTTTTGTGTTGTGTTGCATTGTGGTTTGTGTTGTGTTGTATTTTGTGTTGCATTGTGTTGTGCTGTGTTTTGTGTTGCGTTGTGCTGTGTTTTTGCGTTGCGATGTGTTCCACTGTGTTTTTGTGCTGTGTTGCGTTGTGTTCCATTGTATTGTGTTATAGTGCATTTCATTGCATTTTGTATCGTGTGCATGGTATTGTGATATTGCTGGAGCATAAGTTGTTAGCATTGCATTGTATTGCATTAGAATAGGATTGCATTGCATTGTGATGTATTGAATTGCATAGTACTGCATTGTGATGTATTGCATTGCGTTGTATTGTACTGGATTAGATGACTTTTTTGTCATGTTATTGTATTGTGATTTGCAGGGGGTGTCTTGTTGTATTGTGTTGATTTGTGTTGTGTTGCATTATATTGTGATGCGTTGCTGTCTGTGGCTTTTTGCATGGTGGGCGTGCACTGATGTGCGGCAGCCACTAATAACTGAAAATCAGTTGTGTTGTGTTGTGTTGTGTGGTATGGTATGGTATGGTATGGTGGTATGGTATGGTAGTGCACTACAATGATTGTACTGGATTGTGTTGTATCATTGTATTGTATTGTGTTGTATTATATTGTATTGGGATACTTATCACAACAGATTCCTCAGTTTTCCCTGTGTGAAATTTTTTACTGCTCTGTCAGTCTCACCCACGGAGAGCACTTTGCAACAGTGCAGACCCACCTTTGTTTGTTTTGGGTTTTTTTTGTGGGGGCGTTTTTGTGTGTGTGTGTGTGTTTTTTTTTTGTTTACGAGTGTATTTGTTTAGCTATCTTCTTTCTTCTGCGTTCACTCGTATGCACACAAGTGGGCTTTTACGTGTATGACCGTTTTTACCCCGCCATGTAGGCAGCCATATTCCGCTTTCGGGGGTGTGCATGCTGGGTATGTACTTGTTTCCATAACCCACCAAACGCTGACATGGATTACAGGATCTTTAACGTGCGTATTTGATCTTCTGCTTGCATATACACACGAAGGGGATTCAGGCACTGGCAGGTCTGCACATATGTTGACCTGGGAGATCGTAAAAATCTCCACCCTTTACCCACCAGGCACCGTCACCATGATTCAAACCCGGGACCCTCAGATTGACAGTCCAACGCTTTAACCACTCGGCTATTGCGCCTGTCATGTTTAGCTGTCGAAGTGCATTGTTTTACAGAATTGTATTTGTATTTGTGTTTCTTTTTATCACAACAGATTTCTCTGTGTGAAATTCGGGCTGCTCTCCCCAGGGAGAGCGCATCGCTATACTACAGCGCCACCCTTTTTTTTTGTATTTTTTCCTGCATGCAGTTTTATTTGTTTTTCCTATTGAAGTGGATTTTTCTACAGAATTTTGCCAGGGACAACCCTTTTGTTGCCGTGGGTTCTTTTATGTGCGCTAAGTGCATGCTGAGCTGTGATTCGAACCAGCGCGTTCAGATTCTCTCGCTTCCTAGGCGGACGCATTACCTCTAGGCCATCACTCCACTAATGAATTTTGCTAGGGCGAACCCCATTTGTGATCACAGGGTCTTTTAGACTACAAACACTTAGTGCATGCTGCACATGGAATCTCTGTTTATTGTCTGACATGAATGACTAGTAGCCTTTTTTGTTCGGTGATCAGACAGAGTAAACAGGAAATAAAAGGGGGGGAAAAGTGTGTGTGTGTGTGTTGTATTTGTATTTCTTTTTATCACAACAGATTTCTCTGTGTGAAATTCAGGCTGCTCTCCCCAGGGAGAGCACGTCGCTACACTACAGCACCACCCAGTGTCTGTGTGTGTGTGTGTGTGTGTGTGTTGTATATGGTTGCTTCCGTTTGACCAGCTCAGGACAGCAAGACAAAGTGGTCACAGACATAGTGAAAAAAAAGTTATAAACACTTCTTTAAAAAATAGGAATCAAAAAGAAAATTAAAAAAGAAAGAAAAACAACAAAATACAACAACATTTTTTTCAACCCATGAGAGGACATTGTGTTTGGCAGAACTTCTAGTCTAAAAATAAGAACAACAACGGGTTGTTTTTTTTCTACATATGATAAGACAGTGATGTCTAACAGCACTTGTGATGTTGATGCTGTTGCTAGATTTTGCAAGTCGGTGCTGGGAATATGTGTAGTTGCTTCCCTTCTCACCTTTGTGGCATCTGGGAAACAAAGTATGTCAGTCACTCGCTAAAATTGTTCAACATTGATTACATGTCAGTTTTGTGTGTGTGTGTGTGTGTGTGTGCATGCGTGTGTTTGAACTAACATTTTTTTTCCTGAAGGAAAGACTGAATTTCTTCTCCTGAAATCATTGAGAATTGGTATCGCTGAGTTATATACAACCAGCAGCACTAGAAGTAATAGAATTTATTGCTATCATTGATGTGATATAATTCAATACAATATAGTATAATGTAATATGATGTAATATATATATATCACATTATTAAAAGTAGTAGGAATATTATTATTCTTAGAATGACAAAGGAACATGGTACCCTCA
This sequence comes from Babylonia areolata, assembly GCF_041734735.1. Lineage (NCBI taxonomy): Eukaryota > Metazoa > Mollusca > Gastropoda > Neogastropoda > Buccinidae > Babylonia > Babylonia areolata. The sequence continues at coordinate 16,060,156 of NC_134903.1, forward strand.
CTTTCAGGATTGCCAGACTCACTTCAGCGTCAACCGAGAAGAAAACCTTCACTCCGTCATGGACTACCCAAAGGGAGACGCCGGTCCATACATTGCACGCTTTGCTTCCGATCGTGGCATCTCCGAAGACTATCCCGCAGATTCCAAGTCCTTGCCGCCGCTGGTGACGGCAGTGTCATCGCCCCAGTTCTTTCTCCTGCAGGCATTCATACAGCATGTTCACCAAGGAATGGCAGGGGAGCATAAGGATATCAAACTGATTGTGTATGATGTTGGCTTGTACAAACGAGAAAAGGAGATTGTAAGTTTGAGGGTTGTTTGTGGGTTGGTTTTTTGGGTTTTTTTTTTTTCTTTTTTATGTTAGGTATGTGTAATGGTTGTGTTATGTGTGCATTAAAATGTTTGTGGTGAGAGGGAGTGTTTGTATTGTGTGTGTGTGTGTGTGTGTCTGTCTGTTTGTCTGCATGTATGTATTGTATTTGTATTGTATTTCTCTTTTTTGTCACAACAGATTTCTCTGTGTGAAATTCAGGCTGCCCTCCCCAGGGAGAGCACGTTGCTACACTGAGAGCACCACATTTTTTCCTGCATACAGTTTTATTTGTTTTTCCTATCGAAGTGGGTTTTTTTCTACAGAATTTTGCCAGGGACAACCCTTTTGTTACCGTGTGTTCTTTTATGGGCGCTAAATACATGCTGCACACGGGACCTCAGTTTATTGTCTCATCCAAATGACTAGTGTCCAGACCACAACTCAAGGTCCAGTGGAGGGGGAGAAAATATCAGCGGTTGAGCCGTGATTCGAACCAGTGCACTCAGATTCCAAGGTGGACACGTTACCTCTAGGCCATCACCCCATTTGTGCTTCTGTGAGAGTGAGTGAGTGAGTGTGTGTGTGTGTGTGTGTGTGTGTGAGCAAATGAAAACAAGTGCACATAAACACTGACAAGCTATGTACAATTACCATTTCACCAATAATTAGTTAATTATTTTGATTAGCGCACACAAATTTTGAATGCATGTATATTTATATATATATATAACACTTATAAGTATACATTTTATGATATTTATCAAAAGTGCATTTTCTAGCCAGATACTTGACTGCTGACAGGTTGAATAATACACATGAAATTTTGCATTTATGTAGCAGTAGTGGCCGGAACAACAACAACAACAACAAAAAAGAAGAAAAATGAAAAACAAGTGTGTGTGATGTGTGTGTGTGTGTGAATGTATGTGTGGTGTGTGTGGGTGTGTGTGTGTGTGTGTGTGTGTGTGTGTGTGTTTCAGTTGCAGCAGTACTGTGCATGTGAAGTCAGAACGATGGAGTACAGCCTGTATCCTGATCACGTGGCGGACACCAGCAATTTTGCCTGGAGACCCATACTCATACAGGTGATGCGAAAAAAAAAAGTATATATATATATATAAGCAACTAAATGTGAATACTGTCATATGTGTGTGTGCGTGTGTGCGTGTGTGTGTGTGTGTGTTACTGTGCAGATTGTTTTAGTGTGTGTGTGTGTTGTACAATGGTTATTGTGGAGCTTTATTTGTTTTTCCTATCGAAGTGGATTTTTCTGCAGAATTTTGCCAGGAACAACCCTTTTGTTGCTGTAGGTTCTTTTACGTGCGCTAAGTACATGCTGCACACGGGACCTCGGTTTATCATCTCATCCATAGCGTCCAGACCACCACTCAAGGTCTAGTGGAGGGGGAGAAAATAGCAGCAGCTGAGCCGTGATTCGAAGCAGCGCTCTCAGATTCTCTCGCTCCCCTAGGCGGACGCGTTACCTCAGTCCAGGCCATCACTCCACACTTTGCGGTACAGGAAGCGTTGTGGTAGATTGGGTCTTCTTCTTCTTCTTCTGTGTTCGTGGGCTGCAACTCCCACGTTCACTCGTATATACACGAGTGGGCTTTTACGTGTATGACCGTTTTTACCCCGCCATGTAGGCAGCCATATTCTGCTTTCGGGGGTGTGCATGCTGGGTATGTACTTGTTTCCCTAACCCACCGAACGCTGACATGGATTGCAGGATCTTTAACGTGCGTATTTGATCTTTTTCTTGTGTGCACTAGCAGGTCTGCACACATGTTGACCTGGGAGATTGGAAAAATCTCCACCCTTTACCCACCAGGCGCCCGGGTCACTGAGATTCGAACCTGGGACCCTCAGATTGAAAGTCCCAACGCTTTAACCATTCGGCTATTGCGCCTGTCGGTAGATTGGGTCGAACGTTGAACTTCTGACCCAGTGTTTACCGGTGACCAGGGTTTGAGGCCCTGTTCTGGCATGGTGCTGTGTGCTAGGGAAAGGCGCTGTATACTCCCCTTTTCATCACTCCACTCCCTCCAGGAGCCTTGATGAAAAGGAATATGACGGGCGCAATAGCCGAGTGGTTAAAGCGTTGGACTTTCAATCTGAGGGACCTGGGTTCGAATCACGGTGACGGTGCCTGGTGGGTAAAGGGTGGAGAATTTTACGATCTCCCAGGTCAACATATGTGCAGACCTGCTAGTGCCTGAACCCCCTTTGTGTGTAAACGCATGCAGAAGATCAAATACGCACGTTAAAGATCCTGTAATCCATGTCAGCGTTCGGTGGGTTATGGAAGCAAGAACATACCCAGCATGCACACCCCCGAAAGCGGAGTATGACTGCCTACATGGCGGGGTAAAAACGGTCATGCACGTAAAAGCCCACTCGTGTACATGCGAGTGAACGTGGGAGTTGCAGCCCACGAACGCAGAAGAAGAAGAAGAAAAGGAATCATCAGTGTGGCCTCAGATTCAGTTTCCGTTTCAGTTTCTCAAGGGGTCAGCTCTGCCGTTCGGACAGTTCCATACATGCTGCACCACATCTGCTGCCAGGTAGATGTCTGACCAGCAGCATAGTGCAACACACTTAGTCAGGCCTTGAGTGCATGCTTATATATTTGTGTACCTATCAGTATGGATTTCTTTTAAATTTTTTAATTTTTTTTAATTTTTTTTTTTTTTACAGAATTATGCCAGAGGGCAACACTTTTGTTGCCATGGGTTCTTTTTCAGTGCGCCAAGTGCATGCTGCACATTGGTCCTTGGTTTATCATCTCATCCGAATGACTGGACGCTCAGTTTGATTATTATTATTATTATTATGAGTATTATTATCTAATCGTTCTTCACACCCAAGGCCTGACTAAGCCCGCTGGATTATGCTGCTGGTCAGGCATCTGCTTAGCAAATGTGGTGTAGTGTATAGTGTAGCGTAGTTCGGACACATCCATCCACAGATATATATATATATAGATGTGTCCGAACGCAGTTACGCCTCCTTGAGAAACTGAACTACTGAAGTGAACTGATTTATTTATTTACCTATCTATTTATTTGTTTGTTTGTTTTTATTTATTCATTCATTCATTCATTCATTTATTTATTCATTCATTTGTTAATGTCATGTGGTTTTTTTTCTGTCTCTCCCTCAGTCGTTGTTGGAGGAGTTCGGTGCGGTGATGTACGTGGACGTCAGCACCCGGTTCAAGACGAGCAACTCTCTGAACATGGTGCGGTCCAGGGGCCACAACCACTTCCTGCTGTGGGACACGGCCGCCTTCACCTCCACCACGGCCTACACCAACAAGCAGACCTTCCACTTCCTCAACGAGTCACGCTGTCTCTTCTCCGACGTCGGCCTGGTCGACTCACAGGTAAGAAGAGTTTGCGGAGTCAGTGGTGGGGGGGGGGGGGGGGGGGGGGAGCGGGGAGGGAGAGAGGGGGTTAGAGGGGGTGGGGGGAGGGGGGGGTGTTGGAGGGTCTGTGCGGGTGCATTTCACATTTCTCCCCCTTTGTACGTTTTTTTTTTTGTTGGAAAAAGTTGTACATTGGCTGTTCTGCCCAAATTTTGGTGCACTGAGGAGGAAGTTTCAGTTTCAGTTTCAGTTTCAGTAGCTCAAGGAGGCGCTCACTGCGTTCGGACAAATCCATAATTATACGCTACACCACATCTGCCAAGCAGATACCTGACCAGCAGCGTAACCCAACGCGCTTAGTCAGGCCTTGAGAAAAAAGAAAAAAGAAAAAAAAGGGTGTATAAAAAAATAGATAAATACATAAAAAAAAAGAACTACTACTACTTATGATAATATGTATAAGGTGCAAAAACTTGATGAAGTCAACTATAAGCGTACATAAATAAATAAATTAATTAAAAATAATAATAATAATAATAAAACTGAGGAGGAAAACCTGGTCCTATGCGGTGGACCTCCACGAGAAGCTCTGGAGGCCACCCGCTGCTGCCGTGCAGAGGACAGCGGACTTCGCGCTCCAGCCTGGGATTGACCATCTGACAGCATGACCTAGGGAACGCAGAAGAAGAAGAAAAAGAAAAAGAAAGAAGCACTTTGGCTAATATGACATTGTAATAATAATAATATGCTCTTCACTTCTTCCCCTCCACTATTTTATTGGCCTTTTTGTGTGTGTGTGTGTGTGTTTAACTCACTCAGTACGGCCAGTCCTCTCTTCTCCTCTACACAGACCCCTCGGATGTCCAGTGGGTGTCTGAATGACCTAACCTTTAGCTTCCGTCGTCAGAATTGTGGTATTCTTTGTCAACATTCACCTCTTCAGTGTAAGAGCCTTCCGCTTGCAATATTTTGATGATGGTAATTGGGGTGAAACGCTGTTAGTGTCGTCTCTTTCGCCGTTCGTATGGAGAGAGTTAATGCAATCGAGGGGGAGGGGTGTGTGTGTGTGTGTGTGTGGAGGGGGGAGGTGGGGGGAAGAAATGTAGAGTATAATTGTAAAATTACAATGTCATTAACCAATTTACAACTTTGAAATGAAAGAATACAAGGGGGAAGAAAAGTGGATTTTGCCAGGGTGTGTGTGTGTTGCGTGGGGGGTGGGGTGGGGTCGGGTGGGGTGGGGTGGGTGTGGTTGATGGAACTGTAAGGAAAGAGAGTAGGGTGGATGGGGGGTGTGTGGTGAGCAGAGTGTGTGTGTGTGTGTCTGTGTGTGTGTGTGTGCATGTTTGTGTGCATGTGTGTAATATCATGAATCTGGTACATTCCCTTACCCTAGCAACCACCTGTATTCGTAATATACATGCTGCATCATCTGGAGAAAGCATTCTGGACACTTACAGTAGACACATACCAGACTTTCACTTTTCTAGTGGGCTTTCTATTTATCGATAATATATATATATATATATATATATATATATATATATATATATATATATATAATATATACAAACATATATTCACTTCATCACTGAAATCCCTGCACTGAGCTCTTTCAAGTCTGGCCTTAAAACCAATCTCTTTCCACGAAGGGGGTTCAGGCACTAAGCAGGTCTGCACATATGTTGAGCTGGGAGATCGGGAAAAATTTCCACCCTTTACCTACACCAGGTGCTGTCACCGAGATTCGAATCCAGGAGGACCCTCAGATTGAAAGTCCAACGCTTTAACCACTCGGCTATTGCGTCCCGTCAATGAACCGATCGATTAACTGGTTGATTGGCTGACTGACTGACTGAGTGACTGAGTGACAGGAGTATGTTGTGGCATCGTCCAGGTGATGGTGTTCTACCGGACCAACCACACGTGGCACAGCCTGATGAAACCCTGGCTGAAGTGCGCCCTCAACGCGGACTGCCTGGCCCCGCGCTGGTCCCACCATGACGGCTGCCTCCACTACCGCCGCCCCAAGACCACCGGCTGCCACCGCTACGACCTCTCCGCCCTCTCCATCATCCTCAACCGCGGGCAGCAGCTGACGGCCGCCGGCCACGCCAACCACTACACGCCCCCGCGCTTCGTCTACGTGAGCGAGGAGGAGGCGGTGCTGTTCCCGGAGCAGCCCTGGACCAACGGGCAGCTGGCGTTGCTCGTTGGGGTCCCATGTCTGCTGGCGGCACTGGTGGCTCGGAAGCAGGTCCACCGGTGTTTGTCTGCTTCGATTCTCAAGGAGCGTTGAGAGAGGTGGTGGTGTTTTTTGGGTTTTTTTTGGTTTTTTTTTTTTGAAGGGGTGGGTGTGTGTGTGTGTGGGTGGGTGTGAGTGCGGGCTGTCGTCAAGCAAGCCACCTCTCTTTCCTTTGAAGTGCTGGTGGTTCAGAAACAGGTCCACTGGTGTTTGGCGGGTTCGATTCTGAGGGAGCGTTGATGGAGGTGGTGTTTGTTCTGGTTTTTTTTGTGTTTTTTTTGTTTTTGTTCTTTTGAAATGTGTGTGTGTGTGTGTGAGAATGTCAACATTGCTTTGAGAGATAGTTTTCAAAATCTTTGGAGACATGCTCTAGTCGCGATTAGTAACTGTTTGTTTTATCAAAATGGAATGCCCCAATTATGATCAGTTACGAAATAGATATGCTCCTAAAAAATATTTGTCTCCAAAATCAGTTTTTAATTTTTGTAACATGCTCAAAGGAGGCAAAAAAGTCATTTTAGCTGTAAGTAAGATGATTAGATTTGCAAATGTTGCCTAGCTACACTTTTGGAGGTAAAAGACATTTGTGTTTTCTCAACTTTTATGTGACATTGTTGTGTATTTGGAAATGTTTGTTCTGGGCATGAAAAGATTATTTTGCAGTAATCCTCCATACTCCAGTAGGAGTGAAAGGATAATCAAAACTTGAAACTTGAGTGTAGGTTGTTGTTGTCAAGCAAGCCACGTCTCTCTCCTTTGAAACGCTGGTGGTTCAGGAAACAGGTCCGCCGATGTTTGGCCAGTTCGATAATGAGGGAGCGTTGAGAGAGGTGAGGTTTGTGGGTTTGTTTATTTGTTTTTGTTTGAAGGGGTGGGAGGGAGGTGGGTTTTCGTTGTTGTTTGTGTTTTTTTGAAAGGGTGGATGGGCGTGTGGGTGGGCTGTCGTTGAGCAAGCCACCTCTCTCTCCTTTGAAGCGCTGGTGGTTCAGGAAACAGGTCCGCCGATGTTTGGCCAGTTCGATAATGAGGGAGCGTTGAGAGAGGTGGTTTTTTTCTTCTTTTTGGGGGCTGGGGGGGGGCAGGGGGAGGGTGGTGGTGAAGGAGTGGGTGTGTGTGTGTGAAGGTGGGTGTGTGTGGGGGCTGTCGTCAAGCAAGCCACGTCTCTCTCCTTTGAAACGCTGGTGGTTCAGGAAACAGGTCTACCAATGTTTGGCCAGTTTGATTCTGAGGGAGCGTTGAGAGAGGTGGGGTTTTTTTCTTCTTTTTGGGGGGTGGGGTGAAGGAGTGTGTGTGTGTGTGTGAAGGTGGGTGTGTGTGGGGGCTATCGTCAAGCAAGCCACCTCTCTCTCCTTTGAAACGCTGGTGGTTCAGGAAACAGGTCTACCGATGTTTGGCCAGTTTGATAATGAGGGAGCGTTGAGAGAGGTGGGGTTTTTGGGTTGGTTTGTTTGTTGTTGTTTTTTTTTGAAGGGGTGGGAGGGAGGTGGGTTTTTGTTGTTGTTTGTGTTTTTTTGAAGGGGTGGATGGGCGTGTGGGTGGGCTGTCATTAAGCAGGCCACCTCTTTCTCCTTTTATGGTGTGTGGGGAGGGTGTGGGGGGCATCGGGGGGTGAGGGGGTGGGTTGGCTGTTGTCAAGCAAGCCACCTCTCTCCTCCACCCCCCACCCCGATCTTTTCTTTCCTTCCCCTTCCCTGTCTCCCCTCTGTCTCTCCCTCCTCCCTCTCTCCTTCTTCACTCGTGTACACGAGTGGGTTTTTACGTGTATAACCGTTTTTACTTTTACTCTCCTCTGAGAATCTGAGCACGCTGGTTCAAATCATGGCAGAGCCGCCGATATTTTCTCCCGTATATGGATTTGTCCGAACGCAGTGACGCCTCCTTGAGCTACTGAAACTGAAACTCTGTGTGTGTGTGTGTGTGTGTGTGTGTGTGTGTTGGGGCTCATGTACGTTTATGTGTATTTGACTGTGCTGATATCTGTGAAACTGCATGTTTGGTGCATGTCTGTTATGCATATGTGTGTGTATGTGTGAATGTGTGCCAGTCTGCATGTTTTACATTTATTTGCTTATTTATCATCATTGTTGTCTTTTTTATTTATTTATTTATTATTATTATTATTATTATCAGTATTACTACTACTACCTTTTTTATATTATAATTATTATTTATTTATTTATTTACTTATTTATGTACGCTTATCTATTATTTATTCACCTTTTTTTTTTCTCAAGGCCTGACTAAGCGTGTTGTTACGCTGCTGGTCAGGCATCTGCTTGGCAGATGTGGTGTAGCGTATATGGATTTATCCGAACGCAGTGGCGCCTCCTTGAGCAACTGAAACTGAAACTGAAACTCTCTCTTCCCCTGAAAAAAAAAATCTTGGGAGTGTGCATAGAGGGTGAACTGAATCTATTTGTGTTGCGTGTGCGTCTATTTGCACGACACAAGGGCAGGCAATAGGACTGAATTGTGTGAAGATCTGAACTAACTGATGATGTATTTAATGTATTTATTTTTTCTTATTTGCGTACCCAAGCAAACTGTCACTGTTGTCTCTGTTAATTCAGAAGGAAAGGAGGGGGTGATCGATTAATTATTCACACCCGTTTTGTTTGGAATAACTTGTGACGGAGTTGAAAGTCAGGCAGAAGAAATGGTTTTTGTTTGTTTGTTGAAGTCATAAGTTGTTTTGTTTTTTTTTGTTGTTGTTTGTTGGTTTTGTTTGTTTGTTTGTTTGTTTTATTGTGTCATTGAAAATCACAAGTAGAGGGGGTGCAGGGTGTGTGTGTGTGTGTGTGTGTTGGGGCTCATGTATGTTTATGTGTATTTGACTGTGCTTTCATATCTGTGAAACTGCATGTTTGGTGCATATCTGATATGCATATGTGTGTGTATGTGTGTCTGCATTTTTTACAGTTATTTGCTTATTTATCATCATTGTTGTCTTTTTTATTTATTTATTTATTCATTTATTTATTTGTTTTATTATCATTATTATTTTTTTAAATTATATTATTATTTATTCATTTGGTTCATTTAGTTATATATTTATTTATTTTGTTCTATTTTATTATTATTATTGCCAGTCCCTGACTTACATCTTAATTTTGTTTTTCTCTCTTAGAAAACTATTCCTTTTCTAGCATCTCTTTTGTACATGGTTAATGCACTCCATTCCAAAGCTGTATTCCTTGATTTTTTTTTTTCTCTCTGATTACTCCTCACAGTTCTTAGTTTTACCTCTGTCTTGGTTTTGCCCTCTCTTCTCTTCTCCATTCTCTACTTTCCTCCCCATGAAGAAGGGCCTAGGGCCCGAAACGTCGGGATACTGTCTTCATAGGACAAGTCACCACCTACAGGTTAGTCTCAACCGTTTTCTCGCCTGTATTCCTTGGCTCCCCATGCAACTATTTCTTCTGCACGTTTGTGTGTGTGCACCTCTGTGTGTGTGTGTATGTATGTGTGTGGGCAAGTGTGTGTGTGTGTGTGTGCACAAGTTCTGGAGTTCTTTGAGTCTGATGGATATGTTTTTGTATAGTCTTTGGATTTTATTGTCTATGAGTGTGTGTGAGTAGTGTGTGTGTGTGTGTGTATGTGCATGAGAGAGAGAGGGGGGGATTTGTATGATTTACCATACTGTGTGCATGTGTATGAGAGAGAGAGGATTTGTTTAATTTACCATACTCATGGGAATCACAAACTTTTTTCAGTATCATGATCATCAACCTCTTTCCCATTCACCATTTTGACTAAGGATCTGCTGAATTCATTTTTCAAAAATATTTTGGTGAGAAAAAAAAAAGAATATTGACTGCTGTTGCATTTTATTAATTGTATTGAATTTTTGGATGACAAATATATTTGTTTGAATGTGGTCGTGCGTCAGTGTTTTGCTGGATGTATTTTATTGTAGTGTGATAAATTTATTGATTTATGGAGTAACACATTTACATATCTACACTTTTGCAATATACATACTTCTCTTCACATTTGTAGCAAATCTTTTAGTTTTGCGTTTGTCAAGAGCAGCTCCCAAGAACTATAAGCAAGTGCATGTTCAGTACAATAATGAAGTGTACGACCTTTTTGAGAGCAAGGACTCCGGAATATTTAACATATTTTGATCTGCTGTGTGTGTTCACACACAGAGAGGGGTCCAGCAATTTAACAGGTGTGCACACGAGTACCTAGTTCAGTAAGATCAGACAAGCGTCCGTTCTTTATGCATTAATTGAAACAGGTCTGCACATGAGTAGGTCAGTAAGATCAAACAAGCGTCTGCTCTTTATGCATCAGTTAAAACAGGTCTGCACATGAGTAAGTCAATAAGATCAGAAAAGTGTCCGCTCTTTATGCATTAATTCACTCAGTACGGCCAGTCCTCTCTTCTCCTCTACACAGACCCCTCGGATGTCCAGTGGGTGTCTGAATGACCCAACCTTTAGCTTCCGTCGTCAGAATTGTGGTATTCTTTGTCAACATTCACCTATTCAGTATAAGAGCCTTCCGCTTGCAATATTTTGATGATGGTAATTGGGGTGAAACGCCGTTAACCATGTCTCTTTCGCCGTTAATATGGATACAGTTAAAAGATCTGCGTATGGGTAGGTCAACAAGACAGACAATTGTGTGCTCTTTATGCATTAAAAGAACTGCACATGGGTAGGTCAATAGGATCAGGTAAGTGTCTGCTCTATCTACCAAGTAAAATGGGTGCTACAGCCAAACTGTTTTAAGGTGTCAGACTTTCAATCTGAGAGTCCTGGGTTCCAATCCTGGTCATGGTGCCTGGTGTGTTTCGGTTGGAGAATTTATTTTCTGATCCCCCAGATCAACAGATATGCACACCTGCTGGTGCCTGCATGAATCCCTTTCATGCCTGCATGCATACAGAAGATCAAATATTCATGTTGAAGATCAGGGAAAGCACACCCCTGAAAACAGAGTACGGCTGACCACACGGCAGGGTAAAAACAGTCATACATGTGAAAAGTCCACTGGTCCATAATTGTGAACCCCCCTTCATGTGTAGGTGCATGCAGAAGATCAAATAAGCGTGTTTATCCATGTCAGTATTCAGTGGGTTATGGAAACAAGAACATGCCCAGCATGTATTCCTCAGCCAGCAACCATTTCTCTTGGGGTTCCACGTCAGGCGTCATGCCTGGTGATCCTTGACGTGGGTTTTCACACGTGCCCAATTCTTCCCCAACTTGCTTTTAGCTGGCAGTGGTTGTGTCTTCTGCTACTGTGGCCCAAGTCCATTCAGGAATGTTAATGACTGATGTGTTGACGATGTTGTGAATTGCTGACTTTATACATTAAAAAAAAAAAAAAAAAATCACAAAAGAAATTAAATTTGCTGGTTTACATAAAGTCTTTAACTCCGGACAAATAGTTTTCTCCATTGCTTTCCCCTGAAGACGACCCATTTGTTCACAAAAAATACAAAACCCAAAGTAACTGAATTAAACTCCCTGTACTTGACCCACTGACCCCTCTTCTAATGTCGTGTGTACGCCTGCCCCCCTCCCTCTCTTCACAGCCCTCAGAAGCGGAGTCGCTGTCAGTACCTTTTTGCTGGTAGATTTCTTCACTGCAGATACTTGATTCAATGTCTTCATCATCCTCGTCAATGTCGAAACTGTCAGTTTGAAGCATTTCAATCACTTCAGCAGCAGAAAAAAGCCGCTGTCGTGATCTAGTTTGCTCCAAAAATTTCCACTTCTATTCGACGCTATTTTAGATACGTATGCAGATTAGCTTATCATGTGGGGTACCAAGGTCAATGGGTGGCCAGCGAGTGTATAGTCATGGAAACCTTACGAAGAAACTTTCCATTCGACCCTAGACATGTTCACAAAGCCCGGTGTAACTGCAACTTTTATGCTACCCCATGAAAAATGTGGACAAATTTTTAATTGTCAAAACCACTATAGCGTTCCATCGTCTGGAACGCTACCTTACGTCAGGGACACTATAGTGTTCCATCATCCGGAATGAGTTAAACAAATACAGTCACACTTACCTGAGAACAATGTCTGTCAAAATAAAACTCAACAGAAACAAGTAACTGGTGTTACTTTCTTCTCTTTACACACACAAAACATCATTTGAGGCATTTTGCACACTTTTAAGTTTTTATTCTGGGGATCAGAATAATAATAATTACACAAGGGAAATGGAAAAAATGGACACAACTATAGAACTGTGAAGCTACCAGTCTTTTCGGAAGATAAAAGAATCCCAGCTGTTATTGTAAAACTTCTGCGTACAGTTCACCAGCCTCCATGGAAAGGATGTCAGCACAGCTACACGAAGGTCTACGAGCCATCTACAATCTACACACAGCTGCCAACCATGCAGATGTAACAGTGAAAGGGTGGAAGCAACTGAGAGAGAGCTAGAAGATGTCTCAAAAACAAAAAACCCCCACTCAAAACGGATATTCACAGATGAGTAGTTCTACAAGACAGTTTGATAACCACCCCACCCCCGTCAATGACTTAATTCTAAACCTCCGTTGTTGCTGCAAGTTCATAGACAAATATTTAAGAAACCCAATTTGAAAGAAATCACGAAAGCAAAAAAAAAAAAAAAAAAAAAGTCACTGTGGTTTAAAAAAAAAAAAAAAAAGTCACCGTGGTTGACAGCTCTGCACTGTATAAACATATCTAAAAAAAGATTTTAAAAAGAAACAAATAACACCAGCAGTCACAACGATGCAGATTTTCTCCCCCTACAACCCCTTATTTTTTTTCTCTCTCAGTAGTGCTGACATCATGGACAATACGCAGCAGCCCTCAGCCTCAGCCGGTTCCCTTTCCACAAGGCTCCATAGACTGGTGAAAGATGTTGCTGCATGTGACGCACGCTTATGCCCCGTCCACCTTGGCCATGTGCTTAATGAGATCCACCACACGATGGCTGTAGCCCATCTCATTGTCGTACCTGCAACAACACACACGGCACACACGTCAATATATGCCTGCAACAACACGGCGCACACGTCAACATATACCTGCGACAACACGGTGAACACGTCAATATACACCTGCAAAAACATGGTGCACACTTCAATATAAACCTGCAACAACATGGTGCACACGTCAATATATACCTGCAACAACACAGCACACACGTCAATATACACCTGCAACAACACAGCACACGCGTCAATATACACCTGCAAAAACATGGTGCACACTTCAATATAAACCTGCAACAACATGGTGCACACGTCAATATACACCTGTAACAACACAGCACACACGTCAATATATACCTGCAACAACACAGCACACACTTCAATATACACCTGCAAGAACATGGTGCACACGTCAATATACACCTGCAACAACACAGCACACACGTCAATATACACCTGCAACAACATGGTGCACACGTCAATATACACCTGCAACAACACAGCACACACGTCAATATACACCTGCAACAACATGGTGCACACGTCAATATACACCTGCAACAACACGGCACACGCGTCAATATATACTGATTACAGGTCTGTGACAACATGGCAAACCCCTCAACATGTGGTGTGGTGGCTACATGGTTCGAAGCAAGAGAATCTGACTGCAAGGTTTGGGTTCCACACTTGCCAGAAACACACAAACGTGACACATGCACACACACACACACAACTCGTAAGAATCAACCTTACACAAGGAACTCACAACCCGATCAACCTAAACACACACACACACCACACATACATGTATACACAAACTTGTAAGAATCAAGTTCAACATATGCAAAATGCTCACCACACCATCAACCTAAAAAAGCGCACATGACGCATACACATACCAACTTTAAAAATCAATTTAAACATACACAAAATGCTCACCATCTAATCAACCTCAACGCACACAAGACATATCTATATACATACCCACAAGCACAACAAACACTTGACACATACCCACAAAACAAAACAACAAAAACTAGACACCTACACTTCTTTTTTTCTAAATATCTATTTATCTATTTACTTATTCATGTATTTATCTGATGTTTTTGTTTTGTTTTTCGTTTTTGCTTTTTTTTTCCCTCTCTAATGGCTTGACTAAGCGTGATGGGTTACACTGCTGGTCAGGCATCTGCTTGGCAGATGTGGTGTTGCAAATATGGATTTGTCCTTCAGTAACTGAACTGAACTGAACTGACACATTCACACCCACAAACAAAACAAACCTGATACATGCACGCCCACAAATACAAACTTACACACTATACACAGATCGCTGACCGATCAAAACACTCACCACACACACAACAAACTTGCATAGATTGATGTGCAATCAGAACACACTGACACATACAGATCCACAACAAATCTGACACAGTCACACCTACAAAACACAACAAACTTGCACAATTCAATGATCAAACAAAACAACACATACCCATCAAGTTAAACTACACAGATCAGTATTTGACCAAAATGACACCCACCCACAAAAACAACAAATTTGCATAAATTGATGATCCATCAAAACCACCCACAAATTCACACGCAGATTTGTCAAAGTGACTAGACGACTCACCAGGACACCAGTTTCATGAAGGTGCTGCTCAGTCCAATGCCAGCCTTGGCGTCGAAAATGCTGCTCTGTTTGTCACCAACGAAGTCCTGGGACACCACTTGGTCCTCTGTGTATCCAAGGATTCCCTTCATGGGCCCCTCAGCTGCTGCTTTGATGGCTGCTTTCACCTCATCGTACGACGTCTGACGACAGCAACAATGAAACCATCACATCATTGTACATCTGACGACAGCAACAACGAAACCATCACATCATCGTACGACGTCTGACGACAGCAACAATGAAACCATCGCATCATCGTACGACGTCTGACGACAGCAACAACGAAACCATCGCATCATCGTACGACATCTGACGACAGCAACAACGAAACCATCACATCATCGTACGACGTCTGACGACAGCAACAATGAAACCATCGCATCATTGTACATCTGATGACCGCAACAACGAAACCATCGCATCATCGTACGACGTCTGACGACAGCAACAACGAAACCATCGCATCATCGTACGACATCTGATGACCGCAACAATGAAACCATCACATCACTGCACATCTGACGACAGCAACAACGAAACCATCGCATCATCGTACAACGTCTGACAACAGCAACAATGAAACCATCGCATCATCGTACAACGTCTGACAACAGCAACAATGGAACCATCACATCATCGTACGACGTCTGACGACAGCAACAACGAAACCATCACATCATCGTACGACGTCTGACGACAGCAACAACGAAACCATCGCATCATCGTACGACGTCTGATGACAGCAACAACGAAACCATCGCATCATCGTACGACATCTGATGACCGCAACAATGAAACCATCACATCATCGTACGACGTCTGACGACAGCAACAACGAAACCATCACATCATCGTACGACGTCTGATGACCGCAACAACGAAACCATCGCATCATCATACGACGTCTGACGACAGCAACAACGAAACCATCGCATCATCGTATGACGTCAGATGACCGCAACAATGAAACCATCACATCATTGTAATCTGACGACAGCAACAACGAAACCATCGCATCATCGTACGACGTCTGACGACAGCAACACGAAACCATCGCATCATCGTATGACGTCAGATGACCGCAACAATGAAACCATCACATCATTGTAATCTGATGACCGCAACAATGAAACCATCACATCATCGTACGACGTCTGACGACAGCAACAACGAAACCATCACATCATCGTACGACGTCTGATGACAGCAACAACGAAACCATCGCATCATCGTACGACATCTGATGACCGCAACAATGAAACCATCACATCACTGCACATCTGACGACAGCAACAACGAAACCATCGCATCATCGTACGACGTCTGACGACAGCAACAACAAAACCAGCACCTCATTGTACATCATCTGACGACCGCAACAACAAAACCAGCATATCATCGTACATCTTCTGACGACTGCAACAACAAAACCAGCACCTCATCACACGACGTCTGACAACAGCAACAAAAACCAAACATCTCATCATCATAAGATGTCTAACGACATCAAGTTGTTTATAAAGCAGCCGGCCACAAAACACCAGCAAACAAATGTTAAGGCTAAAAACCAACAAAACTAAAAGCACTGTGTCATACAACTGATTGAGAAAGTGAAACTGAGCTTTCACACCGCGGTATGAAAATATTGGTTCTCAGTCCAAGGCAAGCAACTGGGCATTACGGATAAATCAGTCCTTGGTGTACTTCTTCTTCTTCTGCGTTCGTGGGCTTCAACTCCCACGTTCACTCGTATATACGCGAGTGGGCTTTTTACGTGTATGACCGTTTTTACCCCGCCATGTAGGCAGCCATACTCCGCTTTCGGGGGTGTGCATGCTGGGTATGTTCTTGTTTCCATAACCCACCGAACGCTGACATGGATTACAGGATCTTTAACGTGCGTATTCGATCTTCTGCTTGCATATACACACGAAGGGGGTTCAGGCACTAGCAGGTCTGCACATATGTTGACCTGGGAGATTAAAAATCTCCACCCTTTACCCACCAGGCGCCGTCACTGTGATTCGAACCCGGGACCCTCAGATCGAAAGTCCAACGCTTTAACCATTCGGCTATGACGCCCGTCGTGTCCTTGGTGTACATATGTTGAGAGTAAAAAATTCAAAAGGAAAAGAAACAAGTTGTCAGAGTATTTCAGAGTGGAGTTTGATGACTGGTCCTTTTGTTTTTGGGCCCATTATGAGTGAAAAGAAGTCATTCATCAACAAAAGCATAAACTTCAATGTCACTGACGGGTGCAATAGCCGAATGGTTAAAGCGCTGGACTTTCAATCTGAGGGTCCTGGGTTCGAATCTCGGTGCACCTGGTGGGTAAAGGGTGGAGATTTTTCCGATCTCCCAGGTCAACATATGTGCAGACCTGCTAGTGCCTGAACCCCCTTCGTGTGTATGCGCATGCAGAAGATCGAATACGCACTTTAAAGATCCTGTAATTCATGTCAGCGTCCGGTGGGTTATGGAAACAAGAATATACCCAGCATGCACACCCCCGAAAATGGAGTATGACTGCCTACATGGCGGGGTAAATAAAAAAAACACAAAAAAACGGTCATACACGTAAAATGTTACACGTCTGTCTGAGTGTGTATGTGTGTGCGTCTGAAATCTGATTGAATGACACAGGAAACGAATGATGAGCGCCCAGTGGCAGCCGTCAGTCAGCTCTACCCAGGTAGGCAGCCTGTGGTGCAAATGTTCCAATGTATGTAAAGCGCTTAGAGCTTGGTCTCTGACCGAGGATAGGCGCTATATAAGTATCCACATCAATCAATCAATCAATGAATCACTGAAAGAAAAAAAAAGTAAAAAGTAAAAGCCGTCATACTAAATCAGAGATGAGATTGATTACCATTTTTATATGGTATATCGTTCAGTGAAAATAAAGTCATCTGTTTAGAGTAAGTTTTAACAACCTTTTTGCTTTTTGGTCTAAGTTTAGGCCAACCTTTTCTTGCCATGGGCCATAAAAACCCCCAAAAAAAAACAAACCCAGTAATCCATACATGCAATCAAGCTTGAACGGTGCGAACTTTTGCTCTTCAGTTAACTCACCTGAGACGAATAGTTTTCTCCCTTGCTTTTCCCTACAGTCAGCCCACCTTTTAGGGTAAGGGGGGAAAAAAAAAATCACAAAAAATATGAAACAAAGTAACTGAATGAAACTCGCTGTACTTGACCCACTGACCCCTTTCCTCACGTCGTGTGAACGCCCACCACCCTCCCTCTTCACTGCCCTCAGAAGCTGAGTCACTGTCAGTAACTTGTTGCTGGTAGCTTTCTTCACTGCAGATACTTTATTCAACGTCTTCATCATCCTCGTCGATGTAAAAAACTTCAGTCTGAAGCATTTCAATCACTTCAGCAGCAGTAAAAAGCCGCTGTCATGATCTAGTTTGCTCCAAAAATTTCCACCTATATCGCCTGCAACGCCATTTTCGATATGTATGCTTTTGCTCTTCAGGTCAACTTTCCACATTTTCACTGCGGTCGGCAGAGTGGTCGTACAACGAACTCACCTCCTTCTCCAACCGTACAGTCAGATCCACCACAGAGACGTCAGGGGTGGGAACACGGAATGCCATGCCTGTCAGCTTCCTGCAACAACCACCACAACCACCCATAGCGTCACCACCAACCCCCACTCTGTCCTGTCACCAACCACTCTCAAAACCTTAACCCATTCGACCCCAAGAGAGTTCCAGCCTTTGCAGGGATCTCCTGACATACTGACGTGAAAAAACGAAGAAAACATACTGATGTCAACTGCTTTTCGCTCCAAATTTACACAATGTGACACAGCCGAAATACTGTAGTATTTGTATTTCTTTTTATCACAACAGATTTCTCTGTGTGAAATTCGGGCTGCTCTCCACAGGGAGAGCATGTCGCTACACTATAGCGCCACCCATCTTTTTCTATTTTTTCCTGCGTGCAGTTTTTTATTTGTTTTTCCTATTGAAGTGGATTTTTCTACATAATTTTGCCAGGGACAACCCTTTTGTTGCCATGGGTTCTTTTTACGTGCGCTAAGTGCATGCTGCACATGGGACCTTGGTTTATCGTCTCATCCGAATGACTAGCATCCAGACTACCATTCAAGGTCTAGTGGAGGGGGAGAAAATATCGGTGGCTGAGTTGTGATTCGAACCAGCATGCTCAGATTCTCTCACTTCCTAGGTGGATGCGTTCCCTTTGTTTGAAGTTTGTGCATATGTAGGAGCAGTGTACACCATTTTAATGAATGGCTAAGGGCTGAATGAGTTAAATAAATCAAATCCTTATATAGTACTTACAATGAGTTAAATAAATCAAATCCTTATATAGTACTTACATGGCTCAATCTCCCCATATAATGGGCTTTACATGCCTCACATGTAACAACAGATATATACAGTACTGTGTAATCAATACAAAATACACCAGCACATAAAGACGCACAAGAAGGAAAAACATATATACATGAATGAGGGATGAAGGATACAAGGCGTATCCAACTAAATCTCTTTAAGGACTTATGAAAGGTTGGTCTTGATATATATATTTCTCTCTCTCTCTCTCTCTCCTCCTTCTTCTTTTTTTTTCTTAACAATTTTTTTTTTTTAACTTTTAAAATGATGGACCCTATTGATGTAACACCTGAAAGTAAAAATCAGTGCATCACTCATCACCCATTACGGGGGAACCCCCCAAAGTGGAGCGATGGCCTTGTGACAATGCGTCTGCCTCAAAAGCGAGAGAATCTGAGCGCACGGGACAGAATCCTATACTTGCCAGTATTTTCACCCCTTCCACTAGGCCTTGTGTCCTGTCCTGGATTCTCCTTATTTCAATGAAATGACAGACGGGCGCAATAGCCGAGTGGTTAAAGCGTTGGACTGTCAATCTGAGGGTCCCGGGTTCGAATCACGGTGGCGGCGCCTGGTGGGTAAAGGGTGGAGATTTTTACGATCTCCCAGGTCAACATATGTGCAGACCTGCTAGTGCCTGAACCCCCTTCGTGTGTATATGCAAGCAGAAGATCAAATACGCATGTTAAAGATCCTGTAATCCATGTCAGCGTTCGGTGGGTTATGGAAACAAGAACATACCCAGCATGCACACCCCCGAAAACGGAGTATGGCTGCCTACATGGTTGGGTAAAGAACGGTCATACACATAAAAGCCCACTCGTGTGTATACGAGTGAACGCAGAAGAAGAAGAAGGAGAAGATGAAATGACAAACCAAAGTCCCATTTCGCAGCACGCACTCAGCACGTCAAAGAACCCACGGCAACAGAAGGACTGTCCCTGGCAAAATTCTATAGAAAAATACACTCTGATAAGAAAACAAACTTGCGGACAGATAAAAAAAAAAAGAAAAAAGAAAAAAGAAAAAAAAAGATGGTGCTGAACTGTAGACATGCAGTTTCCCCACGATGAGAGCTGCCTGAAATTAATACAAAGAAATCTGTTGTGACAAGCACTGAAAAGTGTAACAATACAATACAAAACAGTACAACACAGAAGAAGATGCATCAACGACTGAAACGAGTAATCATACCACACAAAACAATACAATAAAGGGTATACCCAGTGCGATCCGGGATCACAATACAAAACAATACAATACAGATGCACCCATGCAGAGATAACTGTTGTAATGAATTCAAGACTGAAAGAGTTACCAACTCAGTACGAAATAATGCAGAAGAAGGACGTACCCATTGTGATTGGTGATGACAATACAAAAACAATACAGAAGATGCTGTACTCATACAGAGGCATCTGTTGTCACATAGACTGAACAGAATAATTATACAAAATAAAACAATATAGAAGAAGAAGGTGACTGTTGAGATCGGACATCGCAACTCAAAACGATACAGAAGACGCCATACCCATACAGGGACATCTATCATCACCAAGACTGAAAAGAGTAATAATACAAAACAATATGAAACAATACAGAAGTCGTACTTGTTCAGAGACATCTGAAGTCTTAAAGACTGAAAAAAGTAATACCACCATACAAGACAATACAATTAGAAGAGGGGCGTACCTGTTGCGATTGGGGATCAGAATACAAAACACTATACAACAAAAGACTTACCTGTACAGAGACATCTGTCATGTTAAAGACGAAAAATAGACTAGCAGTACAATACAAAACAATACAATTCAATACAAAAGACTTACCCATACAGAGACATCTGTCATGTTAAAGACTGAAAAGACTAGTAGTACAATACAAAACAATACAATACAGAAGACTTACCCCTACAAAGACATCTGCCATGTTAAAGACTAATGACGGGCGCAATAGCCAAGTGGTTAAAGCGCTGGACTTTCAATCTGAGGGTCCCGGGTTCAAATCACGGTGACGGCGCCTGGTGGGTAAAGGGTGGAGATTTTTACGATCTCCCAGGTCAACATATGTGCAGACCTGCTAGTGCCTGAACCCCCTTCGTGTGTAAACGCATGCAGAAGATCAAATACGCACGTTAAAGATCCTGTAATCCATGTCAGCGTTCGGTGGGTTATGGAAACAAGAACATACCCAGCATGCACACCCCCGAAAGCAGAGTATGGCTGCCTACATGGCGGGGTAAAAACGGTCATGCACGTAAAAGCCCACTCGTGTACATGCGAGTGAACGTGGGAGTTGCAGCCCACGAAAGCAGAAGAAGAAGAAGAAGAAGAAGAAAGACTAATAAGAGTAGCAGTCAAATACAAAACAATACAATTCAATACAGAAGACTTACCCATATAGAGACATCTTTGTCTTAAAGACTGAAAAGAGTAACTGTACCATACAAGACAATACAATACAAAGAAGGAAGTACCCACTGCGATCGACGATCACAACGCAAAACACTACAGAAAAGCGTCGTAGCCACACAGAGACACCGGTTGTCACAGAAACTGAAAAGCGCAATTACCACACCACACAATACAGAAGAACATACCCGTTAAGTTCTGGGATGACTTTACCCACAGCCTTGGCTGCCCCGGTGGAGGACGGGATGATGTTTTGGCCAGCACCACGCCCACCTCGCCAGTCCTGTTGGCAACCGACAATCAAGATGTGAGAACAATGACGTCAGGAGAGCAAACGACTGAAGGAAGTGTATGGCGTGCCTCAGTGCATGAGCTCGAGTCAGCAACGCAGAGTTGCATTAAATGCATGGGTGGTGTCTGCAACCCCATGAACTGCATTAAATGCATGAGGGGAATCTGCAACGCACCGAGTTGCACTGCGCAAGGTTACGCATTATGTTAAAAACGATTGATCACTATTCATTAAAAATATGATTACGATGGATGAGACTGTGATTTTCTGTGTCATTTTCAAAATGTTGAATTGCATCCACAGCTGTGCATGAAAATTCACAACTGGCCATTTGTCACGTATTTCTTGGCTGATTTCAGACTACGGTCTGAAGGATTTCATGCCCGATTATTGCTACATACCCCTACCTATGAAAGCCCCCCCAAAACAATAAGCATCATTAATAATTATTTATTAAAAAAAACAACAACAACAAAAAACAGAAGAGCCAGTGAATGCACCATATCACCACAACTGCCCACCCCACAAGAAAAAAGATAGCCCACCTTGCTGGACACCACCTATCTAACCGCCAGCACCCCACAGAAACCCCTCCCCACCCCACAAGAAAAACGATAGCCCACCTTGCTGGACACCACCTATTCAACCCCTACACCCCACAGAAACCCCTCCCCACCCCACAAGAAAAAAGATAGCCCACCTTGCTGGACACCACCTATCTAACCGCCAGCACCCCACAGAAACCCCTCCCCACCCCACAAGAAAAAAGATAGCCCACCTTGCTGGACACCACCTATTCAACCCCTACACCCCACAGAAACCCCTCCCCACCCCACAAGAAAAAAGATAGCCCACCTTGCTGGACACCATCTGTCTAACCGCCAGCACCCCACAGAAACCCCTCCCCACCCCACAAGAAAAAAGATAGCCCACCTTGCTGGACACCATCTGTCTAACCGCCAGCACCCCACAGAAACCCCTCCCCACCCCACAAGAAAAACGATAGCCCACCTTGCTGGACACCACCTATTCAACCCCTACACCCCACAGAAACCCCTCCCCACCCCACAAGAAAAAAGATAGCCCACCTTGCTGGACACCACCTATCTAACCGCCAGCACCCCACAGAAACCCCTCCCCACCCCACAAGAAAAACGATAGCCCACCTTGCTGGACACCACCTATTCAACCCCCACACCCCAGAAAATTCCCCCACCCTACCCATGCCCCCCCAAGAAAACAACAACCCACTTTGCCGGACACTGCACCCCAGAGAAGAACCCCCCCCCCCCTTCCTCCCCACGAGAAAAACGACAGCCCACCTTGCCAGAAGCCAACAATTTAATCCCCACACCCCAGAACTCCCCCCCCTCCCCACACCCCTCCTCACACAAGAAGGACAACAGCCCACCTTGCAGCACACCACCCATTTAACCACCAGCACCCCAGAAAACTCCCCCCACCCCCAACCCCACACACAAGAAAAATGACTACCCACCTTGCCGGAAGGCCCGTCAACAGTTTTCTGCGTGGCGGTGGTGGCGTGCACGGTGGTCATGAGCCCCTCCTTGATGCCGAACTTGTCGTGGACGACCTTGGCCAGGGGTGCCAGGCAGTTGGTGGTGCAGGAGGCGTTGCTGACCACAGTTTTGTCCTTGGTGTAGGTCTGGTGGTTCACGCCCATCACGAACATGGGGGCATCAGCCGAGGGTGCGGAGATCACAACCTTCTTGGCGCCGCCCTTGAAGTGGGCCTGATCAAACAGGTCAGCATATGTGTCCCTCCAAAGGTGCAACAGCTCAGCTCAAACTTATCATACATACATTGGGAAGAAATGGGAGTGAAAGAAAGAGGAGGTGACAAACAGTGAGAGAAAGCAGAGATGGGGAAAGAAAGAAAAAGAAAGGGCAGAGTGTTATAAATGACATGAGAGAGAGAGAGAGAGAGAAAGAGAGCGAGAGAGAGAGAGAAACGGAAAGAGAACTGCGAGGAAAAAAAATGTTCAAATAAAAAATAAATTAAAATGTTATATGTGCAATTAACCTATTCCCTGCCAACATGATGGGTTAGGTAAACCCGTCATAATATAACTGCTACCAAGAGTGGCTTACATTATGTGTTAACCCATCATCAGGCTTTCCCAAATTATCCTTCAGCCAGAAATAGAAACGGTGTCGTCATTTTCATCCAACCCAGGAAAACTGCGAGTCATGAAATAACATGAACACCACAGACACATGCCAGTGACCTGTGGCTCAAAGCACTGACCACCAGCAGCCAAATCAGCAAGCAAAGCCAGCAAGAACAAACACCGCAAACAATGGCAAGCAGAGACAGAGAAAGAGAGAGGGAGAGACAGAGAAAGAGAGAGAAAAAGAGAAAGGGAGAGACAGAGAGAGAGAAAAAGACAAAGGGAGAGAAAGAGAGGGAGAGACAGAGAAAAAAGCGAGAGAGAGAGAAAGAGAGAGGGAGAGACAGAGAGAGAGAGAGAGACAAAGGGAGAAGAAAGAGAAGAGAGAAAGAGACAGAGAGAAAGAGAGAGAGAGAGAGACAGAGGGAGAGACACAGAGAAAGAGACAAAGGGAGAGAGAGAAAGAGAGAGAGGGAGAGACAGAGAAAGAGTCAAAGGGAGAGAGAGAAAGAGACAGGGAGAGACAGAGAGAGAGACAAAGGGAGAGAGAAACTGAAACTGAAAAATGTTTTAATGCCATTGACATTACAGTCCTACTAGCATGGGACACATCAGAATAATCGTTTAACACATAAAAACAAACCAAACAGCATGAATATATGTATCAAAGTCGCAGCAACAAACCTGCTGCAAGACAACAGAAAACACTTATGTCGAAAACGGCTATACCCACATTCGACAAACTCACGGCGTGATCAACCTAAAAGAAAAGTATGAAAAAAGAAAAGAAACCTATACATATTCTGTTAATTTGCATTTTCTCCATGCATATTCAAAAACGATACAAATGTCGGCTTCTTTGAATCAACCATCCAACCTAAACACTATGACAGTTAAAGCTGTAGTATGATTTTTTTTTTTTTAACTTTCAAGACTGCAATGCATTTACAAGTCAGAGCAATTCTTGCTACGAAAGTGCCAAGCAAGGGCGATAAATTTAGCAAGTGACCGAATTATCTTTACATTATCTGACAAAAGGAGATGGATGATGTCCCTTTCAACTGAAACACTTTCTTTAAAAACTTCACATTTTTTACAGATATCACTGTAGGCGTTACACACAAAAAGAAAATGAATTTCGTCTTCTGTCTGCACCCCCAAAGGGAGAGAGAGAGAGAGAGAGGGAGAGGGGAGAAAGAGAGAGAGGGGGGAGAGACAGAAAGAGGAAGAGAGAGAGAGAGAAAGAGACAAAGGGAGAGAGAGAAAGAGAGGGAGAGACAGAGAGAAAGAGACAAAGGGAGAGAAAGAGGGAGAGAGACACACACACAAAGGGAGAGAGAGAAAGAGAGGGAGAGACAGAGGGAGAGAGAGAAAGACAAAGGGAGAGAGAGAAAGAGTGAGGGAGAGGGTAGTGGAGAAAGCACAGCTGCTTTTTTACATCCAGCTCTCAAGACAAAGGGACAGAGAGAGAGACAGAGACAGAGAGAGAGAGAGAAAGTGACAACGGGAGAGAGTAAGAGAGAGAGAGAGAAAGAGACAGAGACACACACACAGAAATACGTACGCTGGCCTTATCTATGGTTGTGAACACTCCAGTGGACTCCACCACATAATCAGCCCCGTCTTTACTCCAGGGAATATTGGCGGGGTCACGCCTGTCAACATAGGGATACACCCCCCCTCATCAACAAATCAAATCATTCCCCATGCCCCCCCGCCCCCCAATTCTTATCACTAAGCATGTTTCGTGTAACCATGTTCCGGAAGGTAACAGAATGGTTAAGATACTTATCTGCCAATGCAGTGTCTGTGAGGGTCTTTGTTAAACCCCGCTCTCACCCTTCTCAAACATGACCAGAAAATCCAACTGAAAATCAGCCCAGCAGATGTGGTGTAGTAATGTACACTGACTGACTGATGTGAAAGCACTTTGATTTGTCTCTGCACAAGCTTCAGCGCTATACTAATACTAATCATTATCATCATCATCATCATCTTCTGCGTTCACTCGTATGCACACAAATGGGCTTTTACGTGTATGACCGTTTTTACCCCCGCCATGTAGGCAGCCATACTCCGTTTTCGGGGGTGTGCATGCTGGGTATGTTCTTGTTTCCATAACCCACCCAACGCTGACATACGTATTTGATCTTCTGCTTGCATATACACATGAAGGGGGTTCAGGCACTAGCAGGTCTGCACATATGTTGACCTGGGAGATCAGAAAAATCTCCACCCTTTACCCACCAGGCCCCATCACAGTGATTCGAACCCGGGACCCTCAGATTGACAGTCCAACGCTTTAAACACTCGGCTATTGCGCCCGTCATTATTATCATCATCATCAAATCTGTTCTTTTTTCACTGGACTCACTCTTGGTAGACGCTGATGGCCTTGCCCTGGACCACCAGTTTCTTGTCCTTCGTCTCCACGGTCCCTTTGTAGCGGCCATGAGTGGAGTCATACATGAACATGTACGCCTGCACACAGTTTTCCCCCACCCCAAAATTCAATCATAATAATAATCATCATACATAATGTGCATACAGTTGGAGATTTTTCTTCCCTGTCTTTTTTTTTTTTTTTCTCAAGGCCTGACAAAGCGCGTTGGGTTACGCTGCTGGTCAGGCATCTGCTTGGCAGATGTGGTGTAGCGTATATGGATTTGTCCGAACGCAGTGACGCCTCCTTGAGCTACTGAAACTGAAACTGAAACTCTTCCCTGTCTGCTAATTTATCACACTTGAATATGTATATCTGCACACACTCCCCCCCCCCGCACCCCCCACCATTTAATCATACTAATAATCATACATTGTGTGCATACAACAGGAAATTGCCGTAGCTACTTTCGTTTTCTCCGCATAGGCGGATAGTAGTTTGCACAGGACAGGAATCAGACTCCCTGCAGGAGTCCGCACTAGTGGGTCATGGTAAAGTATGTGTAGTGAAATGGGAGCTTTTTCCTCCCCTGTCAGCAAATTCATTTTGTTCTTTTGCTACTAAAACTAGAAAAAAATAAAATAAAACAAAAAATGAAAAGATATCCAGCTGTAGACACTGATTACGAAAACCAGATTACTTTGTAATGACAAGCATTTTGTTTATCTGTTTATTTTTATGATACTATTTGCCATTCAATGTTATGGTTTGAAATCTGTTCTTTGCATTCTTGGGGGAGTTTTTGTATTTGATTGTTTGTTTATATATGTGGGTTGTTGTTTTATTGTTTGTTTATATATGTGGGTTGTTTTTGTTGTTGTTTTTTTAAATTCTTTTTTGACTCACTTGTGTAAACAAAGTGAGTCTATGTTTTAACTCTTTCCATAAGAACGGCGAAAGAGAGGACGTTAACAGCGTTTCACCCCAATTACCATCATCAAAATATTGCAAGCGGAAGGCTCTTATTCTGAAGACGTGAATGTTGACAAAGTACACCATAATTCTGACGACGGAAGCTAAAGGTTGGGTCATTCAGACACCCACTGGACATCCGAGGGGTCTGTGTTGAGGAGAAGAGAGGACTGGCCGTACTGAGTGAGTTAACCCGGTGTTCGGTTGTCTGTCTCTGTGTGTGTGTGTGTGTGTGTGTGTGTGTGTGTCTGTGTGTCCGTGGTAAACTTTAACATTGACATTTTCTCTGCAAATACTTTGTCAGTTGACACCAAATTTGGCATAAAAATAGGAAAAATTCAGTTCTTTCCAGTCATTTTGTTTAAAACAATACTGCGCCTCTGGGATGGGCACAAAAAAATAAAGAATGAAGCCTAATTATATGCAAGCTGCATTTACTGTTATATTTATATTTTTTGTATTCTCTAAACTTGGCACTTTGATCTCATATTCTGACACAACAGCTAGAGCAGTCATTATTATCATTTTTTGTTCAAACAGGAACTTTTTTTGCTAAGCATGGAAGTTTTATTTATTTTGCAAACGTTTTGGTGCAGATAGTAAAAAAGGGAAATTACTCTGTAATGCCAGTGGAGTTAATTTGCTTTAAACTGATCTTTCTCATCTTAAACATTACATTTTGAAACAAGAGAGGCAAGGCCTTCAAGACTCACTTGTGATGCACTTTAAAAAAAAAAAATCCAAGCTTTTTATGTATTGAGTATAATTTCAAAATGTAATGTTTAAGATGAGAAAGATCAGTTTAAAGCAAACTAAGTTCCCCCAGCAGAGTAATTTCCCTTGTTTTACTGTCTACACCAAAACGTTTGCAATAAATAAAACTTTTGCTTAGCAAAAGAAGTTCCTGTTTGAACAAAAAATGATAATAATGACAGATCTTTTGTTGGGTCGAATATCAGATCAAAGTGCCAAGTTTAGAGAATACAAAAAATATAAATATAACAGTAAATGCATTATACTCAATACATAAAAAGCTTGGATTTTTTTTAAAGTGTATCACAAGTGAGTCTTGAAGGCCTTGCCTTTCTTGTTGTTTGTTTTTTGTTGGCTTGTTTTGTTCTGTTTGGTTTTTCTCTACACATGTATGCAGCATAAAAACGAATAAAAACTATAAAAAAAAAAAATTCATAGTGTCTTTCCATTTAAGAACTGCTCAAATGTGCCATACAATGCAAAAACAGGTAAAACATACATTTAAAAAAATAACTGAAATAAAAAGAAACCTACATGAATAAACATGCATGAACATTTAACCAAAACACTATGTTCAGACACACAAAAATCACTGTACATAAGACAACACTTATTGAATATATTATACATCACCATACCTAAATAATGCACCTTTCATATCACAATAGTATACTTGACACATCTGTAATGAAATATGAGTGCAGTTATATTCCATCAGTGCTGCAGACAGCCAAAATACAGGATAATGTAGAAAAGATATTCTTACCATAAGTGTATACACACTTATGTGGCAAGACAGCAACTTCCCTTTCTAATATTGCTGCGGTATCCTAAGTAAATGTTTTTTTAGGCACACTTTGGTCAAATTTGGATGTAAAAATGTCTCAAAAGACCTTTGTCAAGTGAGAAGGTTCTTCATCTGCCTGATCTTGACAGTTCTGTCAACAGGGAATCTGAATTAGTGAATACTCTTCTACACCCCAAGAAAGTGCAAATAGCGGCGATAGTGACAAAGATGAATTTGAAACTGTGCGACAGATTTTGCTGTTGTTGAAAGCGCAAGTCAACAGAGATAATGTGCTATGTTCAGAGGTACCTACAGCCATTTTCTAAGAGGTTGGCTATAAATAATCCTAGTAATAAACTTATAAAATACACAACAAAACTCAGCAACCTTGAAAAACAATTTAAAAAAATAAAATAAAATAAAGGACACAAAATTGTGCTCCATTCAGGCCTGCAGTGCAGATCTTATTTTGTTTTATTCAGAACTAGTGGTTTTCTTGAAGTTTCTTGGCAGCTGGCTCAGGCTGGGAGACTGATAAGGCTGTAAGGCAGGCCTGGTCACAGTAGTGTCAACAGATCACAATATGTCCCAATACATAAAACTGATCAGATCACGGTATTGTGTACTATTTCTCCTTCCATAATAATTAATTATAATGAACGCTTCTTCAGCATTTCATCTAAGAGCTCAAATACATGTCTATGCACACCTAAGCTGACTGTAGATGAAAATACAAAATCAAACCAACAAAACAATTTCAAAGATCTTCAAACAAACACCCAATTTTGAGCAAACATCAAAATACATGTGCGCACAAACACACACACACAGAGTATATACAAACAGAACATGAAGATTCAAACTCAGGTAACCCTATCTTATTACCATGTAATCAAGGTCGATGAAGGGGTCATTGACTGCCACCACGTCCACACCATCGGAGTCCAAGGCAGCTCTCAGGACAAGACGACCAATACGGCCAAAGCTGCCACAGTATCACAAAACCACTGTCAGCATTTGTGATATGTTAAACAAGAGAGGCAAGGCCTTCAAGACTAACTTGTGATACACTGAAAAAAAAAAAAATCCAAGCTTTTTATGTATTGTGTATAATTTCAAAATGTTATGTTTAAGATGAGAAAGATCAGTTTAAAGCGAATTAAGTCCCCTAGCATTAATTACAGAGTAATTTCCCTTTTTTACTATCTGCATCAAAACGTTTGCAAAATAAATAAAACTTCCACGCTTAGCAAAAGAAGTTCCTGTTTGAACAAAAAATGATAATAATGACTGCTCTTGTTGTTGGGTCAGAATATCAGATCAAAGTGCCAAGTTTAGAGAATACAAAAAATATAAATATAACAGTAAATGCAGTTTGCATATAATTAGGCTTCATTTTTTTTTTTTTTTTTTTTTTTGGTGCCCATCCCAGAGGTGCAATATTGTTTTAAACAAGATGACTGGAAAGAACTGAATTTTTCCTATTTTTATGCCTCGTTTGGTGTCAACTGACAAAGTATTTGCAGAGAAAATGTCAATGTTAAAGTTTACCACGGACACACACACACACAGACAACCGAACACCGGGTTAAAACATAGACTCACTTTGTTCACACAAGTGAGTCAAAAATCCTTGGGGGTCCCATGTACTCTTTCACCATTCTTCTTATTCGTACATGGACTGCAACTCCCACCTTCACTTGTATGTACATGAGTGGGCTTTTTCGTGTATGAACCTTTTTACCCTGCCATGTAGGCAGCCATACTTCGATTTCGGGGGTGTGCATGCTGGGTATGTTCTTGTTTCCATAACCCACCCAACGCTGACATTGATTACATGATCATTAACATGCGTATTTGGTATTCTGCTTGCGTATACACACGAAGGGGGTTCAGACATAGCAGATCCACACATATGTTGACCTGGGAGATCAGAAAAATCTCAACCCTTTACCCACCAGGCGCCGTTACCAAGATTCGAACCCAGGACCCTCAGATTGAAAGTCCAATGCTTTAACCATTCGGCTATTACACCTGTCAGCTTTTGCTATAATTCTTGAAGAGGTCCCAGAGTCTACCTTCACAGGGTGACTCCAACTGCACGTTCCAATCAAATCTGCATTGACATTACACATGTACTCAAATGCAGGCAAACATTCAACTCATAGTCATCTATCTTTCTAGGGGCAAACTAACTGTGAAGAGAAAAAGATTTTTTTTTCTATACATTTGTTCCATAAATCTAAACATTCCAGAAATTTATAAAACTTTCCTTGGACGTGATCGATGAACATAATTAAATGAAGACAAAAACAAAAGGAAATTTTCTATCTAAAATTACATTTAAATAACATACTTAACGTGACTCAACTAGTGCAGACTCCAGTAGGGGTCTGACATTCCTGTCCTGTGCAAACTACTATCCGCCTATGCGGAGAAAACGAAACTACGGCCGATAACCTCCCGGAAGTAGGTAATCTCCCCTTTGTCTCGCTGGCTAGCACCCTCTTTTTCCGGCAGCCATTATGACTCCTGTTCCTGTGCTCTCCATACCGCTAAGTTTTTTTTTTCGTATTTTCTGTCTGTCTGTCAATTCTCTGGCGTTCTTGTTTTTTTGTCAAATTTTGTCTTTTTTAAAAATGGAAAAAAAAACCCACTACAGTCCACTTCATACTAGAAGTCTAATTTGTACTGGTTGCATGATTAGCGGTTGAGATAAAACAGGCCAAAGTAGATAAGTAGTGATTCCAAATCCATGTCAAGTTTTTAAGAGCACCAGTTTGCACTGATAGTTTTACACCCCCCAAACCCCACCTCTCAAAAGAAAAGGTTATTTGGTCAGTACAGCCTCTACAGGTTACTCATGCTTTTTTCTTTTCTCTCTTCAAATTATATTCCTTGTATAATTTTTCACAGCGGTTTCAATTTCAGATAGGTATATATATTTCTTCAAATCTGTTTTATAGTCGATTCTTTTCACTCACTGAACAGAAAGGAATCCCCCCCCCCCCCCCAAAAAAAAAAAAAAAAAAAAAAAAACATGTAATCTCACATACTTAGTGTGACAAACTAGTATTCAAAACTAGAAAAGCATGTACGTTATGCCATGTTCCAACCTAACATTCACATTTTTTAACCCTTATTAATGCACTACCACAAGCTTTTTTTTTTTAATGGTTGTCATAAATCATAATATAGAAACAACTGCAGTTAATTTTAATTTTATGATCAAACTTAACATTGACATCAAACTAATAAAGTAACAAGCATGAATAACATCCCCAAGTCTCATAGCAAAATTTCTTTTTTAGTTTTACCAAATACTGACAGATCAAATTAATAAAAATCAAGACATTATGCACCTTTGATTTAAGAAAATAATAATAATACGTCAACTTACCCATTGATTCCAACCTTAACCATGATGACTGGTGATTCTGAAACCGAATGGAAAATACACACACTGCAATAAAACACACCACCATGAAAAAGGCATGTTGACTGGAATGTTAGCTGGGAATATATATAGTGAAAAGGTATGAACATTATGGTGCCATTAGTTCAGTCATTAGTCAGGCCAGTCTTGGGAGTATGGGAATGTTCTTTGGAATACAGGCTAAGTGAAACATATAGACAGTTCTGAAAATATTCAACGAAAATTTTCTAGAGGAATTAATGGCTCTGCTGATATGGACTATATATATATATATATATATATATATATATATATATATATATATATATATATATATATATATATAAAATAAATAAAAAAAATTTCAAGCACTTCAGTTACCTAGTTGAGTATAGAAGACTGCATGGTGATTTACTAGATGTATAAAATGACTCATGCATTATGTGACAGTAGAACTATAAATTCTTTGTTTACATAGAATGAGAACACTGCTACAAGAGGTGAATCCTATAAACCGTCAACATTTTCTGTTAAAACTTCCAGATTTGCACCTTTTTATTTATTTATTATTTTTTTACTAACATAGTAATAGAGTAACATATGTATGGGAAAAAAATACCACAAGAAGTCGTTTCCGCAGGAACAGTGAATACTTTTAAAAATCATCTCGACATTCTTTTACATAAAGTACAAAACTCCTCTAAAATTTTTTTTACTTCTGAACTGACAAGCATTGCGCACTCAATGTTGGAAAATTGCTTATGTGTGAGAACTCTCTTTTTCTTCCCCACTTCTAGCGAGCTGAAGGCCTTATCAGGCCTATGCACTTTAATACTGGTATGATATGATATGAACTAATGAAGACTATCATGTTCCATGCAGATCAACAGTCAAAAGTCTATACAGCTTCACCTTGATTATCTGCAATTTTTACCGACGCCCCAATACTGGGTATTCGCTGAGAGAAGGAAGGTGGAGGGGGGACGTGGGGGTGGACTGTCTTTCTGCACTCTGATCTGACCTCCTGTCCTAGATCTTGGTCCGTCTGTCCTTCACTAACTCGGTGAGACACCGCAACTCGTCATGACCTTCAATATAGCCATCTCATTAAACTTGTTTTTGACACTGTTCTTGTTGCTCCAGGTAGTTCCACTCTGCCATCTCATTTAACTTGTTTTTGACTCTATTCTTGTTGCGCCTTGTACTTTGACTCCAACTGTCTTATCCAGTGTCACTGATACTTTCTCTACCTCTCTGCTTCCACCCTAACCGCCCTTTCTCCTGCTCTGTCTCCACTGCCACCGTACGTTACTCTTTTCCCATCACTCCTGAAATACTTAAGTGTCAACAGCTTACGTATGCCTGGTTGATAAGCAGCTTTCAGCAAACTGTCTAGTTTCTTTGACGTGCAGAAAATAATGTTCAGGAAAATGGGTCAGTGCTTTCAGTCAACTGTCTAGTTTCTTTGACCAGAAGAAAGTAAATGTTCCGGAAAATGGGTCAGCAATTCTATTTGGTTTCAGTTTCCAGCAACTGTTCATTTCATTTCCCCCACACCACCCCCAATATATGACTACGTCAAATATGCATTTTTTGAGATGACAAAGGCCGGAGTGAGACTTTTGTGGTCGTAGCCAAGAGTGTTTTGCAACATTTTCTTCCCCTATCTTTGAAACTGTCCTTACTGCTCACTGTATCCTTCATAGTACTGACTACACTGTGATAAAAAAAACAACAGACTGCAGGACATTTTAATAACATGAACTACAGATGCAGCTATAGTCTGAACTCTTACCATACAGCTGCAAGTTTCACACTAATACAATCTAAGTTCCTGCGCGTGCACACACATACACACATGCACAAAGATGAATAAATCTTTCAGATTTACTCATTACAGACCATAGAGTTACTTCCCTTTGTCATGGAACTGGTCAAGAAATGTTTGGAAAAACAAAAAGCAAAAACCCTTTCATTTCTGTGCCAGTTCAACCTTACGTCTGAAACTTAACTGACATTCATGGAGGTTTTACAGAAAACAGGGTCAAGACAGATGATAAAAGAAGTAGCACAATAAAGTTGCAAATATTCTGTGATAAAAAATCATCACTATCAGTTTGAGAAAAGGGTCTTGCTTCTGTGGCCTTGACCCTCACAGCTACTTTATAATTATAATTCAGAGATCCATTACTGTTCTCACTTAAGTTAAATTTATTGTGTTGTACCACCTAAAATTCTTTTTTCAATTACTAAATAAAATATATTAAAAAAACAAACACTTTCAAACGGACAGAAAACTTGCTTGAACTTGCTTGCCTGCACTTGTTGCTCTCAAAGTCCAATATCATTCGCATTCAAAATGTCCAGAAAAAATTCAGTATACAACAGAACCAAAATAAATGAAAAAGACTTCAAGTGACAGGCTTATGCACATGTATAATACATAAAAACACATTCAAGCATTCAATTTTCAATGTCAGACAATCTGTAAAGCTGTCAGCAAACTGATGCAAACAAAATCACATTTTACCTCTGAATTCATGTCAAAGCTAATGAAAAAAGATGCAGGGACTAGCAATCACTTCCATGAGTTTGTGGTTCATTGAAATTTTCAGGTTCAAACCATGCATTTGATTATGACATGAATTTCACTCTTTTAATATGTAGAAATTGCACCAGAAATTAACTTTGAGTTTAAAGGGGAGAGGCACTGATTTATTTATAGCGTTATGACGTAATATCTATCGCAGGTCGAAAAAAAATCGGAAACTTTGTGAAATCTGAACGGATCAACAATCTCGTTATCTATGCATTTTAAACACATTAACTGCTGCTAACAATCTGTACCTTGCGGTTTTTTCTCATGCCAGAAATCAACAACCAAAATCTGGGTGCTTTCTTGAACAACACATTGAATCTGCCGTGCTGGAACCAACGGACTCGGAAGAATGACTGTCAAAAGCAACTTTGCTGCAGCAAGACCAATTAATTTACACTGGTATTAACTAAATGGCATTCTCGCCAACTTCTCCTCGGCGCTATGCCATCAATTTGCTCACTTCAATGCGCATTTCAGCTCAAGATGTGATTGAGCAAACCCAATATTACATTTCCAGACGAAGATCACACGATGAAAGCAGCCGGCTGCAGCTTTAATTTTGTAAGTGGCGCACTCGCCGGCTTAACAGACCCTCGGCGTCGCCTCGACAAAACGATCATTTCAATGCGATTTTTAGCTGAAAATGCGATTGAGCGAGCCGAGTTTTACCTGTAGAGACGAAGATCAGAGGGCAGACAAGCTGAGGGCACGAAGCAAGTGTGGAAAGAGGGCAGAGGAAGGTGATAATACTGACCTGGGGGCTGATTATATAGATGTCGTCTGCTGCTCAATGGCTGCTGTGTCGAGTGAAAAGCGGCGAGTAGACAAGGCGGATGCCTGGCTGTGCCCGGTTACCTCTCAAGGTCGTGTCCTTGCGATTCAGCAAGGGCACGTCGTTGGCATATGGTATTGTTGTTACCCCTTGAAAACTCGTCCCTATGCTGCTCGTCTGCTCAGCAGATTTTCCTTTCTGTCCTCTGATAACTAATTTCTGAAAAAAAAGATAAAAAAGCAGATTTGCAGGAGACTTCATCGGAGAGAGATCTTGGAGTCATTGTTGACTCTGGTCTCTCTCTTGATGTTCATGTTAATGAAACCATTAAAAAAGCCAATAGATTGACTGGAATGTTAGTTGGGAATATACAGTGTGAGAGTAAAGACATTATGGTGCCATTATTTAAGTCATTACTCAGGCCAGTCTTAGAATATGGAAATGTTTGGAATACGGGTTTAGTGAAACATATATACAGTACTGAAAATGTTCAACGAAGATTTACTAAAAGAATCATTGGCTTTGCTGATATGGACTATGAAAATATGTTGCAAGCACTTCAGTTACCTAGTTTAGAATATAGAAGACTACGTGGTGATTTAATAGAGATGTATAATATGACTCATGGATTATATGACAGCAGAACTATAAACTCTTTGTTTACATTGAATCACTGAGAACAGTGCTACAAGAGGCAATTCCTACAAACTATTAAAAGCTTCAGTAAAAACTTCCAGATTTGCATATTTCTTTACTAACAGAGTAACAAATGCCGTTTGGAACAATTTGTCACAAGACGTTGTTTCCGCAGGAAAAGTGAATACATTTAAAAATTATCTTGATATTCATTTACAAAATTTTAAATACAAAACTCATTTACATATTTCTTGATTTTTCAAGCATTGCGCACTCAATGTTGAAAAATGCACCAGACATATGTGGGGACTCTCTTTTTCTTCCCCACTTCAAGCGGGCAAAAGGCCTTGTTGTCAGGCCTGCACGCCTTGATATTGCTATGATATGAGCAGTTAGCATAAACGTTCACGTTATTTTTCAGTCCCCTTGGCTTTATTTCAAATTACTGACGCCATTCTTATTCTTCAGTCGTTCTCTCAGTTCAACGAAATAGTTTTCATTCACTATGTGTAAATGTTATTGAACACATGGTTACAAACATGAAGCATGTTTTACACAAAGCAGATCAGTTATTTTGTCGTTGGATAAAGAGTCAGTGAAAGAACTGAGGCGCCGTTGGTTAGTGGTAGTCGCCGGGCGGGATGTGCACCTCAGTGGTCACAGTCAGGTCAGTTGACCAGCGCTGTCCCGTGGGAAATATTGTACCGGGGAAAACGGGAGTCGAAGGGTGCACCCTATTACTGACCACTTTGTCCGAAGCACAAATGCCTTCATATTAGCGATCGTCATCAAAATACATATCATAGTGAAGATCGTAGTTCCAAAAGTTCATCTGCGTAGCTTTTGATGCGTATTTTCAGTATTTTAGTTGTTGTTTTTTTGTTTTTGTTTTAATTTAAAAAAATCATTATAATAAATGATAATAATTATCAATAAGATAGAAAAGGTGATTTCCCCCTTTCTAAGTATAGGCATATGATGTGACAGATTAATCAGTTTTAAGTTATCACCTTCTTCTTCTTCTCAGTTCTCTGCAACCCTACAAATCATAATGATAAATGATAATTTGATAATTGTTAATCAAAAAATAGAAAAGGCGAGTTTCCCCCTACCTAAGTATAGGCATATGATGTGACAGATCGATTAATCTTGAGTGATCAACTTATTACTGTTCTCTGCACGACGACCAATATCATAACAATATAACATATTTCTAATGAAAAATTAACAACTATAACAGCGAACCAACTGGACTATTTAACAAGGAGTTGA
>NC_134903.1:16099985-16104985 GCF_041734735.1 Babylonia areolata
CGATCTCTCCCCCCCCCCCCCCCTCACCCCAATCCCCCCTCTCACTCAGTCACACACATAATTCCAAAAGGGTAGCAGGGAATCGAAGGTCGGATCTGTGCCAACTTTTTCAACTGAAAGCGGTGCACAGGTGTGTGTGGAGAAACGTACTGTGTACGTGTTTCAACACACTCACCCACTAAAGGCGGGGTGGTCGCTTGCCACCGTCATTGACCCATGCGTGACAGGTCAGTGATCGAGTGACCTTACGAGAAGGTCAAGGCCAACGTGGGGTTGAGGTCACACACGCCTGCTTTATTGTTCGAAAGCTGAACCAGCACCGAAACGGGTATCCCAGCTTGCTCGCTCGCTCGCTCTCTGTGGCAAGGCGTGCTGTTTTGCCGAGCTCATATATCAGTTTCATCTGAAAAACAAACCCACTCTCCTACCCAGCGCGCGCGCGCGCGCGCACACACACACACACACAGAGAGAAAGAACAGCCACTGTACGTCCTTCCTTTACAAGCTTCTTTTTCAACGAAAACTGAAACAAGGCATAATGTCATATTATGAATATGGTTTAGTTACAAAAGGGTTTCACCTTGTCACCCGACCCATTTCACTGAGATGGACTGGACGAGAAGTGTAAACTATCACTGCGCTGTGGATGGGGAAGAGTAGGTGGGAGGGGGGGTGGAGTTTTAAAATGTGCATCGAAAATCTCTGTTGTGTTGTTTCGTTAGCTGTGCTTGACTATGTGTGTATACCTATGTATGTGTACATAATTGCATGCATGTATATGAATGTGTATTGTGTGTGCGTGTGTTTATGTAAGTTTGTGCCTGCCTATGTGTGCGTATGTGTTAGGGTAGCTGTTAAGATACACATGTATGTTAAAATGTATGTATGCAGTGTGTGTGTGTGTGTGTGTGTGTGCGCGTGCGTGCGTGTGTGTGTGTGTGTGTGTGTGTGTGTGTGTGGTCACATTTTGGTGTGTGTGTATGTAACATAGATATAATGTTTTATGTTATCAAAAGCGTTTTTGTAAAGCACCTAGAGCAGATTTCTGGATAGTGTGCTATATAAGTATCCATTATTATTATTATTATTATTGTTTCCCTAAATTTGGACGATCGGGATTCGATCTACCTCTTGTCAGTTCGGGCGTTTCCCTGAGACATACAGCTCCGGCTGAACCAAAGAGCCTGCTGACATCATCATAATCTATAAATAGCCTCCCTGATCGAAACCATAGACACGAGAGTTCCCTTTGTCGAAACACACTACTCTTTCTGATCCCCCCTTCACTTGCTGCCAAGCCTAACAACGCCTTTTACTCCCTCAGTGTCTTTGCGCCAAGCAGTGATGTTTCAAAGTAGTCCCACACCAACATAACTGGTCAAGTATGCCACCAACCGGCACGGAACTTGCAGCTTGTTGGAGAAAAAAAATAAGGGGAGAAAGGGAGATACACTGGATTGACAGGCCACGGTTTTGGACTCGCTTAACACTCGGTTCTAGAACTTGACCTCGCGTAGGAATACAGGTTGCGTGAGGCCTTCAATGGAAGAAGAAAAAGGAACACATCGCACAGCTGAAGATGGAGTTCGTGTACAACGATGCGTGTGTTGTCTGGTCGCTGAGTCGGTTTCGCGTGCTGAGAAACTGTGTTTTTAACAGTTCCGAAAACTAATCCGCAGGTAAATTCGCGTATCCTACAGTACACTATATACGGCGTTTCGTTACACGAGCTGAAAATAATTCAGGAATTTTCCGTCATGGAAATAATGGTTACGTTGCTCATGGTGTAAATGTAGTCATGTCACGGATTGTATGCTACTGACAGAGTGAAAATAAACAGATTCTCCTATCACTAATCGCAACAGAAAATACGTTTGCAGTAACTTTGTCACCAACACAGTAAGTTGCAATGTTAAGTGTAGGGACTCAAATAATCATGTGTACTGTGGGCATTCACACCAAACACACGGCGAAAAAAAAAAAAAAACAAAAAAAAAACCTACAAGGAAAGTTAACGTTACATGCATACACGGAAAACCAACCGTGTAGTATGCATCTCATTTTGAAGCTCTGAAAAAGAAGCTAAGAAACTAGAAAAAGAACGTGCACTTGAATTATGTACCGACATACAAAATAAGAAATCAGTCATGCAATTATGTTTGTTTTCGTGATCGCGCCGGCCGGCGGGCCGTCACAGTGTCTCACTGAGTCATGGAATGGTAGCATCAGTGATATAATTATGTTCAATAATGTTACGGGGGGCTGAAAAAGGCTCGCGCTGGGCATCGATCCTCGATCGGATGTGCAGCGAACACCTCCGTCAACATCGGCGCCCGGAATAATTAACCGGGATGTAACGTTGAATTCAGTCTCGGTCAACTGACTTGACTGTGAAAGTCTACTGATGCAGACCTTCAGTTCTCAGTTCAGTGATTCT
This sequence comes from Babylonia areolata, assembly GCF_041734735.1. Classification (NCBI taxonomy): domain Eukaryota; kingdom Metazoa; phylum Mollusca; class Gastropoda; order Neogastropoda; family Buccinidae; genus Babylonia; species Babylonia areolata. The sequence goes on from NC_134903.1 coordinate 16,102,423, forward strand.
CGCCTGAGTCTGTTTTCAGTTAGCCGTTGTCGAGTGTCCGTCCTGCGTGAAGTGAACTTTTTTCACTATAATGGCTGATCAGTAGAACTACGGCTGCGGTGGCGTACAGAAAAGTCACGTCAGTCCACTGAACCACCGGCCGAAGAATCAGTCGAACTCTTCAGTGACGGCGGAGCCAACAGACGGTGTCACTAAAACTCGAAAAGACGCGAAAAGACACGAAAAGACGCGAAAAGACGCGAAAAGACACGAAAAGACATATGAAAAAAATGTGAAAACGCGAAAAGACATCCGAAAAGAATGTGAAAATGCGAAAAGACACGAAATGACACGAAAAGTGTCTTTTCACATGTTTTTTCAGATGTGTTTTAGTATCTTTTCGCGTCTTTTCGTGTCTTACTTAAAAGACGCGAAAAGACGCGAAAACACATCTGAAAAGACATCAGAATAGATATTCCAGGACTTTTCATGTCTTTTCACATTCTTTTCCGGTGTATTTTCGTGTCTTTTCGCGTCTTTTCGTGTCTTTTCGCGTGTCTTTTCGTGTCTTTTCGCGTCTTTTCGCGTCTTTTCGCATTTTAGTATGACCCGCCACAGATGGTTCATGTGACACTCAGCGCCACCTCCTGACGCTATATTTGTCAAATCAGTCTCCCACCAAAATTACCAACGAACTCACACTTTTTTTTTTAATATATATTATTTATTTATTTATTTATTTTTTTTACTTACCGACGAACTCCCAGCTTTATTATCGTATGTGTCGACATTAGCGACCGGACTGATGTCGTTCAATGTCACCGGGATCTCCGCCGCGAAGCACCGAGCGAGGATCGAGCGAGGATCGACGCCCAGCTACTTTGAAAGAAAACGTCACTGAGTGTGACAATCACTGTCTAGTCAACTGAAGCACTGACACAGAAAGGGAACGGCACTAGAACCGTGACCAACACGACAACTGACATGGCATTCAATATACATCCAGGAAGATGTACTTCTGGAAGCCGGACATTGCGTGCTTCAGTTTTGTTCCGGGGTAATTCGGTAATAGCTCGTGTCGTTGACCATTAAATCACTGAGTTATCTGCAGTACATAAGATACGGGTTACTCTCCCCAGGGCCGAGAGCGCGTCGGTACACTGAGAGCGCCACCTTTTCTCTCTCTCTCTCTCTCTCTCTGGGTACAGTTATTTATTTGTTTTTGCTATCCGAAGTGGATTTTTCTACAGAATTTTGCCAGGAACAACCCTTTTGTTGCCGTGGGTTCTTTTACGTGCGCTAAGTGCATGCTACACACGGGACCTCGGTTTATCGTCTCATCCGAATGACTAAATAAGCGTCCAGACCACCACTCAAGGTCTAGTACAGGGGGAGAAAATATAAGCGACTGAGCCGTGATTCGAACCAGCGCGCTCAGATTCTCTCGCTTCCTACGCAGACGCGTTAACTCTAGGCCATCACTCCACTTCTTATTCTTCATTTATTCATTGAAAGAAACTCTTGTCTTTGCAGGAATTGGGCATCCGATCATATCTAATGCCAAGTTCACATAATTATGCATAGTGTGCTCTTTCAGTCATTCCTTTCCCACGCCAGCCAGAGAATAGTAACGTCCTTGGGGCGGTTAGTTATTGATGACATGTGTTCGCTTCAACTCAGTTGAGGATGGCATTTGGATACCTGTGTTCTCTCTCTCTCTCTCTCTCTCTCTCTATATATATATGTGTGTGTGTGTGTGTGTGTGTGTGTGTGTGTGTGTGTGTGTGTGTGTGTGTATGCATATATATCTATATCTATCTGTATATATATATATATATATATATATATATATATATATATGTATATTACATAATCTATCTATCTATCTATCTATCTATCTATATATATATATATATATATTATAAAGAATACATTGAGTAGTTTCAATGATGTCTTGCAATGAATCCAGGGCGCCTTGGGGATGTGCTGAAACAGAGACAACCATCACAAAAAAAAAAAAAAGCACAGAAAAGCAAACAACAACAACAGCAACAAAAAAAGCGAGAGGATGTCTGTCTCTTGTTGCCTCGTGTCAGCGATCTTGACAGTTTTTGTCGGTGAAGTTCGCTTCATCTTTACGTAAGTGCTGTAATGTTGGGTTGCTGAAAAAACAACAACAAAAAACAAAAAACCAAAAAACAAAAAACAAAACAAAACCCCAAACAAAAACAACAACCCAGATCTCAAGTTACGGTCTGAACAATGACGATAGAAAGTTGCCAATCTCATGGCCGAAGAAAACTTCCGTCAACATGTCACTGACACTGAGCTGAGTATTACTGGGTCAGCATCCCAATGCGCGCGCGCGCGCGCACACACACACACACACACACACACACACACACACACACACACACACACACACACACACACACACACACACACCTGCTTGTGCCTGAACACCCTTCGTGTTTGTACGCACGCAGGAGATCAAACTACGCACGTTAAAGATCCTGCAGTCCATGTCAGTATTCGATGGGTTGTCAGTGGAAACAAGAACATACCCAGCATGCACACCCCCGAA
>NC_134903.1:16107485-16109985 GCF_041734735.1 Babylonia areolata
CCACCCAAAAAACAAAACAAAAAACCAACAACCTGGGTTTCCTTTACATGTTAAAGTCGTTCTGGTAAACTGATGTAAATTTGAATGTTTCTTCTTCCTCTTCTTCTTCTTCTTCATTCGTGGGCTGCATGCAACTCCCACGTTCACTCGCATGTACAGGAGTGGGCTTTACGTGTTAAATCGTTTTTACCACGCCATGTAGACAGCCATACTCCGTTTTTGGGGATGTGCATGCTGGGCATGTTCTTGTTTTCGTAACCCACGGAACGCTGACATGGATGACAGGATCTTTAACGTGCGCATTTGATCTTCTGCTTGTGTATACACTCGAATGGGGTTCAGGCACAAGCAGGTACGCACATATGTTAACCTGGGAGATCGGAAAAATCACCACCCTTTACCAATCAGGCGCCGTTACCGTGATGAATGTTTCAAAATCGATTTATTTCAGGTTCTAAAATGAATCAGGTCTGTATATACGGACTGTATATAAAAATTATAAAAAACAAAAAAAACAACAACAAAAAAACAAACAAAAAAACCCACGAAGCCACAGATCTAGTGAACCATCGGAACTTGAGGCAGACTTGTAGATGGATGGAGTATGTATACTGAACAACAGAACAACCTGCCTCAACCCGGAATGCCTGAAGAACAGCCAGGACTTCACCCCTCTACATACAGACAGCCAGGACTTCACCCCTCTACATACAGACAGCCAGGACTTCACCCCTCTACATACAGACAGCCAGGACTTCACCCCTCTACATACAGACAGCCAGGACTTGACCCCTCTACATCCAGACAGCCAGGACTTCACCCCTCTACATCCAGACAGCCAGGACTTCACCCCTCTACATACAGACAGCCAGGACTTCACCCCTCTACATACAGACAGCCAGGACTTCACCCCTCTACATACAGACAGCCAGGACTTCACACCTCTACATACAGACAGCCAACACTTCACCTTCTACATACAGTCAGCCAGGACTTGACCCCTCTACATACAGACAGCCAGGACTTGACCCCTCTACATACAGTCAGCCAGGACTTGACCCCTCTACATACAGACAGCCAGGACTTGACACCTCTACATACAGACAGCCAGGACTTGACCCCTCTACATACAGACAGCCAGGACTTGACCCCTCTACATACAGTCAGCCAACACTTCACCCCTCTACATACAGACAGCCAGGACTTCACCCCTCTACATACAGACAGCCAGGACTTGACCCCTCTACATACAGACAGCCAGGACTTGACCCCTCTACATACAGACAGCCAGGACTTGACCCCTCTACATACAGACAGCCAGGACTTCACCCCTCTACATACAGACAGCCAGGACTTGACCCCTCTACATACAGACAGCCAGGACTTCACCCCTCTACATACAGACAGCCAGGACTTGACCCCTCTACATACAGACAGCCAACACTTCAACCATCTACATACAGACAGCCAGGACTTCACACCTCCACATACAGACAGCCAGGACTTGACCCCTCTGCATACAGACAGCCAGGACTTCACCCCTCTACATACAGACAGCCAGGACTTCACCCCTCTACATACAGACAGCCAGGACTTCACCCCTCTACATACAGACAGCCAGGACTTCACCCCTCTACATACAGACAGCCAGGACTTCACCCCTCTACATACAGACAGCCAACACTTCACCCCTCTACATACAGACAGCCAGGACTTCACCCCTCTACATACAGACAGCCAGGACTTCACCCCTCTACATACAGACAGCCAGGACTTCACCCCCTCTACATACAGTCAGCCAGGACTTGACCCCTCTACATACAGACAGCCAACACTTCACCCCTCTACATACAGACAGCCAGGACTTCACCCCTCTACATACAGACAGCCAGGACTCCACACCTCTACATACAGACAGCCAGGACTTCACCCCTCTACATACAGACAGCCAGGACTTGACCCCTCTACATACAGACAGCCAGGACTTCACCCCTCTACATACAGACAGCCAGGACTTCACCCCTCTACATACAGACAGCCAACACTTCACCCCTCTGCATACAGACAGCCAGGACTTGACCCCTCTACATACAGACAGCCAGGACTTCACCCCTCTACATACAGACAGCCAGGACTTGACCCCTCTACATACAGACAGCCAGGACTTCACCCCTCTACATACAGACAGCCAACACTTCACCCCTCTACATACAGACAGCCAGGACTTCACACCTCTACATACAGACAGCCAGGACTTGACCCCTCTACATACAGACAGCCAACACTTCACCCCTCTACATACAGACAGCCAGCACTTCACCCCTCTACATACAGACAGCCAGGACTTGACCCCTCTACATACAGACAGCCAACACTTCACCCCTCTACATACAGACAGCCAGGACTTGACCCCTCTACATACAGACAGCCAACACTTCACCCCTCTGCATACAGACAGCCAGGACTTGACCCCTCTACATACAGACAGCCAGGACTTCAC
>NC_134903.1:16114985-16129985 GCF_041734735.1 Babylonia areolata
AACGTGGGGGTTGCAGCCGACGAACGAAGAAGAAGAAGCGAAGATATGGAAACTTTCGTAGCGTCTTTCCTTGGTCAGAGACTTTAGCTCCAAACCCTTTCCAGAGTCATTAGCAAAAACAGGCTGCTTACCTGGGTACAGCCGACTGAGAGACGCGTTATTGGCGCTCATCATTTGTTTCCTGTGTCATTCAGTTAGGCTTCAGTCACACACACACACACAAACACACGCACACACAGAGACAATCACACGCACACACATAGACAATCACATGCACGTACACACAGACACACATACGTATATACAGTCTCTCACTTTCACACACGCACACACACAATCTCTCACTTTCACAAACACACTGACACATACAAGAAAAAAAATAAAACAAAACGAAACGAAACGAAAAACAAACAAAAACAACAAAAATAAAACAAAACCAAACAAAAAACAAACAAAAAACCAGCAAAAAACAAAAACAAAACAAAAACAAAACGAAACCAAAACAAAACAAAAACAAAAAAACACACAAAAACCCCAAACAAAAACAACAACAAACAAACCCAAAAAACAAACAAACAAACAAAAAACCAACCAACCAACCAAACAAACAAAAAAAACAAACCAACCCAGACGCGAAGCGAAGAGTCCATACACATTTTTATTGCATCTCTGTCTCTTCTATGTCTCTCCTCAACTGACTGCCCGTAATGTCTACAGCAAGCTTCTTCGTCTTCTTTTTCTTCTTCTTACTTCATACGCATCCTTAGGAATACACAGAGACCAGTCTACATCATCAAGGTCATCATCATCATCATCATCATCATCATCCAGGCACTTTTTTTTCTCTCTTGATTTTTAAATTTTTTTTTTTTTCAAAAATTTCCAACGTCACAAAGCACAAATTATAATATAAGGGAGAACGTCCAAAAAACATTAAAAAAAAACAAAACAAAAAAAAAAAACGAAGCAATTAATGTAAATTATTTAACATGAACAGTCGAGGCACAATCAATGTATATATACAGTGTATGTTTTTTTTTTTGTTTGTTTGTTTTTTACAGCATCGTTATTGTACTTGCAGGCTTCTGGCTTAACGTTACATGTATACGTGCAAGCGCATTCATTCATACGATACAACACACCACGTTTGTGTGTGTGTGTGTGTGTGTGTGTGTGTGTGTGTATGTGTGTGTGTGTGTGTGTGTGTATGTGTGTGTGTGTGTGTGTGTGTGTGTGTTTAGAGTACACACGGACTCACACCGTCACTCACACACCGCAATGGAAAGAGAGGTAAGTACAAACACGCGAACATTATACACCGTAGCAGGAGGAACACACACACACACACACACACACACACACACACACAACGCATACACACACCCACCCACAGACAGACTTGACAAACTGCAACACACCAACACGCTTTTCTCTCACAGGAAGGTCACAGTAAGCTAGACAGTTAACTCACTCAGTACGGCCAGTCCTCTCTTCTCCTCTACACAGACCCCTCGGGGTGTCTGAATGACCCAAACTCTAGCTTCCGTCGTCAGAACTGTGGTATTCTTTGTCAACATTCACCTCTTCAGTATAAGAGCCTTCCGCTTGCAATATTTCGATGACGGTAATTGGGGTGAAACGCTGTTAACGTCGTCTCTTTCGCCGTTTGTATGGAGAGAGTTAAACATTGACGATCAGCAACCACCCGCCCACTGCGTTTGGTAAGACCCATATTCCCCTCTATAGCCCTCAGTACGTGTGTGTGTGTGTGTGTGTGTGTGTGTGTGTGTGTGTGTGTGTGTGTGTGTGTGTGTGTGTGTGTATTCGTTCGTTCGTTCTTTTGTTTAATGTCTATCCATCAAATGTGATTTTAGACGAAAATATATCACCTTCCCCACCCCTACCTAATACCTTAAGTGTGTGTGTGTGTGTGTGTGTGTGTGTGTGTGTGTGTGTGTGTGTGTGTGTGTGTGTGTGGTGTGTGTGTGTGTGTGTGTGTGGTGTGTGTGTGTGTGGTGTGGTGTGGTGTGGTGTGTGTGTGTGTGTGTGTGTGTGTGTGTGTGTGTGTGTACGCGAATATTCACCACTGTAGCCCGTGACCAACAAGCCAACACACAAGTCGCGACACTGACCAACAAGACCGACCACTACTGAGCATAGTACGACACAACACCACCACCACCACCACCAAGAAACCCTCTCACGCCATTCCCCCGTGGCCAAGTGGTTAGCGTCGCGGACTGACGGCTGGGAGGACGCGGATTCGAACCCCGTCAGAGGGAAGGTTATTTCGGCCTGTGGCCGGCACCTAGGAACTGGGAACCCAGCGCTGAGTCTGTTGCCATGGACTTGAATCTATAGACTAGGACAAACCACGTTATCCACTTCCTGGATGCGTCTGTGGGGGAAGTGGTGTTGATTAGTTCAAATTTCCTGACCTGCATTGCATTGCTGGTGTCTGTATCTTTCGGGCCTGGTTGACGCTGGGATGTGTTATCATTATCATTATCATTATTATCATGAGAGTAAAGCCTTGCCAAAAAAATATGGTCCCAAACCTAAGTGGAGCACCGCCTTAGCATCATCATCATCGCCTCTGTTATTATCTGATTCATTCACTATTATCGTCAAAACGAAGAAAATGTCCTAACCTCTGGGGAGGATGGGAAGAGAGGGTGTGTGTGTGTGTGGGGGGGGGGGGGGGGGGGGGGGGGGGCTAGGAGGCAGCAAAAAAAACAACAACAACTGCATTCTTCCTCTCTGAAACTGTGACCAACTAAAACAATCTGTGGCTACAGCAGTTCATATCCTACCACGGTCAGAAAAAAAACAAACCCAACAACAAAACAATCCCCCCCCCCCCCCCCCAAAAAAAAAAAAAAAAAAAAAAAAAAAAATCAACAAAACCAATAATCAACAACAACAAAAAAAACAAACCCCCAAAACAAAACAAAACAACAAAACGTAGCACACTGAACATCAGCTGACACCCCTCCCGACCCTTACCCCCCAACCTTTTTTTTTCTGGACTCGATTAAACTGTCGAAAAAAAGAAGATAATATAAGAAAGGAAAAAGTCAGGAATTAAAATGCCAGCAGAACAACGGGGAGGAACAGTCGGAATGAGCAAGCATTTGAACGACACTTCAAGGAGCACTGCTTGCTGTGATCGATACTTTAAAAGATCTATGGAGGACACACGCACTGCCACAGACACGCAAGCGCAAGCGCGCGCAATGAACATAGAAATGATGTAACATGTGCACATCCACGTATTTCTCTAGACAATATTTCTTCTCAGACAGAAGGTGTACACACACACACACACACACACACACACACACACACACACCTACACTCTTCCATCCCTACCATTCCATCCCTCCCCTACCCCTCCACACACACACACATACAGGCAAATGAGAATCCACACGAATAAATGTAGACATTCCACGTAAACACTATGGTAACATTTGGCAGGGAGGCAGGGGGAGGAAATTATATTATAATATGTAAAATGTGTGAGGACATCGATTACATTCAGTTTAAATTACACACACACACACACACACGCACGCACGCGCGCACACACACACACACACACTTCTTTAATTAAAAGACTTCATGATCGTGGACAATACTACGCCACACACACACACACACACACACGCTAAAAACAAACAAACAAAAACCCCAGCCAATCATACTGCAGGTACGCCAATCTCAGCCAACCAACGAGTAGAACCAGTCACAGATTAGCCAATCACAGAACAGACCACGGTAGAACTGATTGGATCATGTCGTCGTTAAAGCATCATTATACGTGCCGCTCGTAGTCCTGTCAGCAATGAGGAATGTGGAATATATATATATATATATATATATATATACATACACATATATTAGATAGATAGATATATATGATCCATAGACAAACCGTGCCGTGTGCGTGCTCTGTCTTACACTCTCACCTCGTTTTCATTTTTTGCAACCACCCACTAACAATCTCGAGCTACTGTTAATAATTGTCAAAAATTAAAAATGTGAAACTATAGCCAGCCATAGGTCAGATTACACACACACAATACACACACACAACACACGCGCGCGCGCGCGCGCGATCGTGTAATATCCCTGATAGTGAAAAGACGCTAAACTAAAGAACGAACACTCTCTCTCTCTCTCTCTCTCTCTCTCTCACACACACACACACGACATTATTCATGGAACAAGAAGTGGTTTGCTGTCAGTCAGAAGAGGTTCTGTCAAATTTGGAACAGACAAGCTCTATCTTTAAATTAATACACGGAATGATAATGACATTGTGTCCTGTATCACACACACTGATATACACGGAGTAACCGCTTTATTTTATTTTATTTTTTTTTTGGAATGACTTCGCACTCTTCTTTATCTTTCAAACTATCAGTAAGTGGTTTTTACTTTATGGGACAGACTGTGACACTGACCACCCTTGGAATGGTTCAGGGAATAATATACATAATTTTTTTATATGTATAACAGTCAGCCATTTCGACTATGACCATCAGAACAAGCACAGGAGGTAACTGCTGTCCCGACTATCTGGGCCAGAATTTGATTATAGTAGAGAGTGTCTTGCTTGCTCCACTCTCTCGGCCAAGAGAAGAGGGTTTTAGGATGGTTCCCAAAGACCCTAAGGCTGCAACACTAAGAGCCAGTGCAATATATATATATATATATATATATATATATATATATATATATATATATATATTGAAAGAATATGCATTGGTCGCATTTCGTGGAATTCAACACAATTCCCAGGAATGTTTGTTTTTTGGCCATTGTTCACAAAACTTGCCAGCAAGCCATTTTTTTTTCTAGGAACTGTACATTCAATATCAATTATACAAACTGTGGGCTGCTTTCGGACATGCACACACACACACACACACACACACACACACACACACACACACACACACGCCCGCGCGCGCGCGCGCGCGAGCGTCACTCAACCAATCGAACGAGGGAGTGTTTTCTCGCACATGAAATAATAGTCACACCATAGTGAACCTCTCTCGTCACTCAAGATAACCGCACGACGGTAGAATGCATCTCAGGCAATTCCAAACAGTCTGGAACATATCATCGACAGACGTGTGAAGGCATTGATACAGATTGTCCACAGAGGAGGGTACCCACCTCTGATGAAGGTGAAAAAAACAACAACAAAAAACCCCAAAACAAAAAAAAACAAACCTCTCTCCATGAACACAATTACAATTACACAAAACATAACTTGAGACAGCCGGTGAAAAAAACAAACAACAAACATGAGGTGGTTTGTTTTATACATAGGAAAAGGTAAATAATAATAATAATATATGAGATTTCTTCGTCTTCTATGTTCTCCTGAAGGCAGTAGATAGACATAGTGGGCAGGTAGACACCAGACTCCTGAGAGGGGAGGGGGGATGGGGGTGGTAAGGCATGTGATAGAGTGAGTGGCGTGTGTGTGTGGGGGGGGGGGGGTGGGGGGTGGGGGGGGGGGTGAAGGTGGGGGATGCTTGTGGGTGGGGGAGGGGGTGGGGTGGGGTGTGGGGGGGGGGGAACGGGTGGAAACAAAAATTCACCCATGTTGTGTCTCGAGTAGCAACAAACAATAGCTACACTTTGAGGGGGTGGGGGGTGGGGGGACAAACAAACACACACACACACACACACACACACACACGTTTGTTCCATGTCACACACAACGTTTGGCTTTGCCCCCCGGGGGGTTGGTGGGGGGGTCAGTCTTCACTGGGGAAGCAAATCAACAAAGCATGGATCGTTGTGGTTTGTTTTCCGAACAAGTCCGTTGCAAACAACCTAGTATTATTAAAAAAAAAAAAAAAGAAAAAAAAAGAAAAAAAAAAAGAGAAGAGAGTAACGTTCTTACCTATTCTATTTGTTCTTTCTTAAAAAAACAAACAAACAAAAAAAAACCCCCAAAAAACCAGTAGCGCAAAAGTTCTAACAGAAAAAAAAACTGATGGGCGCTAACGCTTAAAATACGAAAAAAAAAAGAAAAAGAAAAAGAAAAGAAAAAAACAGATATATATATATATATATATATATAAAGCTATTCGTGACGACTGGATACACAGTCAAACTTTGCATAGAATACAAAGAAAAACTACCGCATCATTCGGCCATTTGAACCCCTGGATAAATACACACACACACACACACACAAAGAAGAAGAAGAAAAAAAAAAAGAAGAAAAAAAAAAAGAGACACACACCCCCCACCCCCCATTACCCCCAAGTTCCCAAAAAGACATAATAGCCACAGACGACAATAACAACGACATCACAGAAGATGAAGACCCCCCCCCCCCCCCTCATCACATTTCTGACTGTCTCTCCCCCCCTCTCTCTCCCCCCCCCCCAGCCCCCCACGTGTTTCGCAGCACGAGAAAGCCGCTACTGCAAAACCGTTAAGTAATTCCACTGACGACTCACTGAATACCATGACACACAGGAATTCCATACACACCACCAGGAAGTTTTGAAATATAACAACGACTCTTCCGTCAAGGAAGTGATAATAATAATAATAATAATGATGATAATAATAATAATAATAATAATAATAATGGCCAAGCCCTTGGTGGTTATTTTTGTTGTTGCTGTTGTGATTAATTAACCAACAGTCCTGTTTACTTCAACCCTTCAGCATCACACGAAAACCGCTATTGCAAAACACGTTCATTCACTCACGATTTCGCTGTATACCGGAAATGACACACAGGAATTCCAAGCACACCAGGAAGTTTTCATTGTAACAACTCTTCCATCAAGGGAATGATGACCACGAAGACAAAAAAAAAAAAAAAAAAAAAAAAAGAAGTCGTTGTTGTTGTTCTTGTGATTGATCAACAGTTCTGTTTATTTCCATCCTTCATTATCTTCATCTAGTCTGGGATTATTATTATTATTATTATTTTTATTTTTTTTAAGAATCATTTGTCATTCTGTCTTCTCCCAGATCTCCAGTTCACTCTCCTCGAAAACCCCACATCACACTCCAGTGAACACCCCCCCCTCCCCCCACCATCCTCTCTCTCTCTCTTTCAACATGTACGTGCGTATATATGTATGTCACTGATTGGATGATTAAGTAGTCGCAGTTGTTTTTTTTTTCTTTTCTTTTTTTCATCCTACACACACATTTCCCAACATGTATGTGCGTGTATAGGTATATCGCTGACTGGATGATTAAGTATTTGTTGCAGCTGTTTTTTTTATTTATTTTTTTCCTCCTTTTTTTTTCATCCTACACACAGAATCTCCGCACATCCTCAACTTCTTAACGTAATCTCTCTCTCTCTCTCTGTGTCTCTGCTTCCAGTAGTAAGGAATCCTCACAACAGGCGAAGCATTCTCAACGTACATCTCTCTGTCTCTCCCTGTGTCTCTGTCTCTCTCTCTCTGTCTCTGCTTCCATCAGTAAGGAATCCTCACAACAGGCGAAGCATTCTTAACGTAATCTCTCTCTCTCTCTGTATCTGCTTCCATCAGTAAGGAACCCTCACAACAAGCGAAGCATTCTTAACGTAATCTCTCTCTCTCTGTCTCTGCTTCCAGCAGTAAGGAATCCCTCACAACAGGCGAAGGAAGCATCAGGATGAAAATCCCCCCCCCCCCCCACTCACACACACACACGAGCAGACCAGTTGGTGTCATCACCACGACTGCAGCCTCGCGCACAGACTGAACGCACGTCACAGGAGGACAGGACGCGAGCCAGCTGTGAAGAAACGACGCGAGACCGGTCACCACACCAGCTAGACAAGAACTGGCTTGACTGCCTCGCTTCACTCAACCGTAATCCTGACAAGGTTTGAGCCTTCTCTACAGGTTAAGGAACCGACGGTCAGGTTGTGTGTGTGTGTGTGTGTGTGTGTGTAGAACTTTGCTTAAGGAAAACGTATTTAGTGGTGATGGTGGAAGGGATGGGGTGGGTAGCAGGTGGTGGTTGTGGAGGCAGGGATGAGAGGGTGGTGGTGTGTGTGTGTGTGGGTGGGTGGGGTGGGGTGCAGGGTGGGAAAGAAACGGCGAGGGGTGAAGAAGAACAGCCTTCCGTTCTTTCTTCTTTTTCTTACATACATACACCAAAGGATCAGCAACTTGTCGGGAGTTGGGGGTAGGGTGGGGGTGGGGTGTGTAGGAGAGAGTGAAGGAGAACACCTGAACAACAATGTTAACAGTGGGGAGGGGGTGGGGGTGGGGGACCATAACTGTGACATAACACTCACACATTATTATCATCGTTGTGACCCGGCGAGGGGGGTGAGGGGGTGGGGGGTGGTTGGTGGGGGAAGGGGTGGGGGGGGAGATATCGATATCGCAAGGGAGAAAGCAGAACAAATTTCTCCATACTCCTCACACACACACACACACACACACACACACACACGTCCCTCCCCTCCGCATTTCCCTGACCCCCCACCCCCACCCTCTTATCCCCCCCCTCCGCCACACACAGCCTCCTTGCTGCAAAAAAAATAAGCACATCACCAAAGAAGAAGAAGAAGAAGAAGAAGAAGAAAAAAAAAACGTAATAGAGAAAAAACACACCCCAAAACAACAGTATTCTTGATTATCAATGACAAGACGAAACATAGGCCACAGTGGTGGGAAAACATCGTCACTGTATCCACCCTCACCCCCCCCCCCTCCCCCAAGCCCAACATCCCACACCCACACCCTTGCTGTAGTGGTAGTAGTAGTAGTAATAGTAATAGTAGTAGTAGAAGGCAACGACTTCTAACCATACGATATAGATCCATCATCCAAACTTGAGGGAGAAAGTTTTTCAAGTTCTTCTTCATCCCTCCCTCCTTCCTCTTAGTTTATTCATTCATTCATTTATTTATTTATTTATTTATTTTCATTTGCTGCACTGAGTTTTTTCAGTTCTTTTCCCGGCCTCCACTGTCTTTGTTTGTTATTTGTTTGTTTGTTTGTTTAACCACCTGTACACCAAAAAAAAAAAAAAAAAAAAGCACAAAGAGAGGATTAGGCCTTTGCCTTCCAATGATGATGGTGTCGAGGTCTCACACACAAACACACACGCAGGGGATATGAATCCACTGCGCTGACTGTCATACAAGGCTGCGGGAATCCTTTTTTTTTCCCCCACTTCATCCTTTAAAACACCCATTGGCGGCAATACAAGGGGGGGTGCATCCATGAGTCATGACCTGGGTGCGGCCCGGCCCGGCCCGGCTCCCTTAGGAGTGTAAGGAGTTAAAGGTTCGAAACACTTGTCTGAGAGGGTGGGGGTGGGGGTGGGGGTGGGGGGTCTTCTCTGAAGACCTTGGGCTGTCCAGTCCTGCTCTCCCTAGAGTTTCTTAGCACCCCAAAAAAGCGTCCACGTTTTGTAGAGTGTGTGCGAATGGAAGGAGGGCAGGCAGGCAGGCAGGCAGGCAGGCAGGCAGACATGCAGGCAGGCAGCAATGCGGGCAGGAAGGAAGGAAGAAAGGAAGGAAAGAAGGAAGGGAGGGAGGAAGGGAGGAAGGAAGGAAGGAAGGGAGGGAGGAAGGATGCAAGCAGAGAGTGATTCCTCAGGTTGTCTCAGCCGTGTGACGTCTTTGTTGTGGAAGACACTTTTGACCCCCTCCCATCAACGACCGTATGAGAAGGAATGGGGAGAGAGAAAGAGAGAGAGAGATAGAGAGAGAGGGGGGCGTGGGGAGGTGGGGGGTGGGGGGGAAAGGGTTGCTGTCTGGTCCGTCTGTACAGAGAGCGCGTCTTCGTTTCTTCGGCGTTCCTTGCTGCCTTAAAAAAAAACATGAGGTGTGAAGGAGTTGGCCCAGTCGTCAGGTGTGGAAACCGTGACGAGCAAGCGATATTTGGCTGGCTGGCTGGCTGGCTGGCTGGTTGGCTGGTTGGTTGGTTGGTTGGATGGTCTCAAACTTCCCTGTCAACACAATAGCACAGAAGAGTGTGAAACCTGAGTCATTTCTCTCCAGTCACTCCAAAAGAGAGAGAGGGGTGGGGAGGGGGGGAGGAGAGAGAGAGGGGTGGGGGCTGGGGGAGGAGAGAGAGGGGAGAGAGACTGGGAGAGAATGAGAGAGGGAGGGAGAGAGAGGGAGAGAATGAGAGAGGGAGGGAGAGAGGGAGAATGAGAGAGGGAGGGAGAGAGAGAGAGAATGAGAGAGGGAGGGAGAGAGAGAGGGACAGAATGAGAGAGGGAGGGAGAGAGAGGGGGAGAGAGAGAGGGAGAGAGAGAGGAGGGAGAGAGAGAGGGAGAGAGAGAGGAGGGAGAGAGGGAGGGAGAGAGAGGGGGAGAGAGGGAGAGAGAGAGAGAGGGGGGAGAGAGTGGAGAGAGGGAGGGAGAGAGAGAGAGGCAGAGAGACTGGGAGAGGGAGAGAGAAAAACAGGCACAGACAAAGAGAAAAAATAATTTACAAATGAACACCGCATCCAAGAAACACTTTCTATTATTCAGCACACACACACACACACATAAACACAACCACGCACACACACACACACACACATACAACCATGTACACCACACACACACACACACACACTACACACACACACACACACACAATCTTCCCCACCCCTGAAACACAGACACAAGCATTCATACGCTGTCTCTCTCCCACTCTCACTCACTTACAGACACAAATCATGCTCTCTCCACAACCACACACACACACACACATGTATACACCCCACACTGACCCACACACACACACACACACACCCACCACACGCACACTCACACAAGCATACACCCCACACTG
This sequence comes from Babylonia areolata, assembly GCF_041734735.1. NCBI lineage: Eukaryota > Metazoa > Mollusca > Gastropoda > Neogastropoda > Buccinidae > Babylonia > Babylonia areolata. The sequence goes on from NC_134903.1 coordinate 16,125,778, forward strand.
CGCACACCACACATACACATTCACACCAACTCAACCGTCCATGCACACGCACACACACACACACACACAGACACCCCCTCGCCCCCCCCCCAACACACATACCCCCCACCCACCCACACAAACATCCCCCACCCTCCCCACACACACTTTCCCCCTCCTCCCACCCACACAAACACCTTCCCCCCACACTCCACACTCCCCCCCCCCCGACACACTACCCCCCTCCACCCACCCACACAAACACCTTCCCCCCACTCCCCACACACACACTTTCCCCCCCCACACACACTCCCCCCTCCACCCACCCACCCAAACACCCTCACCCCCCACACTCCACACATTCCCCTCCCCCCACACACACCCCTCCACCCACCCACACAAACACCCTTCCCCCACACACACACTCTCCCCCTCCACCCACCCACACAAACACCCTTCCCCCCACACACACTCTCCCCCTCCACCCACCCACACAAACACCCTTCCCCCCACACACACTCTCCCCCTCCACCCACCCACACAAACACCCTTCCCCCCACACACACTCTCCCCCTCCACCCACCCACACAAACACCCTTCCCCCCACACACACTCTCCCCGTCCACCCACCCACACAAACACCCTCCCCCCCACACACACTCTCCCCCTCCACCCACCCACACAAACACCCTCCCCCCCACACTCCACACACTCTCCCCCCCCACACACACACCCTCCACCCACCCACACAAACACCCTTCCCCCCCACACACACACCCTCCACCCACCCACACAAACACCCTTCCCCCCCACACACACTCTCCCCCTCCACCCACCCACACAAACACCCTCCCCCCCACACTCCACACACTCCCCCCCCCCACACACACACCCTCCACCCACCCACACAAACACCCTTCCCCCCCACACACACACCCTCCACCCACCCACACAAACACCCTTCCCCCACACACCCTTCCCCCCCACACACACACTCTCCCCCTCCACCCACCCACACAAACACCCTTCCCCCACACACACACTCTCCCCCTCCACCCACCCACACAAACACCCTCCCCCCACACACACACTCCCCCCCTCCTACTCCCCACACAAACACCCTCCCCCAACACCCTCCACCCCACACACCCCCCACCCACACAAACACCCTTCCCCCCCCTCCCACACACACACAACCCCCCCCAAAAAAAAAATTACAGCCAAAAACCCTTCCATCCACCACTCACGAGGCCTCCACATCACTGTCCGTGTTGAGCAGCAGCCGCTTGACCTGCAGGATCTGTGCCGGGGTCATCTTCCTGCCGCCGTCCCTGGACCCAGCTGCCGCCGCCGCCGCTGCTGCAGCTGGAGGGAGGTCCACGGAGGAGATGCCGTCCTCGGGCTCCCCCGTCCTCAGGCTGCTGAACAGGCTGACGATGTCCGGCGTGGACTTGGCCCTGGACCCCTGACTCGCCAGGTCACCGCCCCCGGAACCCACCACAGGACTTCCTCCTCCTCCTCCTCCTTGGTCCTGCAAGGTTCTGGAGCTTCCGCACCGCTGAATCGTCATTTCACCACCACCACCACCACCACCACCAGCCACCATCACCGCCACCCCTTCCTCCTCGGTGATGTCGCTCTCCGGGTTGAGGTGGAGGGAGGCGGTGGAGGAGACTCCCGAGGAGCTGGGGATGCTGGTGACGGAGTCGGTGCTGAGCACCTTCTTCTTGAGGCGCTCCTCCAGCTGGGTCTCGTTCTGCCAGGACAGCCGCTTGTGGATGGAGCAGTCCCGGTCCCGCCCGCCCTCCTGCCCGCTGCGCAGCTCCTGGATGGAGTCGGCCGTGTAGTAACGCTTCTCGCTGCGGGACATGCGCCGCTGGTTGCCCTTGGAGCGCCCGACGCCGCCGTCCCCCTCACCTCCTCCTCCTACCATCTCCTCCCTCTCCTCCCCAACCAGCGCAGGCCCCGGCTCGGCTAGGTTGGTGTGGGAGGAGGAAGGGGACCCAGCCACGACGGAGCTGACGCTGTTGGTGTTGTGGCCTCCCCCTGACCCCCCGGAACCACCACCACCACTATTATTACCACTCCCTCCTCCGTCCGAGTCCCCGACCTTGAGCTGGCCCATGTTGGGCACAGAGTGGCACGCCTTGACGGGCCGGTGCTGCTGCTGGAACTGCTGGTGCTGGTTGTTGTTGCTGTTGCTGTTGCTGCTGCTGTTGTGCTTGCGATCTGGCCCGGGGGAGAAATCCGGGGAGGGGGCGCCCAGCTTGGAGGAGGCGTGACCGGCTGCTGCCCGGGAGATGACCATGGAGGGCAGGGGCAGGTCGCTGTAGGAGCCGGTCCTCTCCAGCCCCGGGATGGGCGTGGGGGGCGTGGGGGAGGAGAAGGAGGAGCACGAAGAGTCGCCCGCGTAGGAGGCGGTCATGTTGTTGGGCAGGAAGCGGTCGTCGGCGGACTCCATGCTGTCGGAGCGCGGGAAGGAGGAGGAGGGCCCGGGGGGCAGGGAGGGGCGGTCCATGGTCAGTGGCCCCTCCCCGGGCAAAGGGGTGTACTCCACCTCCTCTGTCACCACGGAGCTGGAGGCGGCGTCGTGTCTCCTCTGGTCCTCCAGCCTCTGTCTGGTGTACTGCCGCTGTTGGTGGGTGGGTGGGTGGGTGGGTGGGGGTGGTGGGTGGGGGTGGACAAACAATGTGGGGGATGAATATCGTGAGGCGTGCAAACAGTTTCTTTTACATCTGTCTATATATCTATTTGTTATTACTAATTTTTTTGGTGTGTTTGTTTCATCATCATCATCATCATCACCATCTTCTTCCTCTTTTTCATCATCATCATCATCATCATCATCATCATCATCTTCTTCTTTCTCTTTTTCATCATCATCATCACCATCATCTTTTCCTCTTTTTCATCATCATCATCATCATCTTCCTCTTCATCATCATCATCTTCTTCTTCCTCTTTTTCATCATCATCATCATCATCATCATCTTCTTCATCCTCTTTTTCATCATCATCATCATCATCATCATCTTCTTCTTCTTCCTCTTTTTCATCATCATCATCACCATCATCATCATCTTTTCCTCTTTTTCATCATCATCATCATCATCATCATCTTCCTCTTCATCATCATCATCTTCTTCTTCCTCTTTTTCATCATCATCTTCTTCTTCTTCCTCTTTTTCATCATCATCATCTTCTTCTTCTTCCTCTTTTTCATCATCATCATCATCATCATCTTCTTCTTCTTCCTCTTTTTCATCATCATCATCATCATCTTCTTCTTCCTCTTTTTCATCATCATCATCATCATCATCTTCCTCTTTTTCATCATCATCATCTTCTTCTTCCTCTTTTTCATCATCATCATCATCATCTTCTTCTTCCTCTTTTTCATCCTCCTCATCATCATATTCTTCTTACTCTTTTTCATCATCATCATCATCATCATCATCTTCTTCTTCCTCTTTTTCATCATCATCATCATCTTCCTCTTTTTCATCATCATCATCTTCTTCTTCCTCTTTTTCATCATCATCATCTTCCTCTTTTTCATCATCATCATCATCATCATCTTCTTCTTCCTCTTTTTCTTCATCATCATCATCTTCCTCTTTTTGATCATCATCATCTTCTTCCTCTTTTTCATCATCATCATCATCTTCTTCTTCCTCTTTTTCATCAGCATCATCATCTTCTTCTTCTTCCTCTTTTTCATCATCATCTTCCACTTTTTCATCATCATCATCAGCATCTTCTTCTTCTTCCTCTTTTTCATCATCATCATCATCATCATCTTCTTCCTCTTTTTCATCATCATCATCATCTTCTTTTTCTTCGTTAGTGGGCTGCGACCCACACCTTTACTGGTACACACGAGTGGGCTTTTACGTGTATGACTATTTTTGCCCCCCCCACGTGGGCAGCCATACTCCGTTTTCGGGTGTGTACGATATCAAATCATATGTATGTGCATCATTTTATACCATATCATATAACATTACATTACGATGTGTTGTATTGAATTGTATTATATCGTATCGTATCGTATCGTGCCGCCATATCGTATCGAATATCATATCATACCATACCATTATGACAGGAAGCGTAGAGATACAGCCTTGTCATCACGTCACATGGTCCCAAACCTAAACGGACCCACTACATTCCAGCACCGTCATCATCATCATCATCATCATCATCATCGTCATCCTCCTCCTCCTCCT
>NC_134903.1:16134985-16137485 GCF_041734735.1 Babylonia areolata
TCGAAGCGCTTTCACACCAGTCTTTCACACGCATGCATAACTCTAAAACTGGAGAAATTGAAGACAAGGAAGAGGCAGGGAAGGGAGGCTATTTTGGGAAGAGGTGGGTTTTAAGGCCAGACTTGAAAGAGCTGAGTGCGGAGACCTGACGAAGCGAAAGAAGGAAGTTCATTCCAATTACAAGGTCCACAGACAGAGAAAGAACGGCGTCCAACAGTGGAGTGTTTGAATCTGGGTATGCGTAAACAGAGTGGATCCGAAGCCGATCGTAGAGAGCGAGATGGAGTGTAGAGGTGAAGGCAGCCACAAAGATAGGAAGGGGCAGATTTGTGAATACATTTATAACATAGAGTGCTGATCTTATACTTTATTCTGTGTGAGACAGAGAGCCAATGGAGATGTTGCAAAATAGGAGTGATGTGCTCACACAAAATATTACACACCACACCACACCACACCACTACAATGCAATTCAGGTCAATTCAATGCAATTCAAAAGATCACAATTCAATGCAATACACTGCAAATACACTGCACCACACTACTATACAACACACCACAATACAACACAACACAACACAATACAATACGATACAATACAATACATAATGCATTCCAATACAACGCAATCCAACACAACACGATACAATAACAATGGAAATCCAAATCCAAACGCAACCCAACGCAAACACAAATGGCAAATGCAACACAGACCAACACACACAACACAATAATCCAATCCCAACACAAACAAGACCCCCCCCCACCCCCCAGCCGTCCCCCCCCCCCAACCCTCCCTCCCCCCACACCCCCCACCCCACCTCACCTTGACACACTCATCGTTGGGCGCCTCCACCGCGTCGTAGGCCTCCATCTTGGTGGTCAGAGCCTCCAGGCGCTCCAGCTTGTGCAGGTGGTCCATCTGGCTATCGATCCTGCCCACGCAGTTGTCTACCTTGCCGATCTGCAACACAAGTTTCGAGTTTTAATCATCCTTTCACTCCTATGGGATCCATGGAGTATGGAGGATTACTGCAAAACAATGTTTTCATGCCCAGAACAGTTTCAGTTTCAGTTTCGGTAGCTCAAGGAGGCGTCACTGCGTTCGGACATATCGCGACACCACGTCTTCCAAGCAGATGCCTGACCAGCAGTGTAACCCAACGCGCTTAGTCAGGCCTTGAGAAAGAAAAAAAAAGTAAATAAACAAATAAATAAATGAATAATAGATAAATAAAGGAGGGGGGTAGAGGGGGTGCAGGGTAATGTGTGTGTGTGAGGGGGGAATGGGGGGGGGGGGGGCTCATGTACGTTTATGTGTATTTGATTGTGCTTTCATATCTATGAAACTGCATGTCTGGTGCATATCTGTTATGCATATGTGTATGTATGTGTGAATGTGTGTCTGCATGTTTTACATTTATTTGCTTATTTATCATTATTGTTGTCTTTTTTTTTAAATTCTATTTCATTTTATTTATTTATTTATTTATCTATTTATTTTTATTTTTGTACGCTTGTAGTTGACTTCATTAAGTTTTTGCGCCCAGAACAAACATTTCCAAATACCCAACAATGTGACATAAAAGTTGAGAAAACACAAATGTCTTTTAACTCCAAAAGTGTAGTTAGGCAACATTTGCAAATCTAATCATCTTACTTACAAGGGAAGTGTCTGGGTTTGTTCCAATGTACCTTTTATTTGCCTGTGTGCTAGCTGAATCGGTATCGTAAGACTTGAAGTTGTGTACCTTGTGTAATGGAGAGAGTTACCACTCTTTACTATTTGTTAATCATCTTACTTGCAGCTACAAATGACTTTTTTGCCTCCTTTGAGCATATTACAAAAATTAAAAACCGATTTTGGAGACAAATATTTTTTATATTTTTTTAGGAACATATCTATTTCGTAACAGATCATAACTGGGACATTCCATTATAAAATGAAACTCATCCCCAATCACAGACATGTTACAAACCTTACAAAGCCGTAACTCTCATGGTATGCCTTTGTGTCTCCCTGTTTCTATTTCCAGCTGATGATTACTACTTCGAAATCTGAAGAAGGTGATAACATATTTATCAGGCATTTGACTTATATATATATTCTCTACCAAATCCACTTTTGAAATTTTGACACACACACACACACATACAACCCACATCCGTCTTCCCCGCACATTTCAATCCTCATCCCTCCCCTCCCTCACACACACCTCCTACCACCAACAATCACGCCACCCTCCCCTCACACCTCCCTACACCCACACTCCACCCTCTTCTCCTACCACAACGTCCCCCCGCACCCCCCCACACACACACACACCACACACACACACATCAAACAGCCACAACCCACATCTGCTCTCCCACACACATTCAATCTTCTCTCCCTCCCTATTTCCCCTTCACCACCACACCCACCCCAAAACTAAGTTACCCATTCCTCCCACCACACCCACAAAACAACCCCCCCCCTTACCCACCCCCCTTACACACC
>NC_134903.1:16157485-16164985 GCF_041734735.1 Babylonia areolata
TGTCTGTTCCTCTCTCTCTCTCTCTCATTCGCTCTCGACAAGTCTCTCTTCCTCATTCTCTCTCTGTCTGTTCCCCTCTCTCTCTCCCTTTCATTCACTCTCGACAAGTCTCTCTCCCTCATTCTCTCTCTGTCTGTTCCTCTCTCTCTCTCTCTCTCTCTCTTTCATTCACTCTCGACAAGTCTCTCTCCCTCATTCTCTCTCTGTCTGTTCCTTTCTCTCTCTCTCTCTCTTTCATTCACTCTCGACAAGTCTCTCTCCCTCATTCTCTCTCTGTCTGTTCCTCTCTCTCTCTCTCTTTCATTCACTCTCGACAAGTCTCTCTCCCTCATTCTATCTCTGTCTGTTCATTTCTCTCTCTCTCTTTCATTCACTCTCGACAAGTCTCTCTCCCTCATTCTCTCTCTGTCTGTTCCTCTCTCTCTCTCTTTCATTCACTCTCGACAAGTCTCTCTCCCTCATTCTCTCTCTGTCTGTTCCTCTCTCTCTCTCTCTTTCATTCACTCTCGACAAGTCTCTCTTCCTCATTCTATCTCTCTCTTCCCCTCTCTCTCTTCCTCATTCTCTCTCTCTTTTCCCCTCTCTCTCTCTCTTTTATTCATTCACTCTCGACAAGTCTCTCTCCCTCTCACATACACACACTGTCTATCTGTCTGTCTCTCCTCTCAAACACACACTTTCTCTACCCCTCCGTCCCTCTAAACTCCCGTCTCTCTCACCCCCTATTCTCTCTCTCTCTCTCTTTCTCGCACACACACACACACACACACACACACACACACACACACACACACACACACACACACACACACACACACACACACACGCTCACACTGACAGAAAGGACTTATTTACGACTGCACGAGATCTGAAAAAAACTGTCACCGTTGAGCACACAAAACACACAAAGAGATGAGAATAGCTTGAGGGAGGGGGAGGGGGAGAGGGGCGGGGCTGAAGAGCTTGAGGTGGAGGGGAAACAGAGGAAGAAAAATAGCGAGGAAAAGTGAGACCATGGGGAGGGGGGAGGTGGGGGGGGGGCGGGGCGGACAGTGGGAGGGTAGGGACAAAGGGGGTGGGGGGAGGGGGTGATGGGGGGGGGGGGGGGGGGGGGGGGCAGGCACAAGATTGATGATGATGGTGGTGGTGGTGGTGGGTGGTTTGTGGGGGTTACCTCGCCTCCCCCCCCTCCGAACCCCCCACCCCACCTCCTCGCCACCCCCTCCACACACACACACACACACACACCTCTCTCCCAACACGAAACGCTAAAAGCTCTTTATATTTTAACCGCCTGGAACTCAGCTAGGAGACAGACAGACACATAGAGAGACAGGCAGACAGACAGACACACGCACACACATACACACAGAGACAGACAGACAGACAGACAATGGGATAATGAGACAGACAGACAGACAGACAGAAACAGAGACAGACAAAAGGAGAATGAGAGACAGACAGACAGAGAGAGAGAGAGACAATGACAGAGACAGAAAAAGGGACAATGAGAGAGAGAGAGAGAGAGAGAGAGAGAGAGAGAGAGAGAGAGAGACAATGACAGAGACAGAAAAAGGGACAATGAGAGAGAGAGAGAGAGAGAGAGAGAGAGAGAGAGAGAGAGACAGAGACAGAGAGAGAGACAGAGACAAAGGGGGAATGAGTGAGAGAGAGGGAGAGACAGAGAGAGAGAGAAAGACAGAGAAAGAGAGAGAGGAAGAAAGCGAGATAGGTATCCACACATTCAGGGACAGACGCAAAAAACAAACAACAACAACAACAACAAAGAGACAGAAAGACAAACAGACATACAGACAGACAAACAGAAACATACTGAGAGACAGAGAGAGTTACAGGTGCAACACGCAAAAACGACCTCTCATACTTCGCTCTAGTGGACACTGCAAGGAAAGCGAATTTTTTTTCATTATTATTATTATTATTATCATTATATATATATATATATTTGTAGTGTAGATATTTCGCTGCATCCCAGTTATAACGCATTTCTCCATGAAGACACTGTCTTCAGTCAGCCTGGTCAGGTGGTTTAGTGGATAGAGCACTGTCTGCTGAGCAGTATACCACCAAGTTTATATATATATATATAAAAGCAACGCAGGTATTTCAAGTTCCTACCTTTGTATCCATCTATGTACGCATGCACAGATCTACGTATTCAACCGATCGATCGATTGAACACCCAACCAACCATATACTTCTCGCGGGTTCCTCGTCTGCATTAATAATATTATACATCTTTTTTTTTTTTTTTTTTTTTCTTTTTTCTGACATGATGTGTGTTAGCTTTTCATAATTAATATTACGTTGCCCCTGAAAGTCAGTCCTTCGAGTCACTGTAGAAACTCTGCAGTGCCTGTGACCATCAAAGAAAAAAAAAAGAAAAAAGAAAAGAAAAGAAATTTTCACAGCAACACAGCAATAGAAAAAGGTGTGGTGGTGGTGGAGGTGTGGCCCTTGTCAATGGCTTGGAGGGACAGACAGACAGACAGACAGACTGACAAGCAGAAAGACAGACAGACAGACAGACAGAGGGGTGCACAAAGGGTACTCTGACCCCCCAAAAAAAACCACTCAAGAGTTGGAACAGACAGGCATGGTTATTGTCATGCTAGGACAGACAGACAGACAGACAGACAACTGACAGACAGACAGACACTGACAAAGGGGGGGGTAAAAAAGGTTACTCGCCCCCTCAAACACTCAAGAGTTGGAAAGACAGGCGGGCTTTGTCAACTTGGCCAAACAGTCCAGTTCAGAAAAATCAGAGCTCAGAGGGGGCGTCACTGTTTTTTTTGGGGCAAATCCAATCATAATACGCTAAAAAACCCAACAATGCCTGAAAAACCCCGCGTTGGGGCAAAAACAAACCCGAGACCACACCAAAAACCCCCAAACCGGGCTTAAAAAAAGGGGGGGCAGGGGACACAAAAGGGGGGACGAAGAGGTAAAAAACGCCAGCCCCCCCCCCCCGGGGCCCCCCCCAGCCCCCCCCCAAACCCCAAACCCACCCAACAGTTTTGGGAGCCAGCCCGGTTTTGGGGGTGGAAACCGAAATAGGGGGAAGGGGAAGGGGGCCCCCTCCGCAGGGGCCCCCCCCTCCACCCCCCCCCCCCCCCCCCCCCGCCCCCCCCCCCCCCCCCCACCCCCCCCACCCAGCCCCTTTTTCGGGGGGGCGGGGTGGGGGGTTTTTTGGGGGGGGGGGCCTTTTACGTGCCGGGGCTTTTTTTGGGGGGCCGGGGCCCGGGGGGCCCGGCGGGCGACCTTTTTCCCGGCCGGGTTTTTTTTTTTTTCCGCTGGGTTTCCCATCCCGTTCTTTTTTTTGGGCGGCCCCCCCGTTTTTTTTTTCGCCCCCACCCCCCCCGGGGGGACCTTTTTTTTGGCATCCCGTTGGCCCGCCGGGTGTGTTTTGGGGGGGGGGGGGGGGGGGGGGGGGGGGGGGGGGTGGGGGGGGGGGGGGGGGATTTTTGGGGGGGGGTGCTTGGGGGGTACCTTTTTTGGGGGGGGTTTTTTGGCCTTTCTTCTCTGCCCCGGCCGGTTCCCCGGGGGGGGCCCCTTTTTTTTCTTCCTTCCCCCCTGTTCCCCCCCCCGCTCCCCCGGGCCTTTGTTTCGCGTCCTTGGGGCCGTGTGGCCCCCTTTCTTTCCGTCGTTTTTTTGGGGGGGGGTTTTTTCCCCCCCCCCCCACCTTGGTTTTCTGCCCCCGTTTGTTTCCTTTTTTGGGGGCCCGGCTTGGGCCCGTTTTTTTTGGGGGTTTTTTCCCCCCCCCCTTTTGGGGTCCTTTTTTGTCCCTTTTTTGGGGGGCGTCTTTCGGGGGCCCGGGGTCCGTCTTTTTTTGTTTCCTTTTTTTGGGGGCGGGTGCCTTGTTTTTTGGTTGGTGTTTTGGTTTGTTTGGGGTTTTTTTTTTTTTTTTTTCCCGTTTTGGGGGTCTGTTTTTGGGCTTTGTCTATTTTCCCCTTTGTTTCCCTGTTGTTGGCTGCTGTCTATGTCTTTGTTTCCTGTTGGTCTGTGACCCTTGTTGTTGGCTGCTGTCTTGGTCTGTGACCCTTGTTGTTGGCTGCTGTCTTGGTCTGTGTGATCCTTGTTGTTGGCTGCTGTCTTGGTCTGTGTGATCCTTGTTGTTGGCTGCTGTCTTGGTCTGTGTGATCCTTGTCGTTGGCTGCTGTCTTGGTCTGTGTGATCCTTGTTGTTGGCTGCTGTCTTGGTCTGTGTGATCCTTGTTGTTGGCTGCTGTCTTGGTCTGTGTGATCCTTGTCGTTGGCTGCTGTCTTGGTCTGTGTGATCCTTGTCGTTGGCTGCTGTCTTGGTCTGTGTGATCCTTGTCGTTGGCTGCTGTCTTGGTCTGTGTGATCCTTGTCGTTGGCTGCTGTCTTGGTCTGTGTGATCCTTGTTGTTGGCTGCTGTCTTGGTCTGTGTGATCCTTGTCGTTGGCTGCTGTCTTGGTCTGTGTGATCCTTGTCGTTGGCTGCTGTCTTGGTCTGTGTGATCCTTGTCGTTGGCTGCTGTCTTGGTCTGTGATCCTTGTTGATGGCTGCTATCTTGATCTCTGTTTCCTGTTGTTGGCTGCTGTCTATGTCTTTGTTTCCTGTTGTTGGCTGCTGTCTATGTGTCTTTGTTCCCTGTTGTTGGCTGCTGTCTATGGTCTTTGTTCCCTGTTGTTGGCTGCTGTCTATGTCTTTGTTTCCTTGTTCTTGGCTGCTGTCTATGTCTTTGTTTCCTTGTTGTTGGCTGCTGTCTTGGTCTTTGTTCCCTGTTGTTGGCTGCTGTCTTGGTCTGTGATCCTTGTTGTTGGCTGCTGTCTTGGTCTGTGACCCTTGTTGTTGGCTGCTGTCTTGGTCTGTGACCCTTGTTGTTGGCTGCTGTCTTGGTCTGTGATCCTTGTTGTTGGCTGCTGTCTTGATCTCTGTTTCCTGTTGTTGGCTAATTTCTTGATCTCTGTTTCCTGTTGTTGGCTATTTTTTCTTGATCTCTGTTTCCTGTTGTTGGCTATTTTTTCTTGATCTCTGTTTCCTGTTGTTGGCTATTTTTTCTTGATATCTGTTTCCTGTTGTTGGCTATTTTCTTGATCTCTGTTTCCTGTTGTTGGCTAATTTCTAGATCTCTGTTTCCTGTTGTTGGCTAATTTCTTGATCTCTGTTTCCTGTTGTTGGCTATTTTTTCTTGATCTCTGTTTCCTGTTGTTGGCTATTTTTTTCTTGATCTCTGTTTCCTGTTGTTGGCTATTTTCTTGATCTCTGTTTCCTGTTGTTGGCTATTTTTTCTTGATCTCTGTTTCCTGTTGTTGGCTAATTTCTTGATCTCTGTTTCCTGTTGTTGGCTATTTTCTTGATCTCTGTTTCCTGTTGATGGCTATTTTTTCTTGATCTCTGTTTCCTGTTGTTGGCTATTTTTTCTTGATCTCTGTTTCCTGTTGATGGCTATTTTTTTCTTGATCTCTGTTTCCTGTTGTTGGCTATTTTTCTTGATCTCTGTTTCCTGTTGTTGGCTATTTTTTTTCTTGATCTCTGTTTCCTGTTCTTGGCTAATTTCTTGATCTCTGTTTCCTGTTGTTGGCTATTTTCTTGATCTCTGTTTCCTGTTGTTGGCTAATTTCTTGATCTCTGTTTCCTGTTATTGGCTATTTTCTTGTTTCTTATTGTTGGCAATTTTTATTGGTCTTTGTTTCTTGTTGTTCCTTTGTATCTCTGTTTTTTTTTTTGTTTTGTTTGTTTTTGTTTTATTTGGATGTTTTGACAGATATTTGTTTCTTTGTTAACTGTCCGTTCCTTGTCTCTTTTCTTTGGAGGGGGTATGGGTGTGTGTGTGTGTGTGTGTGTGTGTGTGTGTGTGTGTGTGTGTGTGTGTGTGTAGATTTTTGTTTTGTATATTATATTTTTGCAGCTTTTCTTTCCTTTCTTTCCACTCCTATGATTGCTGTTCTTTTCTTTCTGTCTTTCTTTCTTTCTTTTTCTTGTTTTTTTTTTTCCTTAGCTCGTTTTATTCTCTCCCCCCCCCCCCCTTTCTAATTTTTCTTCTTTCTTTTCCTATTTCCTATTTCTTTGATTAGCTTCTTTTCTTTTACCTTTTTTTTTCTCTCTCTCTCTCCCCTGTTTGTTCTTGATCTCTTTTCGTTTGATTTCCACTTTCCACTCTTTCTTTTTCCCTCTGATTTTTGTTTTATCCTTTTTTTTCTTCTTCTTCTTCTGTCACTTCTTTGCAGCCTTTTCTTTCTGCCCTTTTTTTCTTTCTTTCTTTCTTTCTGTCTGTCCTTCTTTCTTTCTTTCTTTCGCTCTTTTTCTCCTTCCTTCGTCTTCACCAGTTAGCTGTAGCTGCAGGTAATCCTTCTCGGGAAGATTCCACAGTTACACACACACACACATACAGAGAACACACACCATCTCCCGTTGCTTGCTTTGTCCAAGCGCGTCTACCGAAGAAGGTCAAGTATACATGTTCTCTTGCTGTTGTTGTTGTCGTCGTTGTTAATAGATGATGACCAGGGTGTGTGTGTGTGTGTGTGGGGGGGGGGGGGGGGGACAGTGGTCCCAAAAGTGATGTCAATGGACGTGTGCCCTCCCTCCCTCTCCCTCCCTCTCCCGGCCCCCCATCAACAATTCATCTTCACACACGTCGGGGACAAGGGGGATGGGGTGCCCCCAGCGACACACACTACACACACACACACACCCCACTGGTGCAACAACAACAAGCAGAGAATCCAGGTAGCTCGCTCGTCCAACAACCGACCATCGACCGACCTCGACACTTCCCTGTCTCTCTCTCTCTCTCTCTCTCACTGCTGCTTAACTCGGCCAGTCCTCTCTTCTTCTCTACACAGACCCCTCGGATGTCCAGTGGGTGTCTGAATGACCACAACCTTTAGCTTCCGTCGTCAGAATTGTGGTATTCTTTGTCAACATTCACCTCTTCAGTATAAGAGCCTTCCACTTGCAATATTTTGATGATGGTAATAATTGGCGTGAAACGCTGTTAACGTCGTCTCTTTCGCCGTTCGTATGGAGAGAGTTAAATTAATTCTTCTCTCCCAGAACGGTGAACACCACCACCACCACCACCACCACCAGCACCAACCTGAGAACTAATGTCATCAGAGTCACGAGGGAGAACGTCGTCTTTTCACCATCTGTCAGTTTCTTTGTGGAAGCTTTTTTCTTTTTTTTTTCTTTTTTTTTTTCTTTTGTATGTGTGACTTTTTCTTTTTGGTAGAGCACAAACTAATAAAGGGACAATGAAGAGACACGCACTGGAGTCTTGTTCAAGCTTTGTTGGTGGCAAGCTCTTAACTTGTAAACTTTTTTTTTTTTTTTTTTTTTTTTTTTTTCAAACCCCACAAGTTTTTCGCCGAAGAAAGAGAAGATATATATCATTCAGCACCTGCCCACTTTTTTTTCAGTCTTTATTGTTGTAGTTGCTTTAAAAAAAAAAAAAAAAAAAAAAAAAAAAATCAGACATTAATGCAGATCACAGATATTCATCACAATT
>NC_134903.1:16174985-16177485 GCF_041734735.1 Babylonia areolata
AAAAAAAAAAAATCCTGCTGACAAACGTGGTAATGAAATTATTACTGTCATTTTTTTTTTTTTTAATCTATCATCTGGCGAAATGCGTAGGTACCTATAAACAAAGATAATTTAAAAAAAAGATTAAAAAAAAAAGAGAGAGAGAAAAAGTTCTGATACAGATTTCGTATTCTGATGGTGTTAAAATATTATCACTACTACTGATTGCTACCGCTGCTGTTGCAGCTGTAATTATCAAACCAACTTTTATCACCTCTTTTACCGACGAAATCCATAAAAAAAAATTAGTTTTTTTATTTTTCTATTTAAAACAAGAGAGGCAAGGCCTTATACACTTTTAAAAAATCCAAGCTTTTTATGTATTGAGTATAATGCATTTACTGTTATATTTATATTTTTTGTATTCTCTAAACTTGGCACTTTGATCTGATATTCGACCCAACAAAAGATCTGTCATTATTGTCATTTTTTGTTCAAACAGGAACTTCTTTTGCTAAGCGTGGAAGTTTTATTTATTGTAAACGTTTTGGTGTCGGCAGTAAAACAAGGGAAATTACTCTGCTGGGGAACTTAGTTTGCTTTAAACTGATCTTTCTCATCTTAAACATTACATTTTGAAATTATACTCAATACATAAAAGCTTGCATTTTTTTTAAAAAGTGCATCACAAGTGAGTCTTGAAGGCCTTGCCTCTCTTGTTTCAAAATGTAATGTTTAAGATGAGAAAGATCAGTTTAAAGCAAATTAACTCCACTAGCATTACAGAGTAATGTCCCTTTTTTCTATCTGAACCAAAACGTTTGCAAAATAAATAAAGCTTCCATGCTTAGCAAAAGAAGTTCCTGTTTGAGCCAAAAATGATAATAATGACTGCTCTAGCTGTTGGGTCAGAATATCAGATCAAAGTGCCAAGTTTAGAGAATACAAAAAATATAAATATAACAGTAAATGCAGTTTGCATATAATTAGGCTTCATTCTTTATTTTTTTGTGCCCATCCCAGAAGCGCAATATTGTTTTAAACAAGATGACTGGAAAGAACTGAATTTTTCCTATTTTTATGCCAAATTTGGTGTCAACTGACAAAGTAGTTTCAGAGAAAATGTCAATGTTAAAGTTTACCACGGACACACAGACACACAGACACACAGACACACACACACAGACAACCGAACACCGGGTTAAAACATAGACTCACTTTGTTTACACCAAAAACCCAAACAAACTCTTGTTATCTAAACTTTTTAACATTTTTTTTTTAATTGTCGTTGTATTTCTATTGACTTCAAATAACGATTCATCTGTTGGACTCCTTTTTTTCGTCTGTATTTGTATCACTCTTTTTTTTTTTCTTTTTTTTCACAACAGATTTCTCTGTGTGAAATTCTGGCTGCTCTCCCCAGGGGGAGAGCGCGTCGCTACACTGAGAGCGCCACCTTTTTTTTTTTTTTTTTTTTTTCCTCTTTCCCCTCAATTTACCTACAACCTCAGCCTCTCCTGCCTTGAAAAAAAACACAAAAAACCCCCCAACAATCCCAAACAAACAACAACAACAAAACCCACCAACAAACTATCCATTTATTTTAAAATGATTTTTAAATAATGACACCCCCAAGGTGAAAACTAGTACTTCAAATATAATATCATGTTTTCAATCCACAGGTATTTGTGGCAGGAGCGTTAAGTCATAATTCCTCCTCCTCCTCCTCCTCCTCTTTCTCCTCCTCCAACTTTTATAACAAAACGTCAAAAAAGAACAAATTTTACAACAACAATAATGAAATTATACAAAACCAAAGATTATGATTAAAAAAAAAACACCCCAGTAAATCAAATCAAATGTTACAATTGAAAAGAAGATATTCATACCATTCCAAGCATATAACAAGTCATCGCTATTTATGTGAACAAGATAACGAAAAATAAATAAATAAAAGTTGGGCATAAAAGAAGCTAGCATTGCACACCCCCTTGATAAAGCATCATTATCTATGTGAACGAGATAGAAAAAAGAAAAGAAAAAAAAGGCGGATAGAAATAGAGAATATTCGTAGTGTTTCAATTGACACCCACAGAGTATCATGACTATGTATAGCAAATTCATGATCGGATGGAACATGAAAATAATAACACACACAACACAACTATTCAACAACAACACCCTTCAAAAATAATCCTCTAACAACACACACACACACACACACACACACACACGCACACAACTATTCAACAACACCCTTAAAAAATAATCCTCTAATAACACACACACACACACAACACACTCACACGACACACAGAACACACACACACAAAACTATTCAAACAACAACACCCTTCAAAAATAATCCTACTTTATACCCACACACACACGTCCAGACTATTTTACAACATAACGTGAATCGTACCCCCCAACACCACCACTATCACTACCATGACCACAACAACAACATCATCAAAAAAAAAAAAACCCTCCACAAACAGAATACCAATACAACAATTCA
>NC_134903.1:16194985-16199985 GCF_041734735.1 Babylonia areolata
GTCTGTCTTGTCTTGTCTTGTCTTGTCTTGTCTTGTCTGTCTCCCGCAAGCTGTTACCATTATCAATACTGAAAACAGCGCAGCAATCAATACCTGGCTCAGTCTGTGCTGGGTTGGGTTAGTAGGGGGAAAGAAAAGGGTTGTATCACCTATGAACATCCTTTTATTTTTTGAATCACGCGATTGATCTTTTCAGGGTCCTGTGTGTGTTTGTGTGTGTAGTGTGTGTGTGTGTGTGTGTGTGTGTGTGTGTGTGTGTGTGTGTGTGTGTGTGTGTAGTGTGTGTGTGTGTGTGTAGTGTGTGTTTGGGGGGGGGGGGGGGGGGGGGGGGGGGGGGGGGGCTAAAACAAACTTTCCAAGGATACATCACAAACGTGCAACACACACACACACACACACACACACACACACACTACACACACACACAATACGACACAGACACACACACATATTGATTGATTGATATGGATACACACACACACACACACACACACACACACACACACACACACACACACACACACACACACAGACACAGACACACAGACACACACGAGCATGAAAACTACCCCAACCCCACACACAAACACACCCAACCCCAAACCACATGCACAAAATTCCATAATCGTCGCATTCCATATCAAACGAAAAACACACGGGGGCAGTCTTTAAAAACAAACACCCCCCCCCCCCCCCCCCCCCAAAAAAAAACAACAACAAAAAAAAACACCCACCAACAACAAGGAAAACACACAACAATCATAAGTGGTAAAAATACCCCCCCCCCTCCCCCAACAAACCGAAATAACAAAAATATTATTAAAAAACAAAACAAAAAAACAAAACAAAAACACCAACAACAAAAACCAAAAAAACAACCCCCCAAAAACACCAAAACTTCCTAACACTATTATTTCAAAGCAAGGAAACTAGAAAATACCTGTTTAAAAGAGCACAGCCTGAAATCACTTTTCACAACCACACACACACACACACACAAAGTGCGACCTACAGGCATAAACACAGCATGACACACTGAATGAAAACCGACTAGAGACAGACATACTCTGAGAGAGAGAGAGAGAGAGAGAGAGAGAGAGGGGGGGGGGAGGTGTGGGGGGGCGTTGAGGCGAGGGGGGGAAGGAAGGGGGGGGGGCGGACGGTGGGGAAGTGGAAATAGGTGAAAAGCGAGATAGAGGGGTAGGGGGTGGAGGGGCGGAGGTGGGGTGTGTGGGAAGGGAGGGATATAGCGGAGGTGGGGGAGTGGGGGTGTGGGGGGCAGGACAGCTGCATTCCTTGCTCTACCATGAGGACACGGTTGACAGGTAAGAGAGAGAGAGAGAGAGAGAGAGTAGTGACAGATGGTGCAGGTAAATCTGTCTGTCTGTCTGTCTGTCTGTCTCTCCCCCCTCTTTCTCTGTCTCCCTGTCTTTCTCTCTGTCTCTGTGTGTCTCTGTCTCCTTCTGTCTCTGACCTCTCTCTCCCCCTCTCCCCCTCTCTGTCTCCCTGTCTTTCTCTCTGTCTCCTTCTGTCTCTGACCTCTCTCTCTCCCACTCTCCCCCTCTCTGTCTCCCTGTCTTTCTTTCTGTCTCTGTCTCCTTCTGGCTCTCACCTCTCTCTCTCTCACACTTTACCTCTTTCTCCCCCCCCCTCACTCTCTCCCCCCCTCTCTCTTTCCCTCTGTCTCTCTGTTTCTGCCTCTGTCTGTCTGTCTGTCTCTCACTCTCTCTCTCTCTCTCTCTCTCTCTCTCACACACTTTCCCTCTTTCTGTCTCTCCCCCCCTCCCTCTCTCTTTCCCTATTTCTCTTTGTGTCTGTCTCTCTCTCTCTCACACACACACTTTCCCTCTTTCTCCCCCCCCCCCCAAACTCTCTCCCCCTCTCTCTCTTTCCCTATCTCTGTCTCTGTGTCATTGTCTCTCTCTCTGTCTCTGTCTGTCTCAGTGTCTGTCTCATTAATTAAAATTGGTTTTAATGTTATCTTAAATGTATTGACGGATAGCGTTGTTAGAAATTATGATGTCTATATGTCTTTATAAAGCTTTCAAGTGTATTGAGGAACTGCTGTTTCATAGTCACACGAAAATGTTTTTAAATCCCTCTCTCTCTCTCTCTCTCTCTCTCTCTCTCTCTCTCTCCCTCTAACCACCACACCTTAAACCGACTTAGATTTTTTTAAATTTTTTTTTTCCAACCCGGATTCAGCATGTCGATGCCTGCTAAAGAGAAAGAGGATAGTTAGAATAGATTGTGATCATCATCCATGTCGGCCTAAGAATCACAGCTTCACAGATTGCGGATCTTAAAAATAAAATAAAATAAAATAAAATTAAAAAAAAAAAAAGAAGGAAAGAGATAGAAAGAAATAAAGAAAAATCCGGGACGCAAAATCAGTTTGTTGACAGCCGGATTTTGATAGATCTGACGAGACGGTCGCAATAGCTGAGTGGTTAAAGCGCTGGACTTTCAATCTGTGAGTACCGGGTTCGAATCTCGGTAACGGCGCCTGGTGGGTAAAGGGTGGAGATTTTTTTTTTTTTTTCCGATCTCCCAGGTCAACATATGTGCAGACCTGCATGGTTCCTAAACCCCCTTTGGTGTGTGTATACGACACGCAGAAGATTCAAACACGGCACGTTAAAGATCCTGTCATCCATGTCAGTTGTTCGGTGGGCTATGGAAACAAGAACATACCCAGCACGCACACCCCCGAAAACGGAGTATGGCTGCCTACCTGGAGGGGTAAAAAACGGTCATACACGTAAACGCCCACTCGCGTTACACACACACACACACACACACACACACACACACACACACACACACACACACACACATATATATATATATATATATATATATATAAAAGTGAACATCGGAGTTGCAGCCCACGAACGAAGAAGAAGAAGAAGAAGAAGAAGAAGAAGAAGAAGAAGAAGAAAGATGCGACCACCGTGACAGGGTCACACATTCACGCGGACTGACGACTAAGAGAGAGGTAGAGGGTTCGATTCTCTCAAGGCACCCGAACAACCAACCCACCAAAACATCCATACCAGTAACAATTTATCATTGCTAGTTCCATTGTCGTTTACGAGTACTACTACTACTTCTACAACTATTACTACTACTACTACTACTACAACTACGATAACGACGACTACTGCTGCTGCTACTTCTGCGAGGACAGCGACTACTACTACTAAGTTTTATTATTATTATTATTATTACTATTATTATTATTATATTATTATTATCATTATTATTATTATAACTATCATTATCCTCCTTCTTATTCTTATTATTAATAATAATAATACTAATATTATTATCATTATTATTATAATTAATGGCATTAGTATCATTAGTATTATTGTTGTTGTTGTTTTTGTTCTGGTTTTCTTCTTCTCATCACTATCAACAACAACACCATCATTAGGCGTCAGCATTATCACGAAACGAACTGCTCCTCCAAATCATTTCCATGTGGAGTGCTATAATTTTAAGGTGTTCTCGATATGATCCCATATCACGAAAAAAACTGTCAGCAACTTCAACCTATATATATATATATATATATCAACACCATATGAAAATAAAATATTAAAACACACACACACACACAAACCACACCAAAAAACGAAAGAAAAACACCCCAATAAAAACACAACTGAGTCAAACAAACGGAAAGGGAAAAAAAGACCCCCCCCCAAAAAAAAAAAAAAAAAAATCAAACCACTGATTTTTTAAACGTTCCACAGGAACCACACACCACTTCGCAACACCACGGAAGACTATGAAAAAACAACAACAAAATAACAAGAAGAAAAAACAAAATCGTCGATGAAGAAAATAAGATTCTCTCATGACCTACTAACCCACCACCACCACCACCACCACCACCACAACACAGTTTTTTTTTCTTTTTTTTTCTACAACATACGACCTAGTATGACGACCACACACCACCTAAACAGCAGCTCAGCAGTACACCAGGATAATTCACACCACCACCACCACCGCATGCCACATTTTCCCGGTGACACAAAAATTCCTCAACTCAGAAAGAGAAAAAAAAACAACAACACCTACAACAACACCTGCACACGCTCACCACACACACACACACACACACACACACACACACACACAAACCCCCGTCTCTCCTTCAACCAAGTATATGGATCTAATAATGATAATATAATAATAATCGGAACGATAAAGAGGGGGGCTAGTTTTCTACTCAACACCAATGTCTTCGGCTGGCTGGCTGGCTGCAGACTTGTGTGTGTCTGTGTGAGAGAGAGTATGTGTGTGTGAAAGAGAGAGAGAGAGAGAGGGGGGGTGGGGTTGGGGGGGGTGGGGTGGAAGAGGGTGCAGGGGAAGCGACACGGGTGTGTGTGTGTGTGTGTGACGGGGTGTGGGGTGGGAGGGGAGGTGGGTGTCCCCACTGTTCTTTTTTTTTTTTTTTTTTTTTTTTTTTAAGGCTCAAGAGAAGTGGAAAAAACTGGTCTGTCGAAATTCGCATGCAAGGTTAGTTTCCTCTTTTTTTTTATAATTATTAAGTCGAGTCCTTAGCTCCTCCCACCAAACACACCCCCTGCACCCCAAACTTCCCCCTCCCCTCCCTCCCCTCCCACCAGACCCCCTCCCCCCCCCCCACACCTCTTTCTTTCTCCTGTACCTCCCTCCTTCTCTTTCTGTGACACTCCCTTCGGTCTCTACCTCTCCCACTCCCCCTCACCTCTCTCCCACCCCTTTTACTGCTCCGTATGGTACGGGGGGGGGAGGCATACACATACACACACACAAACAATGCAATCACATTGCACACACACACACACACATACACACATGTACGCACGGACACACACATTAAAAGCCCCCCCCCCTCCCTCCCTCCCTCCCCCACAAACACTACAAAACACTCCCCCGCGTCCACCCAACATAAACTCTACAACACACACACACACTACAACCCCCCCCCTCCCACCCACCCC
>NC_134903.1:16204985-16214985 GCF_041734735.1 Babylonia areolata
CCCTACCCCGAAAACAGAGTATGGCTGCCTAGACGGCGGAGGAAAACGGTCATACACGTAAAACCCCACTCGTGTATTCAAGTGACCGTGGGAGTCGGAACCCACGAACGAAGAAGCATCTCGTTGTTCTTTTACGTGCGCTAAGTGCATGCTGGCACACGGGACCTCGGTTTATCGTCTCATCCGAATGACTAGCGTCCAGACCACAACTCAAGGTCTAGTGGAGGGGGAGAAAAATTCTGGCGACTGAGCCGTGATTCGAACCAGTGCGCTCAGATTCTCTCGCTTCCATAGCGGACGCGTTGCCTCTACGCCATCACTCGTTGCTACCGAAAGTGGAAGGGTACAGGAAATAGACTTCCTGTCCGTTGTCTTGGACAGAAGAAGGAGGAGGAGGAGGAGGAGGTGGAGGAGGAGGAAGAGAAGGAGGAAGAAGAAGAAGGAGGAGGAGGAAGAGGTGGAGGAGGAGGAAGAGAAGGAGGAAGAAGAAGAAGGAGGTGGAGGAGGAGGTGGAGGAAGAAGAAGAAGAAGCAGAAGAAGAAGAAAAAGAAGCAGAAGAAGAAGAAGAAGGAGGAGGAGGAGGAGGAGGAAGTGGAGGAAGAGAAGGAGGAAGAAGAAGGAGGAGGAGGAAGAGGTGGAGGAGGGGGAAGAGAAGGAGGAGGAAGAAGAAGAAGGAGGAAGAGGAGGAGGAGGTGGAGGAGGAGGTGGAAGAAGAAGAAGAAGAAGAAGAAGAAGCGTTGACTGAACGCATCTCCTTGTTCCATGCAGTGAGAAGAGATAAAAATCGACAGCTGTCGTTCACACAAATAGTACAGGGATGGTAACTCCTACATTCACAAGGTACACAACTTCATGTCAATGCTGCTTATGCTACCGATTCAGCTAGCACACAGGTAAATATAAGGTACATTGGAACAAACCCAGACACTTCCTTTAAAAAAAAGAAAAGAAAAAAAAAGAAAAAAGGGAAGCGCCTGGCCTGTCCTTATACCGATCATTTGACATGTGCAAACGGCAGCAATGACAGAAGAAATAATGTGCAAACACTTTTGCTTCAAGACTAGCATAGCATAGCCCAGTCACTCTCGGCACTTCAACAGTTACATTTCAAACATCAGCTAAATACCTAGGTGTACATATTGATCAGACCTTGACCATGGCCTGCCCACATTGCGTCGCTCATGCAGTTTTCATCTTCGCAGACTGGCCTCAGTCAGACCATACCTGACGGTATACCTGAGCCAAAAGGCTCTTCTATGGCGAGCTGCAGCAAGGGAAGAGATCACACGGAGGTCAGAAGAAGCGCTTCAGAGATACTCTGAAAGTCTCTCTGAAAGCGTTTGATATCAACCCTGACTCCTGGGAGGAATCTGCAGTGGACCGTGACAAATGGCGCGCTGCTGTGCACAAAGGCGCCAAGTTGTGCGAGGCCAACAGGACTGCTGCAGCTGTTCAGAAGAGGCAGGCCAGAAAGTCACGGGCAAACAAGCTCCCTGACAATGGTATGCCTGTCTTTGTCTGCCCCAACTGTCAGCGAACATTTCGTGCGCAGATTGGACTATACAGCCATCTGCGCATTCACAGATAGACTCATGAGCATCCTCCCCCCCCCCCCCCCCCCCCACCACCACCCTCCCCCCATCCCCCGCTGGATGACAACGATGGTCATCATCGATCTCGATGGACACACCACCACCTGACGGAGAAAAACATGGCTCAGTTGGTTTCCTCTTTTGTCCTGTCCAGACTAGATTACTGCAATTCTACTTTAGCAGGTTTACCATCTTCCTCTCTTATTAGACTACAGAAAGTACAGAACAATGCTGCACGACTTGTCCTAGCAAAAAAAAAAAAAAAATCTGATCATGTCACACCTCTTTTGCATCAGTGACACTGGCTTCCTATAGAGTCCCGCATCCACTATAAACCAGCGACACTTGCCTTCCGACATTTTGATGAATCTTCCCCCGTATCTCTCCTCTGTGCTGGAAACGTACGAACCATGCAGAACGCTAAGATCCAGTTCTGAAAGGTTACTTAAAAGTACAAAGAACTAATTTAAAATGTTCAGGGAAAAGGTCCTTTAGAGCTCAATTTGGAATTCTTTGCCATCGTCCCTCAGAAATGCTCATGATCTCCAGACCTTCAAGTCAGATCTGAAAACGCACCTTTTGCGCAAACATTTCTGTACTCAGCACGATGGATAGTCCAAAGTCTGTTCGCCACATGGAGTTTTATGCTGGAGATATCCATACTCACGTAATCATGTTTTAGTGCAGTTGGTATGTTTAATGTGTGGGCGCGCGCGCGCACGTGCATGCATGAGAGAGAGAGAGAGGGAGAGAGAGAGAGAGAGAGAGAGAGAGAGAGAGAGAGAGAGAGTATGTGTATGTGTGTGTGCGCGCGCGCGCACGCGCATGTGTGTGTGTGCGCGCACGCGCATGTGTGTGTGTTTAAAAAAATGTGTGGTTTTTATGGAATGTATTTCTTTTTAATCTAAGCATTATTTACTTGATATTTTTTATTGTTTGGTAGATCATACTTTTTGATTCGTTCTGTGAACGCATTGGATTGAGCTGTTGTAATGTTGTTGTTTTTTTATGTCATGTTCAAATCTGGCTCGATGATGTAAGGCGCTTTGAGCAGTATTAGCACTGTGCACTCGGCTCAAAGATCAGACTGATGCATACCCTGGTGACATCAATACTCTTGTATGCATGTGAATCGTGGACCTTAACAGCTGAAATAGAAAAGAGAATACAGTCCACTGAGATGAGATGCTTTCGAAGACTCCTGGGCATCTCCTACAAAGATCATATCACGAACGAAGAAGTTCGAAACAGAATCAAGCAAGTCATTGGGCCCAACGAAGACCTGCTGACCTTGGTCAAGAGACGCAAGGTCAAATGGTATGGCCATGTCACGAGATCATCAGGGCTTGCCAAGACATTCCTGCAGGGCACAGTGCAAGGAGGGAGAAGGAGAGGCAGACAGAGGAAGAGATGGGAGGACAACATCCCAGAATGGACGGGCTTGAGGTTGAGCGATACAGTCAGGAGGTCAGAAAACCGAGAGTATTGGAGGATGCTGGTTGCCAGATCACCTATGGCGCCCCAACGGTCCACAAGACTACGGGATATGTGAAGGTGAAGGTGAAGTACTGGATATCGCGCCACAGAAAAGTTATGAATGACGATGATGATGATGATTATCATTATTCAATCCTGAACAAGCCACACACAGAAACACACGGACAGTGTCAGTTTCAGATTCAGTAGCTCAAGGAGGCGTCACTGCGTTCGGACAAATCCATATACGCTACACCACATCTGCCAAGCAGATGCCTGACCAGCAGCGTAACCCAACGCGTTTAGTCAGGCCTTGAGAAAAAAAACAACAACAACAACCAAACAAACCAAAAACCATAAATACTTTAAAAAAAAAAAAAGAACTACTACTACTACTACTACTAATATGTATAAGGCGCAACAACTTGATGAAGTCAACTATAGGCGTACAAAAAAACCACAACAAAAACAAACAAAAACAAAAAAACCCACCAAAAACAAAACAAAAAAACCCCAACTAACTAACTAACTAACAATAAACACGAACAACACACAGCATACACAGGTTTCCTCGGCGGTTTTTCTTCTCCTTATAATAATAATAATAATAATAATAATAATAATGGATACTTATATAGCACACTATCCAGAAATCTGCTCTAGGTGCTTTACAAAAACGCTTTTGATAACATAAAACATTATATCTATGTTACATACACACACCAAAATGTGACCACACACACACACACACACGCACGCACGCACACACACGCACGCACGCACGCACGCACACACACACACACTGCATACATACATTTTAACATACATGTGTATCTAACAGCTACCCTAACACATACGCACACATAGGCAGGCACAAACTTACATAAACACACGCACACACGATACACATTCACACAGTTGACACGATCACCATCGACACGCAGCAGCAACAACAACATCAACAACAGTAGCGGCTCAAGTCGTTGTCCCTTGACCTCTCGGGGTCAGTCAGATCTGACACGAACAAGCGTGAAAGGTGGTCCTGCTGTAAGGTTAATAGTTAAACAAGGATCGACCACGTCCTGTATAAGTCACTGTAACTGCTGGCTCTGTGACGAAAGGGTTAACTCTCTCCATACGAACGGCGAAAGAGACGACACTAACAGCGTTTCACCCCATTTACCATCATCAAAATATTGCAAGCGGAAGGCTCTTATACTGAAGATGTGAATGTTGACAAAGAATAACACAATTCTGACGACGGAAGCTAAAGGTTGGGTCATTCAGACACCCACTGGACATCCGAGGGGTCTGTGTAGAGGAGAAGAGAGGACTGGCCGTACTGAGTGAGTTAAAGGGGCTGGCCCAGGTTGGGGCTGTGTTGTACAGCAGGGGAGGAGTGGTGGGGGTAGGGGTGTGGGGGCTGGGGGGGATGGGGGGGGGGGGGGTGGGGGGGGGGGAAAGGGGTGGAGCGTGATGGGACTCGGAATGAACGGTAATGGGAGTAATGGCAAAGGCAAAAAAGGTTTATTTCTTGCGAACAGAAGGCAGCAACACACACACATACACACACACGCACACACACACACAGACAAAGAAGCACACACACACACACACACACACACAACCACAACCACCACCAACAACAAAACAAACAATCCCCCCCCCCCCACACACACACACACACACACAAACACAAAAACAACCCAACACCATCATAATCTCTAACCCCCACCCCAAGACATCTTCTTAATCAGGTAGCAGGCATGCGCATGCGCAGAGGCTCGGTCAGCGAACTCTTCACTACCAACATTGATATGAAGATAAGAAACTAAACCAAACAAAACGCTGTATAGGTTTTCTCCCCTTTGTGCCCCCCCCCCACCCCCAATCCCCCCAGCACCCGCCACCCCCCCCCCCTCCCTCCAACTCCTGGACGGCCTCTGATCAGTCCACTCTGCGGGGAGGACTCTGTGGATTGTCTGTGGGGGGATTTCTGTTCATGTTTTCTTTCCTTTACTTTGGATTTAACGTGTGTGTGTGTGTGTGTGTGTGTGTGTGTGTGTGTGTGTGTGTGTGTGTGTGTGTGTGTGTGTGTGTGTGTTGTGTGTGTGTGTGTGTTGTGTGTGTGTGTGTGTGTGTGTCTGTGTGGACGGCAGCTGTTAAAATGTGAAATGTGTGTGGTCTGACATTGTTCCCCTGAGATGCTTTTTACTTTTTACTTATGTTGGTTTTAAAAAAAAACAAAAAAACAAAAACCCTCTCTCTCTCTCTCTCTCCTCTCCTTCTCTCTGTCTCTCCATTTTAAGCGAGGGGGTTAGGACCACACACACATACACGCACACCGACGCACACACACACACACACACAGAGACACACAAATCTGATGAAGTCAATGAACTCTTGTTTGGACGAGAAGAGAATTACTACAAAAGAAACAGAGATTTGTCGGTCATGTTTGCTCCTGTCAAGTTTCTACAGAGACGTTTAAACACTTAATCGGGTGATTATATATATATATATATATTAGGGGGAGGGAGGGGGGATGGACGCTTGTACGTCTTCTCATTAACCCTGACGAAGATTAGAAGCGGTTTAACCCCTTTGCTCCCTTCTTTGTAGAGAAGAGTGGAGGAGGATGCAGCAACGATGCACTAACACGATGGATCACAACAACCTCAGTCCAGGCCTTTTTTTTTAACTCTCTCCATACCAACGGCGAAAGAGACGACGTTAACAGCGTTTCACCCCAGTTACCATCATCAAATTATTGCAAGCGGAAGGCTGTTATACTGAAGAGGTGAATGTTGACAAAGAATACCACAATTCTGACGACGGAAGCTAAAGGTTGGGTCATTCAGACACCCACTGGACATCCGAGGGGTTTGTGTAGAGGAGAAGAGAGGACTGGCCGTACTGAGTGAGTTAAACGAAGCAAGCCTAAACGCGGGAGAGATCCGAAAAAGTGGATGTTTTCTTTACAAATTATAAAACAAACACGAACAACAATAACAACAACAAAAAAGAAGAAGAGGAAGAAGAAGAATTATTATATGATAATAAGAAATTAAATAAGATGAAAAACAAAAACAAAACAACAACAACCGAACAAACTTTTAGCATGTTAACACTGATTGATTGATTGACTGATTGATATGGATACTGATATAGCGCCTATCCTCGGTCGGAGACCAAGCTCTAGACGGGCGCAATAGCCGAGTGGTTAAAGCGTTGTACTGTCAATCTGAGGGTCCCGGGTTCGAATCACGGTGATGGCGCCTGGTGGGTAAAGGGTGGAGATTTTTACGATCTCCCAGGTCAACATATGTGCAGACCTGCTAATGCCTGAACCCCCTTCGTGTGTATATGTAAGCAGAAGATCAAATACGCACATTAAAGATCCTGTAATCCATGTCAGCGTTCGGTGGGTTATGGAAACAAGAACATACCCAGCATGCACACCCTCGAAAAAAACGGAGTATGGCTGCCTACATGGCGGGGTAAAAACGGTCATACACGTAAAAGACCACTCGTGTGCATACGAGTGAACGTGGGAGTTGCAGCCCACGAACGCAGAAGAAGAAGAAGGAGACGAAGCTCTAACGTTCAAAGATTGCAATGTTTTTAAAAGCGAATATGTGAAATGCTTTTATTTGAGAATATATGTTTATTACTCTTGTTTAATCAAGTTATCCGCGTGTGTGGGATGTGAGGGGGGTGGGGGGAGGGGGGGGGTGCGGGTGTGTGCTGATTATCTGGTTGTGGTTTTCCGCAATTCATCTTTATTCTTATCTTATCTGTCTATTATAATCAATGTGCAGTATAGTAGGCTATGTTTATAATTATATTCAAATAATGTTTCTTAATTCTTTCTGTTTTTACTTGAAGAATATAGTTATTACCTGCAGTGTGTGGATGTATGTTTGAAACGATGTATGTGATATTTTTTTTACATTTGTATCTTCGTAATATTTGCAGGGGCTGTTGTTGGCTTTTACAGTTATGGTCCCCATGTTGTTTACTTGTCTGTGTTGTGATAATGCACCTGACCAAATTTCTCCAGCTGGAGATAATAAAGTTATTCTTATCTTATTATCTAGGTGCAAACACCGTTTTCAAAGTTAGCTTTTGTCTGTCTGTAAGATCTGTTCTGATGATCCTGTTTTTTGTTTTTGTTGTTGTTTTTTTTACTTTTTTTTTTTTCTCTTTATTTGCTTTTGTCATTGTTGTCCTCTATTTCCACCTCTCTCTCTCTCTCTCTCTCTCTCTCTCTCTCTCTCCTCATCTCCCTCACCCTCTCCCCCCTCTCTCTCCCTCTCTTCGTCTCTCTCTCTCTCTAACAGACAGACAGAAAGACACACACACACACATACGCACACAACTTATTTGGTTATCAGTTGGTAAGAGAGATATCCGTCCGTCCCACTAAATGAGTTACAAATTATTTGCTTCCGATATTACAGTTCACAGTAGCCAGTCAGCATTTCAAAGGCACACAGATCACACACACACACACACACACACAAGCACGGTTAACAATTGCCCCCACCCCCCCCCTCCTACCCCCACCACCACCACCACACCCCGCCCATCCCCGAAATTCATGTCAGCGATTTAAAGGTCCGGTCAACGCATCAGGTGCCTCATCACAATCGTGCTTCAAAATGAAATCGGTTATCTTTTCTCAGTTTGTGGCCTTTCACCCGATTTATACACATGTGGGAGGGCGAGGGGGGAGGGGGGGGGGAGGAGGGGAGAGGATTGGGGGGGGGGGTGGGACGGGATGTTGGGGCAAAGCAGGTACACAGAGAGAGAGAGAGAGAGAGAGAGAGAGAGACAGAGAGAGAGAGAGAGAGAGAGAGAGAGACAGACACAGAGAAATAGACAAAAACAGAGAGAGAGAGAGAGAGAAGAGAGACAGAGACACACAGACAGAGAGAGGCAGAGAGAGATAGACAAAAACAGAGAGAGAGAGAGAGAGGGGCAGAGAGAGGCAGAGAGAGAGAGAGAGAGAGGCAGAGGGAGAGACAGACAGAGACAGAGAGAAAGAGAAACAGAGACACAGAGAGAGAGAGAGGCAGAGAGAGAGAGAGAGACAGACAGACAGACAGACAGACAGACAGACAGAGAGAAAGAGAAAGCAAGAGAAAGACAGAGACAGACAGACAGGGAAAGAGATCAGTCTCTCTCTCACTTTCACACACACAACAACCTCAACCACACACACATACACGCGCACACACACAACACACACACACGCACTGCCTGGCCACAGTACAATAACATCCTCCTGGTTCAGTTCACAGACCGCGGTTTGAAACACCCACGTGGAGAGGTGAGCAGAACTGGAAGAGAAGAGAAGTACCATGCGGGACACTTATATCATCAGGCTGGTCACTGCTGAACCCTCCCTCCCTCCCTCCACAGAGTTAATGGATTGTTTGTCTTCCCCTCCTTCAGTCCACCCCCCCCCCCTCCTCCCTCCTCCCCCCCCCCGGCCCCCCCGCCCCCCACACTCCTCATTCTTGCCTTGCTTCGTCGTGGTTCCTTTTTAGTATGACGAGGCGCAGCAATAGCCGAGTGGTTTAGCTCACTCAGTACGGCCAGTCCTCTCTTCTCCTCTACACAGACCCCCTCGGATGTCCAGTGGGTGTCTGAATGACCCAGCCTTTAGCTTCCGTCGTCAGAATTGTGGTATTCTTTGTCAACAGTCACGTCTTCAGTATAAAAGCCTTCCGCTTGCAATATTTTGATGATGGTAATTGGGGTGAAACGCTGTTAACGTCGTCTCTTTCGCCGTTCGTATGGAAAGAGTTAAAGCGTTGGGACTTTCATATCTGAGGGTCCCCCGGGTTCGAATCTCGCTGGTTACGACGCCTGGTGTGGGGTAAAGGAAGGTGGAGATTTATTCTCCCCACTCGTGTACATACGAGTGAACGTGGGAGTTGCAGCCCACGAACGCAGAAGAAGAAGAAGAATTCTCCCCGCGATCTCCCAGGTCAACATAATTATGTGCTGACCTGCTTTGGGCCTGAAGCGCCATTTCGTGACGGCTGCCATCTGGGCGCTCATCATTCGTTTCTTGTGTCATTCAATCAGATTTCACACACACACACACACGCACGCACACACACACAATCACACACACACACACACACACACACACACACACACACTCAGACAGACATGCAACATTTTACGTGTATGACTGGGGTTTTTTTTGTATATTTTCCCAGCCATGTAGCCAGCCATACTCCGTTTTCGGGGGTGTGCATGCTGGGTATGTTCTTGTTTCCATAACCCACCGAACAACTGACATGGATTACAGGATCTTTAACGTGCCGTATTTGATCTTTTGCCTGCCGTATACACACGGAAGGGGGTTCAGGCACTAAGCAGATCTACATATAATTATGTTGACCTGGGAGATCGGGAAAAAAAAACAAAAAAAACTCCACCCTTTACCCCACCAGGCGCCGTTACCGAGATTCGAACCCAGGACCATCAAAGTCCAACGCTTTAACCACTCGGCTGTTGCGCCCGTCACATGTACTGCGTCTTCAACAAGAAGAATCCCCCCCCCCCCCACACACACACACCCCACCCTCCCGACCAGTACAAAGTCGAAATCTTTTGAGCATGACGTGTCATCGTACACTTGGTGACGAACTGGCTGTCATGAAGACAGAGCTGATTGATGAGTGTATAACAAATTATGATTGAGAGAGAGAGAGAGATTGGGTCAGCCGTTTGTCGAGTGTGCTGGGCTGGATGTATAATATCTGCGTCAGACAGATGGGGAGACAGAAAGGGAGAGAGAGAGACAGAGAGAGAGAGAGAGAGAGAGGGGGGGGGGATAAAGTTCAAAGGTAGAAAATGTGTGTAGAGTTCCTGCGCGCGCGCGCGTGTGTGTGTTTGTGTGTGTGTGTGTG
>NC_134903.1:16234985-16239985 GCF_041734735.1 Babylonia areolata
TGAGAGAGAGAGAGAGAGAGAGGTGGGGGAGAGGTGTGAGAGAAGAGGGAGAGGGGAGGAGGGAGGAAGAGAGGGAGAGAAAGAGAGTGAGAGAGTGAGAGAGAGAGACGGAGATGTAGAGAGAGTGGGAGGATGAAGACAGACAGAGTGAGAGAGAGAGATTGAGAGAGAGGAGGGAGAGAGAAAGAGAGAGAGAGGGAGGGAGAGGGAGAAAGAGACAGAGCGTGTTGGGGGAGAGGAGGGAGAGACGAGGGAGAGGGATGGAGAAATAGAGAGAGAGAGAGAGAGAGTGAGAGAGGGAGATGTAGAGAGAGAGAGGAGGGTAAAGACAGGAAGAGAGACACACAGATAGAGAGAGAGAGAGACAAAGAGAGAGACAGAGAGACAGAGAGACTGACAGAAAGACAGAGACATAATGCACAGTCAGAAAGTAGAGGAAAGAAGGCCAACACCAACCCCCCCCCCCCCGTACCCCCCAACCCTCCCCCCCTGCCTCCCCTCCCACCCCATTCACCCACTCTTTCGCCCCCCCCCCTCCTCCTCCCTCCACTCCCCCTTTCCCTTCTTAAATCCCGACCCTTGAAGGAACTCTTACAAGTCGTCCACCACCCACTTATACACCTCTCTGCACACAACACGCGATGCCCATCCTTACAGAAACAACAGCACTCTACTGCTGCTGCAGCTTAAACGAAAAAAAAAACCCAAAAAACAAAAAAACAACAACAAAAAAGCAAAAAACAAAGTTCTTTCCCCCAACACCTGAGAGTTAGGTCGGCTTATACTTTGTTTTGTTTTTACCGAACACGATCGTTATGTACCTCACTCACACACTTACTCATGCACGCACGCACGTACGCGCACGCACACACACACACGTGAGCGCACGCACACACACACACACACATACACACACACACTCACTCACACACACACGGGCAGACTGGCGGGATAAGTAAATAACTGTATGAACGACAATCATTAAAAAAAAAAAAAAAAAAAGAAAAAACCCCCAACAACAACATAAAGATCGAATGAAATACATAACTAAATAAAACGATTGTCAACACACACACACACACACACACACACACACACACACACACACACCACACACATACACAAACAGACGAGGGAAGCGAAATTTCACAGGGGATTACTCCAGAAGAAAGAAGAGTCTGCATACAAAATTGTTCTGGAGCGAGCAACACCAGTTGTGTGGTCAGACAAAGACGGACACACACACACACACACACACACACACACACACACACACACACACACACACACAAGCACGCACGCACGCACGCACACACGAGCGAGCGGCACGCACGCAAATGGAGCGTAGTATATACATTAACCCCTGTCACAACAACGTGAACGCTTCGCTGCATTGCTGCTATGTCCTCCAAACTGCTCCCGACCCCCTTCCAAACCTCCCCCCCCACCCCCTTTCACCCACCTACGCCTCGCCCCCCCCCCCACCCCCACACCCTATTCCCCTCTGATCACCGTCCAATGGATCAGTGGATAACTACCATCAATAATAACAACAACAACAATAATGATGATGATGATGATGATGGTGATGATAACTGAATAACATTAATTGTGTGCAAATAATCACCCTTGTTTTTTTTTGTTTTTGTTTTTGTTATTTGTTTTTTGACAGAAATCGTACCAATAGATACACATAAATTATACATTTTCCATTTTCTTTGTCTGCTTGTTTATTAATTGATTGATTGATTGATTGACTGATTGATGGATGGATGGATTGATTCATTGATTCATTCACATCAATTTAATCATTATTCTAGCTATATTCTGAAAACCGAAAGAAGGAGGATTTATTATGTTTTTCAACTAACTGGTTTAGCTCAAACCAGAAATGAACGTGGGTTTTTGTCGTTGTTGATGTTGTTTTTGTTTGTTTGTTTTAAAGATCTGGAATACATTGTACATAACAACAACTGCTAAACAACAATAACAACAACGAAAACTCTGTCTACAACATGGCATGAATGAACAAAATGACGCCAATCAAATTAACAGATGACAGAAAATAGCTCGCGCGCGCACACACACACACACGCAGACACACACAAATGTACGCACGCACACACGCACACACAAAAAACAGAAGTGCGCAGTTCAAAACTCTCTTCGCTCCAAACAGAACAAGGCCTCACCCGCAAGATCCCCTTGTCTCACAACCCCTTCACTCTTCAACTCGCTCTTTCACTCCACCCACCCACCCCCCACCCCTTCCACTTCAACCCCCCCCCCCCCCTAACCCCCCGAACCTCCCTCCCTCTTACTCTTTCTCCTCCATGTCAGCTGACAAAAAAGTTAACAGACAGCAACACAGGCCCAGAACTCTCCTCCTGACACCAAGATGGTAGCTGAAACAACAACACCTCTTGGCCGAAAAGAAAAGAAAAGAACAAAAAAAAAGGCGTCCCAATGCAACAGGTAATAGTCGGGAAGATCAACACACACACACACACACACACACACACACACACACACACACACACAGGTGACAGGCCAAGGGACACTACCGCTGCTGCTGTGTGGATAATAATTAAACCAGGCCTTCAAAGCTGCCGGAAGTGACATGCGCGTTGGTGTTTACTTTCTGTCACGCGCCGTCCAATCAGCGCCTTTTCCGGCAAAACCCGGACTCGCATGGAGTACTCCCCCTATCACACAGAGAGGAGCGGCCTGCCCAGCATCGAAAGCCTGCTGATCCAGTGCCAGCTACGCTGGACAGGTCACGTTGTCCGCATGACAGACAGCAGGATCCCGAAGATGCTTTTGTATGGCCAGCTGAAGGAAGGCCACCGTGAACTTGGAAGACCCTGCAAGCGCTTCAAGGACACCTTGAAGACAAACCTCAAAGCCTGTGACATGGACATCGCATTCCTGGGAAACCGATGCCCTTGACCGCTCTCGCTGGAGGATGCTGTGCTCTAGTCAAAAGAGCTCTGAAAAAAAAGACGTTTGAAAACAAGAGAACGCTGGCTATTAAGGAGAAGCGTGAGCCAAGGAAACAGGGCTCCACTTCTGAAGACGTTTTCCCTTGCAACACCTGTGGGAAGTGCTGCGCATCCAGAATCGGCCTCTTCTCCCATATGAGGACAACACACACCGACAGATAAGCCTGCCTGCCTACTCATCCGTCGGTCCGACGGGAGACTCCATCGCACCGCATATATATATATATATATATATATATATATATATATATATATATATATATATATATAAGATAATAAAAGACAATAAATAAATACATAAATGTTGACATAAATAAACTGTTTTTTTTTTTTTTTGTTACTGGATAAAGAACGAGAGAGAAAGTACTCTGACTGAATGACACAAGAAACGAATGATGAGCGCCCAATGGCCAGCAATCAGTCGGCTCTACCCAGGTAGTGAGGCAGCCTTGGTGCGCCAAATAAACTGGCCCCGTTGTTTGTAAAGCGCTCAGAGCTTGGTCTCCGACTGAGGATAGGCAGCTGTATAAGTATCGAGATCGTCATCAGATCATATATATCTAATAGAATTGTGCAAACAACAACCATCTACCTGAAGATCTAGTCATCAACCCCATCCACATGTGATATGCGGCTTCTGTTCAAACGTGTGTGTGTGTGTGTGTGTGTGTGTGTGTGTGTGTGTGTGTGTGTGTGTGTGTTTTGTGTGTGTGTGTGTGTGAGAGAGAGAGAGAGAGAGAGAGAGGGGGAGAGAGAGAGTGTGTGTGTGTGCAGTACGTGCATGTGTGAGAATGCACAAGTTAAAAGATTAATATGCACTTGTATGTATCCTAATTTCTACTGTATCTGTGTTTACGTATGTTAACGTACTATCCCCGCCCCCACCCACCCACCCACTATATTCCTTGTGACCCCGGTACACTTGGTAACAAAGACATATCCTATTCTATTCTACTGTATTCTATCATGAATAAATAAACTAATGAAACAAGGCAAAGCAAATCACTGACCAAGCCACCTCAAACGCTAGCTGGTACAGACGTCCTGCTTCCAACTGACCACAGGACAGCCTATAATTCTGCTCGCACGTGCACCAGTGTGTGTGTCTCCATGCATGCTGAGGTACGCACAATTATCCAACACACACGTTGACCAGCACAATAATATGCATCCCCGTCCGCGCGCACTGAAAGACGCACGGACGCACGCACGCGCACGCACACACACACACACACACACACACACACAAACACACGATCCTTAAAAAAATATTCTTTCTCTCTGTGTCCCTGTCCCTCTCTCTCTCTCTCTGTCTCTCTCTCTGTGTCTCTCTTCCTCTCTGTCTGTGTCTGTCTCTCTGTCTGTCTGACTCTCTCTCCCTCTTCCTGATATTATGCCAGTATTGTCAAAAAAAAAGAAAAAAAAGAAAAAAGAAAAAAAAAGCAGCATATCAAAAAATCTAATATCAGAGGAAAAACTCATTTATTTCAGTTTATGCTCAATGTGGCCTCCATATTCCTCCACGACTAAACGAATTCAAGCCGTTTCTTCCAAGCAGAAATGCTTTTACGTATTTCTTCCACCGATATCTCCACCCATGATACAATTGTTGTTGTTGTGTTGTTGTTGTTGTGTTGTTGTTGTTGTTCTTGTTCTTCTTCGTTATCACAGATGACAAAGGTTGCAATGCAAAACCCACAGTGTTGACTGTATCCGAGTCATAGACTACAACGACAGGCGCGAAGTGGGGAAAGTCGTGGGGGCGGGGTAGAGTGCGGTAGGGTAGGTAGTCTAGCCCTGACTATGTCCTCAATAAGCCCACTGCCCTACTTCTATCAAGCACACACACACACACACACACACACAAAAATACAACAAAACAACAACAACAACAAAAAACAAACAAACAAAAAAACCCAGATCAAGTTGTACGTGTAACTGTGCACCCCTACAGTGGGTGTACGTGGGTGGGGTGGGTGGGTGGGTGGGTGGGTGAGA
>NC_134903.1:16247485-16264985 GCF_041734735.1 Babylonia areolata
TCTTTTAATTAAAGAAAAGTCTGGATGCAAACACCACCCTTCTAAGGTGTATAAATCATTTACCACTCCTCTAAATTCTTTACCTCACACTGAGGTTTGTATAAGTTGTTTTTTTTTATTAATTGCCTTAGTATCTTACAGTCAGGGTAAAAAAAACAACAACAAAAAAAAAAAAAAAAGAACAACAACAAAAAACCCCAAAACAAATAAACCAACAACCCCAAAACAAACAACCCCCCCCCCCATCTAAGTTATGTACAAATTCTGTGTTTTTCCTTCAGGGTGTGTATGTAAATACAGCATCCATCTGTCATGTCCAAGTTCTTAGTTTTGTATTCAGGGTACAAAAAGAAACGTTTTGTTAAAACGCCACCCAACTGGCTTCTTATAAACCGAAAACTGTATCAAGACATCCACAGTAATGATCGTTTTCTCGTCAATTAAACAACAGCAGTGGTGGTTGTTGTTTTTTTTCCTCCACATTCAAAAATACAATTACAGCAGCGAAACAGTTCGCAAAAAACCATATCGAAAGAAAATTTTTAAAAAGTAAGAATTAACAAATAAGTAAAGATTCTGGAGAAGAAGAAGAAGAAGAAGAAGAAGAAGAAGAAGAAGAAGAAGAAGAAAGAAAGAAAGAAAGAAAGAAAGAAAGAAAGATAGATAGAAAAAAAAAAGACCACTAATTCTGCCATACAAACCAACATCATGCAACATTATTTTCAATTCATTTCGCGGAGACCACTAATTCTGCCATACAAACCAACATCATGCAACATTATTTTCAATTCATTTCGCGAAGCCATTGCCACATTTCAATACAAAATTCGAAAACAACGACAACGACAAACAAAAACCTATTACACCTCAAAATACTGAAAAGCAAAGTGCTGTGCTAGCTGTGCATTACAAGCGACAAAGTAATCAACAGCAACAACAAAAGCAATATATAATATTATATATATACACAAGTACAAGAAAACGAAAAACCCACACGTAATAATTATGTTCACATCAAAAAAAAGCCAGAACAATACACAGAAATACAGGTCAAACACCAATGGCCAATTCGTGTACAACCAGGAATTCAGCACACCCAATATTTGCGCGCAACTAGCAGTGTGTCATATACACACATACAAAAACAAAATCTAGCCACCAAGCGACACTTTGTTAAAAGCGAAATAAGCACCAAAAAAAAAAAAAAAAGCAAACACACATATATACATCAATCATACACAATCATTAGGAGAAAGCAAAAACAAAACCCGCTTTTAATGAAGCATGTCCTCGTTTAATTAAAAAAACAACAACAAAAAAAACCCAGAAACACGGCACACATTATTAATCATACACAACCGTCTGCAACGAGGGGTACAATAAAACAGGTCTAGACTCCCATAAACAAAAACAA
This sequence comes from Babylonia areolata, assembly GCF_041734735.1. Classification (NCBI taxonomy): domain Eukaryota; kingdom Metazoa; phylum Mollusca; class Gastropoda; order Neogastropoda; family Buccinidae; genus Babylonia; species Babylonia areolata. The sequence continues at coordinate 16,248,900 of NC_134903.1, forward strand.
CTTAATAATCGTCCACAATGTGCATGTTTGAATCAGAAGGGAAACATGTATACACAATAACAGTACCACTAGAAAACAACTCAATAATCACCCACAATGTGCATGGTTGAATCAGAAGGGAAACATGCACACACAATAACAGTACTACTGGAGCATAATCATTGTGGGAAACACTACTTGGACGAAAAAGGTGATGAAAACATCAACCTGCGTGCGTTGTGGAGACAAGACAGACAGAGAGAGAAGGGGAGGTGAAGGAGGGAGAGAGAGAGAGAGAGAGAGAGGGAAGGGGAGGTGGAGGAGAGAGAGGGAGAGAGAGAGGGAAGGGGAGGTGGAGGAGGGAGAGAGAGAGAGAGACAGAGAGAGAGAGAGAAGGGGGTATGGGTATGGATGAGAGAGAGAGAGGGAGAGAGAGAGGGAAGGGGAGGTGGAGGAGAGAGGGAGAGAGTAGTGAGAGGGAAGGGGAGGTGGAGGGAGAGAGAGAGAAGGGGGTGTGGAGGAGAGAGAGAGGGAGAGAGTGAGAGGGAAGGGGAGGTGGAGGGAGAGAGAGGGAAGGGGGGGTGGAGGAGAGAGAGAGGGAGAGAGTGAGAGGGAAGGGGAGGTGGAGGAGAGAGAGAGGGAGAGAGGGAGAGGGAAGGGGAGGTGGAGGAGAGAGAGAGGGAGAGAGTGAGAGGGAAGGGGAGGTGGAGGAGAGAGAGAGGGAGAGAGTGAGAGGGAAGGGGAGGTGGAGGAGAGAGAGAGAGGGAGAGAGTGAGAGGGAAGGGGAGGTGGAGGAGAGAGAGAGGGAGAGAGTGAGAGGGAAGGGGAGGTGGAGGGAGAGAGAGAGAAGGGGGGGTGGAGGAGAGAGAGAGAGAGAGAGAGAGAAGGGGGTATGGGTATGGGAGAGGAGAGAGAGAGAGAGAGAAGGGGAGGTGCAGGAGAGAAAGAGGGAGAGAGAGAGAGGGAAGGGGAGGTGGAGGGAGAGAGAGAGAAGGGAGGTGGAGGAGAGAGAGAGAGAAGGGGGGTGGAGGAGAGAGAGAGAAGGGGGGTGGAGGAGAGAGAGAGAGAGAAGGGGGGTGGAGGAGAAGAGAGAAAGAGGTGGGGTGGAGAGAAGGAAGAGGAGAGAAAAAGCGGGGTGAGAAAAGGGGAAAAAGAGAGAGAAGGGAGGTGAATGAGGAGGGGGAGAGAGAGGAGAGAGAGAGAGGGAGGAGAGAGAGAGAGAGAGAAGGGGGGGTGGAGGAGAGAGGGGAGAGAAGAGGAGGGAAGGGGAGGTAGGAGAGAGAGAGAAGGGGGGGGAGGAGGAGAGAGAGAAGGGGAGTGGAGGAGAGAGGAGGGAGAGAGAGGGAAGGGATGGGAAGGGAGAAGGGGGGGAGATGAGAGGGAAGGGAGGGGAGGAGAGAGAGAGAGAAGGGGGGTGGAGAGAGAGAGAGAGAGAGAGAGGAGAGAGAGTGCAGAGGGGAGAGAGAGTGAGAGAAGCAGGGGTAGTTGTGGTAAGGAGGGGGGAGAGAGGAGGGTGAAGGGCTGTCGAGGGAGGGGGGTGCAGGAAGAGAGGGTAAGGGAGAGAGGGAAGGGAGGTTGCGGTGGAGGGAGGGTGGGGGAGAGAGAAGAGGGAAGGGGAGGTGGGGAGAGAGAAAGAGGGCGAGAGATGAAGAGGGGGGGAGGAGGGAGTGGATAGAGAGAGAAGACGGTGAGGGGAGGATGGTGGAGGAGGAGAGATAGAGAGAGAGAGGGGGGGATTGGAGGAGAGAGAGAGTAGGAGAGAAGGGAAGGCGGAGGTAGGAAGTAGAGAGAGGCCTGCTCAGTCGCCGGTAGGTGGAGTGCGCTCGCTCTCTCCCTTTTTATCACGCTGCAGTCTCTGGCCGGTGGGACGAAAAAGCTCTGCATCCTGGATCTGCTCACCTCCTTGTCCGTCTATTCCGCGCGATCCTTCGCTAGTGCTGGCGTTATTCTTCTCCGTCCCTTTAAAACTGTCGGTATGTCAATTCGTAGGCACATGACTCTCTCAAGCGCTCGATTTAGCGGCAATCGTCGTTCCGTACGGTCTCTCCGACGTTATATCTTATTCTGCTCTCGTCTACGTATTCGCGCTGCTCCCTAGTGTAAGGCTCGATATCTCTCGCGGATCTCGCTCTGGCGTCCGTATGCTCCCTCAAGTAAAGCTCCCCCGAACACGCCCGACCACTCCTGACAGGACACCCGCCTCTCCTTAGAACAACAACTCCCCCCCCACCACCCCCCCCCCCCACCCCCCACCCCCCCCACCCCCCCCCCAACACACCATACCTAACAATCCCCCAAACTCGATGATGATATGATGGCATGACATGTAGCACCAATGCAGATGATGCCATGACCAGCACACGTACCATAATGGCCTGGCTCGAAAAAGTCAACAGCTACAACCCAACAAACCACCAATAGAGAGAGCGTTAAAGACTGTTTATTTATATTTATAAATTTAATCGAATTGTTGGGGGAAAACAGCGATGAAAGAGACATTTACCCCCGAAAGCGGAGTATGGCTGCCTACATGGCGGGGTAAAAACGGTCATACACGTAAAAACCCACTCTTGTCTATACGAGTGAACGTGGGGGTTGCAGCCCACGAACGAAGAAGAAGAAGAAGAAGAAGAAGAAGAAGAAGAGACATTTTGCAATTTCAATCACGCGCGCACTGTATGAACACAAGAACTGTATGGTAAAATAACGCACAACAAAAGAAGGAGGAGAAGACGGAGGAAGAGGAGTTGGAGGAGGAGGAGGAGAATAAGATGAAAAACAACAACAACTATAACATCAACAATTACAAGCAAAAAAAACAACAAGGAAGCATTAACTTGAAGAACATGTTAAAAACCTCGCTTCAACAATAGCAACCAGGAAACAACAACAACAACAACAACAAAACCACCCCCAAAACAGCAACATAAAGTGAACTGACAACAGCAGCAGCAACAATGAAAAAATCAACAGCAGTGACGATCACAAATAATCACTACCTGTGCACTACAATGCATGCTTATTAGACAGACTACATGATAAACGAAACGTTAAAATAAAAATTCACCATCTAAGACACAGAGCAGTAATAATAATTAAAAAAAAAAAAAAAAAAACAACTAAACTAAGGCTGACTACGTGTTAACAACTGTCAAAAAAAGAAAAAAAAGAAAAAGAAAAAAAAAAGAAAGAATGAAATAGAATATACAGATAATGTGTGATAACATCTAACATGAAAACTACGCATGTGATTATTACGTCATTGTCCAGAGAAACGTAGAACGTGATAATTATGTGTCAAACAAGTCACTTAATTAATTAACTAACATGCTACTACTTCAACCTGAAGCACGACACACGTGAACCAACATTTGGCTTTGCATAAGCAACACTAAACTTAGCGTTAAGAATCCCCCTCAATCCCCACCCCCCACACCACCATCCCCCTACACCCCCCACCCTCCTAAGTCAACGCCTTAGAACAATACTGAACACTAAGCAAACTTGGCGCTTAAAAAAGAGATCGTTTTTGCAACCTTTCCCAACAGTAAGGTGAATGTCACACAAGCCGATTCAGACGTGTGCGGTTGACATGAGGGAAAACAGAAATCGGGTTGAACTGAACCGGATGTCAAAACTGATCAGATCTGTGTCACGGTGCTAATCATGTCTATTCTTCTAATTTCTCTTCTGTTTAAATATAATATATCAGGCATCTGCTTGGCAGATGTGATGTAGCACATATGGATTTGACCGAACGCAGTGACGCTTCCGTCCTTTAACTACTGATACCGATACTGTTGAGAGAGTCATAGTCCTTCGCAAAAGACTATAAATAAATTTCCAGAGCAGCGGGGAAATCACTGATCATACAGCTAACTCTCACTGTCATTTCAGGAAAGCTTCGTTTGATCGTTCAAGTCTATCTGTCTCGTGGTCTGTACGGCTGAACCTACGCACGCAGAAGATGATATACGCACGTTAAAGATCCTGTAATCCATGTCAGCGTTCGTTAGGGGTTACGGAAACAAGAACATACCCAGGATGCACACCCCCGAAAACGGGAGTATGGCTGCCTATGGCGGGGTATATAAACAAAATGGTCATGCACGTAAACTGTTACATGTCTGTCTGAGTGTACATGTGTGCGTGTCTGAAATCTGATTGAATGACACAGGAAACGAATGATGAGCGCCCAATGGCAGCCGTCAGTCGGCTCTACCCAGGTAGGCAGCCTATTGTGCAAAATGACCCCGTGTTTGTAAAGCGCTTAGAGCTTGGTCTCCGACCGAGGATAGTCGCTATATAAGTATCCATATCTATCTATCTGTCTATCTATCTTGAACCTTACGGTTCAAACGCGCCTTCCTCGACCTGTGTGGCGTGGCAACTCCTTAAAGGCTAAGTCGGTCGCGTGGCAAATAAGAGTGACCTTTCGATGCCTGGGGCGGGAGAAGCAAAGCATAATTAGTGTACTGAGTCATAAACGGGTTGTAAAAGAGATTACTTATTGGGGGGATCTTACAGAGAATGGCACACATTGTGAGAATGGGTGAGCTGTGTGTGTGTGTGTGTGTGTGTGTGTGTGCGTGTGTGTGTGTGTGCGTGTGTGTGTGTGTGTGTGTGTGTAACGTGTGTGTGTGTGTGTGTGTGTGTGTGTGTGTGTGTGTGTGTGTGTGTGTGTGTGTGTGTGTGTGTGTGTGTGTGTGTGTGTGAATTTTTTTTTGTTTTGTTTTGTTTTTTGGTGTGTGTGTGTGTGTGTGTGTGTGTGTGTGTGTGTGTGTGTGTGTGTAACGTGTGAGTATGTGTGTGTGCGTGCGTGCGTGCGTGCGTGTGTGTGTGTGTGTGTGTGTGTGTGCGTGCGTGTGCATGTGTATGTGTTTGTGTGTGTGTGTGTGTGTGTTTTGTTGTGTGTGTGTGTGTGTGTGTGTGTGTGTGTGTGTGTCTGTTTGCAATAGGTTGATGAGCTCATCAAGTCTTTATTGTCCTATTCATTTCTTCTTTTTTTCTTAAGAGAAAAGTTCAGGTCTCTGGAAAAAAACAACAACAACACAAACTAAAACAACCTGTCTAAACTACGAAGATACACACACTCTCTCTCTCTCTCCCCCTCCACCCCTCTATCCCCCGTCCTCTCTCTCTCTCTCTTCCCCTCCCCCCCCTCTCTCTCTCTCTCTCCCATCTCTCCCCCTCTCCCCCACCCCTCTCTGTCTTCCCCTCCTCTTTCTCCCTCTCTTTCTTCCCCCCTATCTCTCCCCCTCTCCCCCACCCATCTCTGTCTTCCCCTCCTCTTTCTCCCTCTCTCTCGTTAACCCCCCCTCTCTCTTCCTCCCCTCTCTGTCTTCCCCTCCTCTTTCTCCCTCTCTCTCTTTCCCCTCTCTCTCTTTCCCGCCATCTCTCCCCCTCTCCCCCACCCCTCTCTGTCTTCCCCTCTCTCTCTTTCTCCCTCTCTTTCTTCCCCCCTATCTCTCTCTCTCCCCCTCTCCCCCACCCCTCTCTGTCTTCCCCTCCTCTTTCTCCCTCTCTCTCGTTTCCCCTCTCTCTCTTTCCCGCCATCTCTCCCCCACCCCTCTCTGTCTTCCCCTCTCTCTCTTTCTCCCTCTCTTTATTCCCCCCTATCTCTCTCTCTTCCCCTCCTCTTTCTCCCTCCCCTCTCTGTCTTCCCCTCCTCTTTCTCCCTCTCTTTCTTCCCCCCTATCTCTCTCTCTTCCCCTCTCTCTCTTCCTCCCCTCTCTGTCTTCCCCTCCTCTTTCTCCCTCTCTTTCTTCCCCCCTATCTCTCTCTCTTCCCCTCTCTCTCTTCCTCCCCTCTCTGTCTTCCCCTCTCTTTCTCCCTCTCTTTCTTCCCCCCTATCTCTCTCTCTTCCCCTCCTCTTTCTCCCTCCCGTCTCTGTCTTCCCCTCCTCTTTCTCCCTCTCTTTCTTCCCCCCTATCTCTCTCCCTCTTCCTCCTCCCCTTTCCCCCACCCCTCTCTGTCTTCCCCTCCTCTTTCTCCCTCTCTTTCTTCCCCCACTCTCTCTCTCTCTTCCCTCTCTCTCTTCCTCCCCCCCTCTCCCTGTCTCTCTCTTCCCCTCTTCTTCCTCCCTCTCTCTCTCTCCCCCCCCTCTCTCTCTCTTCCCCTTTCTCTCTCCCCCCTCTCTCTCCGACTCTCCCCCCCTCACTCTCCCCCTCTCTCTCTTCTCCCTCCCCCATAACCCCTTCTCTCTTTGTTCTGACGGTCATAGTCGGACACGACTGACTATCATACGATACCTTCAGTGAATTTTGTTTTGAATACAGACTTAAGGTCGCACTACAAAAAAAAATTTGTTGCGGATTAATCAATCGAGTCTACGGTATCTCCATGGTTATATATACGATATGTGCAAATGGGTGTGGTGCTACTGAAGACAGGGTTTATCTTAACGAGGTTGTCTGTCAGACATGACATCGAAGGTTTGACGTTGCGTGCAAGCGCTACGGATGTGTTAAGCGTGCGCTTATACAAGCATGCTTTTGTGCGAGTGTGCGTGTGTGTGTGTGTGTGATGTGTACGTTTGTGTGTCTGGGTGTGTGCTTGTGCATTGTTATGTGTGTGTGTGTGTGTGTGTGTGTGTGTGTGTAGGTGCAGGTGTGTGTGTGTTGGTGTGTGTTTGTGTGTGATGTGTACGTTTGTGTGTCTGGGTGTGTGCTTGTGCATTGTTATGTGTGTGAGAGTGTGTATGTGTGTGTGCACGCGCGTGCGTACTGATGTACGTACCTGCGTGGGGGGAGGGACAGTAGAAGAGAGATTCAAAGACTGACGGGAAATATAGATAGATAGATAGATAGACATACAGATAGATAGTTAGTGACAGGCAGACAGAGACAGAGACACAGACAGAGACACAGAGAGAGACTGAGAGAGTTTTCTACAGAAAGTAGTGACCGTTATTCATTAAAAAAAAAAAAAAAAAAAGGCTCCTGCATTCAGCTCTGTGTGAAACCCACAATAATGTAGAGGAAAAAGAAAAGGAGGGAAAAACAAACAACACACACAACAACAGCAACAACAAACCAAGAGGCGGCTTTTCTTTTTTCTTTTCTTTTTTTTACCCTCTCAAATACAGGCGGAAAGAGAGAGAGTTGTGGTGCCGTTAACCTCGAACACTACCGTTATCCTCGGAAAAAACAACAACAACCCCCACCCCCCCGAAAAAAAACAACAAAAACAAAAACAAACAAAAAAAAAAAAACCGTTGCACTGCACGAATCGTATGTCTAATTAATGAGGAATCAATGTAGAACTGATCGGCACGTCTTTTTTTTTTTTTCCTTTTAAATCAAAGCTAATATAAACGCGACGAAACAGAGTGAAATAATTATAAATAAATAAATAAATAAAACCTCAGTCCAGACTTCCAAAAGAAAATGAGCACTCCCCAGCCGGTACCGCGTCGTCACTAAGCGGAAATTTAACTGAATTAATAACTCATCTGTTTATCGATCAAGGTATCTTTACATCATTTCATCTTATTGCTGATTTTTCCCTCAGTGTCTAAAGCTGATCAGATCTTTCCTGCCTGAACGCCTAAATTTTGCTTCACACACTGATCTTCTCTCTTGAATAGATCTCGCCGCCGTTGAGTGTAATGGATGAGAATCCGAACTGTCGCGCCTCCACGGAATGTTTTTTTAGAGAACGAGAGCTGACGACAAAGAGTATTGCGTCGACGACACTTTAAGTACGTCACTCGGCTGGGGCTTGAGTGGGGGGGGGGGGGGGGGGGGGGGGGGGGGGGGGGGGGGGGGATCCGTTTTGTTCGTTCTTTAGTTTTAAAGTCTTTTCACTGTAAAGTGATATTAGATGAGGGTAGGAAAAAAAATCGAAGGAGGAGAGGGAAGAAATGACTGTGTACGCATGCGAGTACGTGAAAGTGTGTGTGTGCGTGTGCGCGCGCGTGTGTGTGTGTTACATATGGAAAATGATCGATTTAAGTTTTGTTTTGTTAAAACAAAAAAAAGAAAGAAAGGAAACAGAAAAAGCATAACAATATAACTGCTTCCTAATGAAAAACTAACAACTATAACAGCGAACCTTCTGGACTTTTTTTAACAAGGAGTTGAGAAAGTCCATACATTAGCAATGGACTGCTGAAGATCGTCAACACTGAAGATGATTTCAGTTCAGGGATGTGAGACTTTTAACATACCGCAAGTTGGTATATGACCGGCTGTTTTGTGAGCACCACAGATGCAAGAAACGTTACTGACATAACTTTGTCTTAAAACAATTCATTTTCCATCTGCAGATTAGAGAAATGATTTTTTTTTTCTGTCTGCAGGTAAAAATATAACAGCAGATCGAGGATAACTCTGAGCCAATCACACTGCTTGTGGCTTGGTTGGTTAGATGGAGGGAGGGCCGGACATGGAGATGGTGGAGGAACGGGAGGAGAGAGGGGGATGCGGAGGGTGCGGGGGGAGGGGGGTTGTGGGGATGTGGGGGGTGGGTTGGGTTGGAGGGGAGTGATGAGGTGTTGTGGGAATTTGTGGGTAGGGGGAGTGGAGGGCTTGGAAGAAGGCGAGGATGGGTGTATATATATATATATATATATATATATATATATGTGTGTGTGTGTGTGTGTGTCTGTGTGTGTGTGTGTGTGTGTGTGTGTGTGTGTCTGTGTGTGTGTGTGTGTGTGTGTGTGTGTGTGTGTGTGTGTGTGTGTGTATTTCTTTTTATCACAGCAGATTTCTCTGTGTGAAATTCGGGCTGCTCTCCCCAGGAAGAGCACGTCGCTACACTACAGCGCCACCCCCCTTTTTTTTTCTTTTTTTTTTTTTCCCCCTGCGAGCAGTTTTATTCGTTTTTCTTACCGAAGTGGATTTTTCGACAGAATTTTGCCACGAACAACCCTTTTGTTGTCGTGGGTTCTTTTACGTGCGCTAAGTGCATGCTGCTCACGGGACCTCGGTTTATCGTCTCATCCGAATGACTAGCGTCCAGACCACCACTCAAGGTCTAGTGGAGGGGGAGAAAATATCGGCGGTTGAGCCGTGATTCGTTCGAACCAGCGCGCTCAGATTCTCTCGCTTCCTAGGCGAACGCGTTACCTCTAGGCCATCACTCCATATGTGTGTGTGTGTGTGTGTGTGTGTGTGTGTGTGTGTGTGTGTGTGTGTGTGTGTGGAGGTAGGGGGCCGGGGTGGATGTTGAGGGAGGAAGGTTTGAGGTGAAAAGGGGTAGTTGTAAGGGGTGGCAGTAATAAGGTGCTGCTGTCTCTAACAGCACCACAAAAACAACTGAAAAATTTATAGATATATATATATATATATATATATATATATATATATATATATATATATATATAAGAAGACGAAAAAAAAGCGAAGTCGGTTAATTAACAACAACACGGTGGGTTGGGGGGGTAGGGGGGGGGGGGGGGGGGGGGGGGGGAAGCCCATACTCATCTCAAAACTACCACCCACCAACCAAATCAACTACAACACAAAAAGGATTGCGCAAACGAAAACAGCATGCAAGGGTTTTAAAAAAAAAACAACAACAAAAAAAAAACCCCAAACCCCACACAACCCCCACCAACCAAAACAGAAAACTTACAAACGGGTCATCCACGCCCCCCCGCAACTGAGCTGCTGCAGCAGCAGAGGAGGCAGAGGCAGAGGAGGAGGAGGAGGAGGAGGAAGCGAAGAACGGTAACTGCAGCGATCCTCTCCTCTGGCGGGAGGCCGGTGGCTCCAAGAGTCCCGTGATCCCGATAGAATCCCTCCTGGAGTTCTTCTGATCACAGGGGGAGGGGAGGTGGTTCCCGATGATGACGATGAAGAGGAGGAGGAGGAGTAGGAGGAGGAGCAGAAGAAGGTGGAGGAGGAGGAGGGGTACAGGGGGGGGTATTGTGGAAGGTGGGGGTGGGGTGGGGGGAGGGGAGAGAGAGAATCCGGGAGAAGCAGCAGAAGAAGAAGAAAGAGGAAGAGATAAAAGAGAGAGAGAGAGAGAAAAAAAAAGAAACAGAAACATGACCAATATTGCAACTTAATCGCCGCCACCATGACGTCATTCGCTAGATTTATATCATCATCGTAGTTTGTTGTGTTTTTTTGTGTTTTTTTAAATAAAGAAAAAGTATTATTTTTTTTTTAAACCAGTCTTGACGAAGACATCATTCGCTAGATGTCGTCACCGGTATCTAACCCTCTAAAACCTGCCAATAACAAAAAGATACCCCCACACACACACACGGGGTGGGATGGCGAAGAGGGGGAGTGAGGGGGACAAAATAACACCATACTAAATTGAGGGGGCAAAAAGAATATGACCCCCCCAAAAAAAACACACAAAAACAACAACAACAAAAATAAAAACACACACAAAAAAAACCCACACAAAACAAAAACAAAAACAAACAAACAAACAAACAAAAAACCGCCCAAAACTGCAACTTTGAACTTTGTGACGAGCGCTCTGACCCATGATCTAAGCGCTGCGTGGGCCTATCTATGAAGGAAATGACCAGTGACAAACAACATAATAAAAGCATATATCATGAAAGACTTAAAGAAAAAAAACAACAACAACAACAACAACGACAACAACAACAAAAAAGAAAAAAAAAATTCCCACAAAACACGCAAGATGGCGTTTGCCTGCTCCTTGTGACTGAGTAATCACTTTAAGATGGTTTGCAGTAGAGAATACAAAGGCTAAGTGAATTGCAATCATCATCAACAGCAAACCACGAATATCGTCATTAAAAAAACAAAAAAAAAAACCCCAAAAACAAACAAACAAAAAAATTCTTACAATGTTCCTTATCAAAGATGTTTTTTGGTTGTGTGATTACTTAAAAAAAAAACAACAACAAAAAAACAACAAAAAACCCCAGCAATTCTGCATCATTCAACAATGCAATCTAAGCACAGGTAAATCACAAATCTTTTGCGTATTTTGCACATAACTACGCTCTTGAAATTAAATTATCAAAAATATAGTTAAAGAATTCAAACGAACGAACGAAAGAACGAACAAACAAATAAATAAATAAACAAACAAACAAATGAATAAACAAATACAAGCAGCAAATTGATACAAAGATATCTCCACTTTAATTGACAGATGCGTGTGCTAATCGATCACAGACACACACACACACACACACACACACACACACACACACACATATATATATATATATATATATATATATATATATATATATATATATATAGAAAAGAATAAACGAGAAGTCGGACAATCATTTAAGAGGAACAAAAAGAAAAGAGAGAGAGAGAAAAAAAAAAGGACAAAAGAATATATTCCTAGCAGCAGCAATCATTTTACATGACTTATGTAAAATTTCCCAAATCAACCATCATGGACTGCACATGAACACACACACACACACACACACACACACACACACACACACACACACACGTAATGGGAACAGGGAAGAAGGAAAGAAGGAAGGGAGGAAGGGGGGGGGAAGGTCTCATCAAGATCGCCTTACTTTTCAACAAGTGCAGTACAGTGCAGTGTGCACACTATGGATAGTTTAGGTTAGTACTGTCATTTGTTACATACACTGTGACAGTATACGGCTTTACCTTCAGTGTGACTGCATCTACAAGCGCAGTCTGCCACTGTTGGGTCCCTGTTACATTGTGATTAATCAGTTGATTAATTAAGACTACACGGTGGTAAGGCAAGATCGCGTGCACGTGGGTGGTTAGTTACATGTGAACTATAGACACACGTTATAGTGGGTGCGCTTGGTTCGAGAATGAGGGATGGAGAGAGAGAGAGAGAGTTTCAGAGAGAGAGAGAGAGAGACAGGCAGACAGAAAGATAGACAGACAGACAGACGGACATGCAGACAGACAGACAGACGAATCACAGAAATACAGAAACACAGAGATACGGATAAATACAGACTCAGAGATTTAGAGATCTTAAAAAAACAACAACAAACAAACAAAAACAAAAGCAAAAAAACAACAAATAAAAAAGATAAACAAAAAAATAAAACAAAAAACTAACAAAAATAGTATGGAAATGAATAAACAAATAAATAAATAAATAAATAAATGAATCATTGGATGAATAAATAAATAAAGAGATGAATAAATAAACAAACAAATAAATAAATAAATAGATAGCTAAATGAATTTTTTTTTTTAAATAAATAAAAATAAAACATTACAACCCATTCTGATCCAGTGGCTTGGAAGTGCGGTCACCTAAAGGGGCACAACTCAATCTTTTTTTTTTTATTGCTCATACGGGCTAACCTCCCGTGCCCTCCACCCCGGTTTAAAAACAACAACAAACAAACAAACAAAAAAAAAAAAAAAAAAAAAAAAAAACACACACAAAAAAAACCCCAAAAAGAATGAAAAACATTGCAAGTATTGTAGTCGGTACAAACACAGGAGGCTTACTATCTCTGAGAGATGAAGAGACAGACGGACAGACAGACAGAGACAGAGACAGAAAGACAGACAGAGAGAGAGAGAGAGAGAGAGAGAGAGAGAGAGAGAGAGAGAGAGAGAGATCTTCGTAACATCTGATAAGCATTAGTGAAGCGTATTGTGAACAATCAGCTGGGGGAAAAAAACAAAAAAACCATGAAATCATGTACACTTGGGCACTATCTCATTTGCTTCAAATGCAGCAGCGTAAAGATAGGCTCTACTGCAGCAAAATCGCTTTGACAGTCTACTGTCTATTGCAACTCAGCATTTTTTTTTTTTCCTTTTCTTTTGCAAAGCAGCTTCAGCTTACTGCAAAATAAGCACTCATAGCTGTACATATCAACAGTTTTGCTAATGTAATAAAGCTTCAAAATATACAAGTTGCTTTATCTAATCATCGGTTGTGTGATGTGGTCAACAGTTTTTTTTAAATTAATCGTAGAGAACAGTTTCAGGGACTTGTCTCTTCGTGTGCGTGTGAGTGTGTGTGTGTGTGTGTGTGTGTGTGTGTGTGTGTGTGTGTGTGTGTGTGTGTGTGTGTGTGTGTGTGTGTGTGTGTGTGTGATATGACGGTGTTGAAGCTTTTGTCTTTATTCTCATTGTATTCTAATCAAATCGTTTAAGAAAACAACAACAAAAAACAACAAAACAAAACAAAACAAAAAAACAAACAAAACAACAAACAAACAAAAAACAAACAAACAAAAAGTCTATTTCTCAAATTGTCTTTTTTGTTTTTATTTTTTAATTTTTTTTTTTATTATTATTATTTTTTAAACGATTTGACAATTTGAGAAATTGACTTTTTGTTTGTTTGTTTGTTTTCATGTATGCCTTTAGGCTAGCTCAAACTCACACGAACTATCGTGTCAATATTGCCTATACTGCGCTGCCTGCTCATTCTAACAAAGTACTGAATAACAGTGTTTACATTTTACGCAACAACTGGGTCTGGCAAATTGTACGACATGCTGTTATCAGGTAATATTTCATGGTCAGAATTTATTTTATTTTATTTTATTTATTTATTATTTTATTTATTTTTTGCTGGTGTTAACACCGTCTGATTAATCAATGTTAGTTATTCTTTGATGCATTAATTATATACCATTAGTTATGTGAGTTCTTGTCTAAATATTTGTACAGCAGCCATGCAAAGTTAATTTTTTGTTGTGTTTTGTTTTGTTTTGTTTATTTGTTTGTTTGTTTGTTTGTTTTTCCCCCGTCAGCAATTCATTTTCATTTTTGTGAATTAATTGATCATGTCCGAATTCATTCAAGAACAGATTAGTGTCAAATCACATTAATATTCGGAAAGCGAATATACTGTTATAATCTATGTTATTTCCAAGAGTTAAGAATTCATGTTGGGCATATGATAAGGACTGATACTGGACAGCTCTCCAGCCCAAATTTATACATCAGTTCACTGTGATACAAATGTCACGCCGCGCATGATAATTTATGATAAGGGCTCAATGCTCGCTCTTCTGTCCATAATCTATGTTATTTTTCCTATTGCTCTTTCGTCCTCATCTATGATATATTTCATAGTGTGTAGTGATAAGAAACTCTAGGGAGAGCTGGACAGTTAAGTGCAAGGTCTTCAGAGAAGAAGCCCCCCCTTACCCCCTCAGTCAAAGTGTTTCGGCCCTTAACTCCTTACGCCTTTAACCCTTTCACCGCCAAACTCGCATTTATGCAGCAGCGAGGTAGAGGACCCATGTCACTGAAGGGTGACCAGATCATGGGTCTGTTATCCATGAACCTACTGTACTGCTCTTAAAGTTCGGTGGAAGGACAGGCCATATTTTTCTACACATCACAGGGGGCAAATCCCCAGCTATTCTTAGACGCCATATTTTCTGTGTTCATAACACAAGTGAATTTTTGCACTCTAAATTGACTGGCGGTGAAAGGGTTAACTCGTCAGGATTCAACGCCGCGCAAATGATCAGGACTCGATTCTCATCTGTCCTGATCCATGCTGATTCGTCGTGTTTTCACAATGATGAGCACGTGTTAATGAAGTATTCAGCGCTCCTCTGTCAAAAATCGATCCGGATATGCCATAGTGTTACGAATTCATGCTAGGAATGTGACAAAGACTTAGTGCTCTCCTGTCCCAGTCTACGTTAATTCCTAGTGTGGGAATATGACAAAGACATAGTTCTCTCCTGTCCCAGTCTACGTTAATTAATTCCTAGTGTGGGAATATGACAAAGGCATAGTGCTCTCCTGTCCCAATCTACGTTAATTCCTAGTGTGGGAATATGACAAAGGCATAGTGCTCTCCTGTCCCAGTCTACGTTAATTCCTAGTGTGGGAATATGACAAAGGCATAGTGCTCTCCTGTCCCAATCTACGTTAATTCCTAGTGTGGGAATATGACAAAGACATAGTGCTCTCCTGTCCCAGTCTACGTTAATTCCTAGTGTGGGAATATGACAAAGACATAGTGCTCTCCTGTCCCTGTCTACGTTAATTAATTCCTAGTGTGGGAATATGACAAAGACATAGTGCTCTCCTGTCCCAGTCTACGTTAATTCCTAGTGTGGGAATATGACAAAGACATAGTGCTCTCCTGTCCCAGTCTACGTTAATTCCTAGTGTGGGAATATGACAAAGACACAGTGCTCTCCTGTCCCAGTCTACGTTAATTAATTCCTAGTGTGGGAATATGACAAAGACATAGTGCTCTCCTGTCCTAGTCTATGTTTATTCCTAGTGTGGGAATATGACAAAGACATAGTGCTCTCCTGTCCCAGTCTATGTTAATTCCTAGTGTGGGAATATGACAAAGACATAGTGCTCTCCTGTCCCAGTCTACGTTAATTCCTGGTGTTAAACTTAAAGATACATGCTGGACGCATGACCGATAAGAATTTCGTGCATGACCTTGTGTTATCATCTATGCTCCTGATCTATGTTAATAGTACATAGCTGGGTTCCTATCTCTATCACGATGAAATACAACGCGTGCTATTCTTCGTTTAAGTTTGTTTTGTTATTTCCGTGCCTTCTGAACTATCGGTGTTGTGTTATTCTATCTTCGTACTAATATGTTAGTTCATGCATTCCGAAGCCTCGGTGCTGTGCTCTTTTGACTTTTCAAATACAATTATAAGTTAGTTCTCAAATTTCAAGAAAAAAAGTGTGTTTTTTTTTCTTTTCTTTTCTTTTTTTTTTGTTTTTTTTGTTTTTTTTTGCTTTGGTGAATGGACAAGGACACCTACATATAAGATACTACCCGTTTCAATGGTTATCATCATGCAGACTTAAAAAAAAGAAATGATAGTGCAGGTTGTTAATTAATGATAGTGCAGGTTGTTAATTAAAAAGGAAGGGGTAGGGGTAGGGAGTAGGCAGGGTGGATGTAGGGGTGGGGGTTGGAGGGGGTGGTGGTGGTGGGGGCACGGAATGGGGAGGAGAGTAAGGAGGAAGTGGGTGTGAACAAAGGGTGGGTGGGTGGGTGGGGGTTTTTGAAGGGGAGAGAAACGACTAAGAGGGCAAAAGAGGTGTTATTATACCTATCACCATTCTTCAACACTGTACACTCCACGGGTAACCCGTAGGTAACTGTTAACTTACACAGTCACAGCCACAGCCACACAACTATATGGACAAACACACACGCACGTGTGTGTGTGTGTGT
>NC_134903.1:16269985-16274985 GCF_041734735.1 Babylonia areolata
AACACACACACTCTCTCTCTCCCTCTCTCACTCAACACACACTCTCTCCCTCTCTCTAACGCACGAACACACACACACACACACACACACACACACACACACACACACACCCACACACTCTCTCTCTCTCTCTCTCTCTCTTTCACTCACACACTCTCTTTCCCCCTCTCACTCACAGACACACACACACACACACACTCTCTGTCTCTCACACACACACCCTCTCTCTCTTTCTCCCTCTCTCTCACACACACTCTCCCTCTCTCTCTCACTCAACATACACTCTCTCTCCCTCACTCTCTCTTTCTCACTCAACACACTCTCTCTTCCTATCTCCAATACACACACACACACACACACACACACACACACTCTCTCTCTCTCTCTCTCTCTCTCTTTCACTAACACACACTCTCTTCCTCTATCTCTTTCTCTCACAGACACACACACACACTCTCTCTCTCCCACACTCTCTCACACACGCACGCACTCTCTCTTTCTCCCTTCCTCTTTCTCTCACTCAACACACACTCTCTCTCTCCCTCTCTCTCTCTCACACACACACTCACTCTCTCTCTCTTTCTCTCTCTCTCTCACACACACACTCTCTCACGCACACACACAATCTCTCTCTCCCTCCCTCCCTCTCTCTCTCTCACTCAGCACACACACTCTATCACTCCCTCCCTCTCTCTCTTACTCAGTACATACACTCTTTCTCTTCCTCCCTCCCTCTCTCTCTCTCTCTCTCTCTCTGTCTCTCTCACACACACACACTCTCTCTCTCACAGGCACACACACTCTCTCCCTACCTCCCTCTCTCTCTCCTTCTCTCTCTCTCTCTCACTCAACAGACACACTCTTTCTGCCTCTCTCGCTGGGTGCTAACCCTTTCGGACGCTGATAAACACCACGCCGCATGAATGACGTCGCTTGTACATCACCCTGCGCGCTGCCGTGACGTCATTCGTCCACGGCTGTGACGTCAATCGAAAGTTTTCGTCATTGGTACAAACCTGTTACGTCAATCGAAAGCTTTTTTTTTTTTTTTTTTTCCCCCCAACAAAGACGGATAACTCGATGCACTGTTTCCAAAATCGGAGACGTTCGATTTCAAACTGAAATGAATCAAAGATTATGAAAACAAAGAAATAAATAAGCATATGAATAAATAAACATATCCACTGAATACGCACAGAGAAGGAAGGATACAATTCTCATATCGCATGTCTGCTTACATTTTTTTTTTAAAAACCTTGCCCTTCTCATTTTTACTGTCGAAAATAACGGTGCTGAAAAATCATTTCGTTTCTTTTTTTTTTATTATTATTATTTTATTTTTTTTTTGTTCTTTTGAAAAAAAAAAGCTTCGTTTGTGTGTGCATCTCTTTTGAGAGAGAGAGAGAGAGAGAGAGAGAGAGTTTCTGTTTCAGTTTCAGTAGCTCAAGGAGGCGTCACTGCGTTCGGTCAAATCCATATACGCTACACCACACCTGCCAAGCAGATGCCTGACCAGCAGCGTAACCCAACGCGCTTAGTCAGGCCTTGAGAAAAAAAAAAGAAAAAAGAAAAGAAAAAAAAAGGTGAATAAATAATAGATAAGCTTACATAAATCAATAAATAAATAATAAATAAGAGAGAGAGAGAGAGAGAGAGAGAGAGAGAGAGAGAGAGAGAGAGAGAGAGAGAGAGAGAGAGAGAGACAGCACGCATGTGTTGCTACATTATTTGTTCGTGTCTTTCGTACCCTATCGAGAAATCGAATCTCAGTTACGAAAGGATAACAATCCTCTTCGGAGTCATGTAGTCACAACCCCTCCCCCCCCCTCCACACACACACACACCCAGCCACCCCTCCCCCTTCCCCCCAACCACACACACACAGAGCGGCCTGCACTGTCCGCCCCCCCCCCCTCCCCTCCCTCTCCCCTACTCCCACTTTTTTTAATAGACATTTTCTTCTTTCTTTCTTTCTTTATTCATTCATTTATTCATTATATATTTATTTATTTATTTATTATTCGTTTGCTTTTTAAAATATTTATTTATTATTTATTTATTTATCTATTTATTCATTTATCTTATTTATTCATTTACCTATTATTTATTTATTCAAAATATTTTTCAAAATATCGTTGTTTTTTTTTTTTTTTTTTTTTTTCTTCTCTCTCTCTCTCTCTCTGCTGGTAATATTCAAGTCTTCGCTGCTCTGCGCTGATCTCAGTGTAAAAAAATCCAGACGTCTTTCAATGACCTGTTCACAAATTCCTTCACAGGTTTCGTCCAACCCATTCACCAAACTCTCTCACCCTCTCTCACCCCAGACCCCCCCCCCACACACACACACTCTCTCTCTCTCTCTCTTTCTCTCTCTTTGTTATTCACTCGTTTAGGTCAAGGTGAAAACTCTGCCACCTGATATTGTGAACAAGAAAAAAACACCAACAACAATGGAATGTAGTAAGAAGAACGTAGGATTGTTACGATCAGATTTATTTCTACATTAATATTCTGTCTTCACAGTCAAAATAAATAATATTATTTCTGAAATCTCCCGAAGTCGCTCCTTCAGTTTGAATCAAATCTATTTTTGTATTTGTATTTCTTTTTTTTCTTTTTTTTTCTTTTTTTTAAAATTTTAATCACAACAAATTTCTCTGTGTGAAATTCGGGCTGCTCTTCCTAGGGAGAGTGCGTCGCTATACTACAGCGCCACCCCCCCCCCCCCTTTTTTTGGGTGTGTGTGTGTGTGTGTATGTGTGTGTGTATGTGTGTGAGTGTGTTCGTCTCATCCGAATGACTAGCGTCCAGACCACCACTCAAGGTCTAGTGGAGGGGGAGAAAATATCGGCGGCTGAGCCGTGATTCGAACCAGCGCGCTCAGATTCTCTCGCTTCCTATGCGGACGCGTTACCTCTAGGCCGTCACTTCACACAATTACCCAGTATTCAACTTCAGAATCGCTTCTTCAGTCAAAATCAGAATTCTTTTCTCTGTATGATTTGAAGATATTCCTTTCTTTGAATTCAAAATTCTTCTGTCGCTCACTGAGTTTACAAACCCTTTTCTTCAGCAGGCAGTCACAAACAATTCTTTTTACATTTACGAAATCATTTCTCGAGCGAAAAAAAACCACAACTCTTTCCCCATTTTCAAAAAAGCTTTTGATCGGTGAAAGTCGAAGTCGCAAAAAAAGAAGAAAAAAAAAATCAAATCACATTCACATTTCAAATCTCCTTCGTTTGTTGTAAAACAACAACAACAACAAAACCAAAAAAAACAAACAAAAAAACACACACAAAAAAAAACCCCTGAATTATTTCAACAATTCCGACATTCTTTATCTTTATTCAAGAAAAATCACATCTGTTTCGAAATCACTTTACTCCGTCAGAAAAAAAAGGTTTCTTTCGTCATTTCTGAGACAGATGAAAATTAAAAATTTTAAAAAAGGGGAAAAAATCGTTCACGCTTTTAAAACCCCATCACAAAACAACAGCAGCAACAACAACAACAACCACCACCGTTTCTCAGCAAACCAAACTCCAAACTTCTTCCCTACAATTTCCGATTCACTTTCTTTTGAAGGGTTAAAGCCAGTCAGTCACAGTAGTATAATATGTTGGTAGTTGGTAGTTGGTAGTTGGCTGCTCTCGGCCAAACTACCACTCTCACACACACAGCTTTGCTAAAGTGTGTGGGGGTTCCACTACTGTGAAGTGTCTTTCGTGCTTCAAATGAATAGGGGGTAAAAAAAAAAAAAAAAAAAAAAAAAAAAAAAATCGATCGGGCGTACTATTCAAATCAGTGTGATCGATTTTAGCCAGCTGGTGTGGTGAGGGGGGGGGGGGGGGGGGGGGGGGGATTGGTGGTGTGAGGATGGTGTTGTGTGTGTGTGTGTGTGTGTGTGTGAAGGTTAACTATTTTTGTGTTGCTGTCATATTTTCAATATCCGTGTGTGTTTGGTGGGAAGGGAGTGGAACGGGTGGGTGGTGGTGGTGGTGGTGGGGGGGGGGTGAGGGGTAGGGGGGGAAGGGGGAGTAGGGAGGGGGGAGGGGGGGGAGTGGTGGTGGGGGGGGGAGCATAGTGTTGTGTTGTGTGCAGAGGAGGAGGGAATGGTGAAGGGAGGTGGGTAGTGTTGTGTTGTGTTGTGTTGCGTGGTGGTGGTTGGGGAGGGATGGGGGAGGAGGGGTGGGGGGTGTTGGGTGTGTGTGTGTGCGTGTGTGAAAGGGGGGAGGGATGGGAGGGGGGAGGGGGAGGGGAATCAGAATCCGATTCATATTTGTTTGTGTGTGTGTGTGTGTGTGTGTGTGTGTGTGTGTGCGTGCGCATGTGTTCGTGCGTGCGTGCGTGCGTGCGTGTTTGTTTGTTTGTGTGTGTGTGTATGTTTGTGTGTGTGTGTGTATGTCTGTGTGTGTGTGTATGTCTGTGTGTGTGTATGTGTGTGAGTGTGAGTGTGTGTTTGTGCTTGTTTGCCTCTGTGTGTGTGTGTGTGTGTGTGTGTGTGTGTGTGTGTGTGTGTGTGAGTGTGTGTGTGTGTTTGTATGTCTGTGTGTGTATGTGTGTGAGTGTGAGTGTGTGTGTGTGTGTGTGTGTGTGTGTGTGTGTGTATGTATGTGTGTGTGTGTGTGTGTGTGTGTGTGTGTGTGTGTGTGTGTGTGTGTGTTTGCCTGTGTATGTGTGTGTGTTTGCCTGTGTATGTATGTGTGTGTGTGTGTTTGCCTGTGTATGTGTGTATGTCTGTGTGTGTGTATGTGTGTGAGTGTGAGTGTGTGTGTGTGTGTGTGTGTGTATGTGTGTGTGTGTGTGTGTGTGTGTATGTGTGAGTGTGAATGTGTGTGTGTGTATGTGTGTGAGTGTGAGTGTGTGTGTGTGTGTGTGTGTGTGTGTGACACACGTCACTCCTCTTCAAAGCCTCTCTCTGTCATTGGACACAAGTCATGTCGTTTTCGCTTTCGGTTGTTGCTGTTTAAATAAGTCACCGGGGCTGTTTTCGCTTG
>NC_134903.1:16279985-16289985 GCF_041734735.1 Babylonia areolata
CGACGGCAACAACAACAACAGCGGACCATCCGCTGATAAGTGAAAAAAACCCAAACAAACAACAACAAAAAAACCAAAAAAAAAAGTCCCCCCCCCAAAAAAAAACAAACTAGTAGACTTTGGAGAAACAAGAGTTTCAACAAAGTTCTTCTTGAAGTGAAGTGAACGGAGTTTCTCTTCAGTTCAGTTCAGTGAGGTCTTCATTGAACAGGAACCAGGGCAGGGCAGGGCAGGGCAGGGCAGGGCAGAACAACAACAGCAGAAGAAGACGAAGAAGAAGAAATCTATGGTCGACCCTCTTCACCAAGAAACCCACCACAGACTGAAGATGGGTGTGCGGGAAGCCAGAGTGGACTAGTGGACCACGAGGACGGACATACAGAGAGAGAGAGAGAGAGAGAGAGAGAGCATCCTAGCCCCCTCCCACCCCACCCCTCCTTCTTCTCCCCCTCCACCCTTCCTCCTTCACCCTGCCAAAATCATATCCCTTCCCCCCCACCTCCTCACTTTATCCTCCTCTCTCTCTCTCTCTCTCTCTCTCTCTCTCCACACACTACAACACACACACAGACACACACACACACACACACGCACACACACAAAACCATCCCCACTCTCACCCATGTTCCATACGCACACAGACACACACACACTAACAGGCGGCAATAAGGGAGAGAATCCCTTCACAAGCACGGATCTCGTCTTTGCGCAAACTCCGACAGTTAGTTCCTGTTTCACTTTGACGGCAGCGTCGGTGGCCTTGACCTCTTTTGGGGGTCACGGTCGAGGTTAAACCTCTGCTGTCCTTGACGTAAAGAGAGAGAGATGGGGGTGGGGGAAGAGGGAGGGAGAGGGAGCGAGAGAGAGAGAGAGAGAGAGAGAGAGAGAGAGGGGCGGAGAAAGAGACAGAGAGATTGCACACACACACGGACAAAGACACACACACACACCACAACGTTCACCCCCCCCCACCCCTCCACACACACACCCCTACACTCACATACCAAATCACCTACCCGTTCTCACACTCCCACCACCTCATACCACCATCCCATGTCCTTCTCCAGCGCCCCCACACCCCCCCTCTCTCTCTCTCCATACGTCACGGCGAACACACACACATGCACGCATGCACACACGCATGCACAAGACAACAAAATACAACACAACACAACGCAGCACAGCACAACACAATACGCCCCCCCCCCCCCACACACACACCCCCTCTGCACACACACACACACACACACACACACACACAAAATGACAAGAATTATGATAACGATAAACCACATAACACAACCATAAAACAAACGCAACACACACACACGCGCGCACACACACACACACACACACACAACACAACACAACACAACACAGCACAGCACCACACCACTCCACAACCCTCCCCCCCCCACACACACACACACATACACACCACACCACCCCACCCCACCTCACACACACACCACACAAACACAACACCACACCACACAAACTCAACACCACACTACACCACACCAAACCACACCACACACCACACCACACCACACTACACCACACCAAACCACACCACACAAACACCACACCACACTACACCACACCAACCACACCACACAAACACCACACCCACACCCACACCCACACCACACAAACACAAACACAACCAAGACATACAAGGTGAACCAACAACAAACTTTACTTTTCAAGCATGTTCGCGAAACCGGAAGAAGGAGCAAAGCAAGATAAAAGACAACACGACCCTCCACTCCCTTGTCCGCACCCCCCCCCCCCCCCACCTCCAACCTCCTTACCCCCCACCCACAGACCCCTCCTTCACACCCACACACACACACACACACACCCAAACTGAAAATCCCGCGACGACACGACGCGACTCAACACAACACGACGCGACGCGACCTTGCCCCCTGCCCCCTAACCCGAAGTAAAGAAGAAGCAAGAACCCCTTGGCTCAATCACAAATCCTCCACAGCCTTCTCTCTGTGTTTCTCTCTGTCTGTCTGTCTCTTTCTCTCTTTCTCCCCCTCTCTTTTCCCACCTCTCTCTCTCTCTCTCTCTCTTTGTCTCCCACTCTTTCTCTCTCTATCACTTTCTTTGTTTTTTCTTCTTCTCTCTCTCTTCCCTCCCCCCTCTGTATCTCTCTTTGTCTCTCCCCTCTCTCTCTCCTGTTTCTTTGTCTCTCTCTCTCTCTCTCCCCTCTCTCTCTTCTCCCCCTCTCTCTCTACTTCTCTCTTTTTCTCTCTCCTCCCTTTCTCTCTCACCCACTCTCCCCCTTTCCTCTCTCCCACTCTATATCTCCACCCATCTCTCTGTCTCTGTCTGTCTCTCTCTCTCTCCACTCCCCTCTCTCTGTGTCTCTGTCTCTCTTTTTCTCTCTCTCTTTCTTCTCTCTCTCCACCCCCCTCTCTCTCTGTCTTTATCTCTCTCTCTCTCCTTCTTCTCTCTCTCCACACCCCCCCTCTCTCTCTGTCTTTATCTCTCTCTCTCTCCTTCTCTCTCCACCCCCCTCTCTCTCTGTCTTTGTCTCTCTCTCTCTCTCTCTCTCTCTCCACTCCCCTCTCTCTGTCTTTGTCTCTCTTTTTTTCTATCTCTCTCTCCTTCTTCTCTCTCTCCACCCCCCTCTCTCTCTGTCTTTATCTCTCTCTCTCTCCTCCCTCTCTCTCCCCCCCCCCTCTCTCTCTCTCTGTCTTTGTCTCTCTCTCTCTCCTTCTCTCTCTCCACCACCTCCTCTCTCTCTCTGTCTTTATCTCTCTCTCTCTCCTTCTCTCTCTCCACCACCGCCTCTCTCTCTGTCTTTATATATCTCTCTCTCCTTCTCTCTCTCCACCACCTCCTCTCTCTCTCTGTCTTTGTCTCTCTCTCTCTCCTTCTTCTCTCTCCACACCCCCTCTCTCTCTGTCTTTGTCTCTCTTTTTCTCTCTCTCTCCTTCTCTCTCTCTCCACCCCCCTCTCTCTCTCTCTGTCTTTGTCTCTCTCTCTCTCCTCCCTCTCTCTCCACCCGCCCCCTCCCACTCTCTCTCTGGCAGATATCACAAAACACACCACACACACACACACACACACACACACACACACACACTACCCCAGTCTGACGACACTTGTGGACACTGAAAGGGGGGGGGGGAGGAGATGGAAGAACAGACACTAAGGTATTTTTTTTCTGCCAACAGACACACACTAACCCAGACCTCAGGGCGCGATTGACCCCCCCCCCCTCACCCCCAACCCTTCCCCCCCCCTCCACACACACACACACACACACACGCACACAACCACTCCCACCACCCAATCCAAACCCCACCACCACCACCACCACCGTCACCCACCCTCCTCTCCTTCAGTCAGTGCCAAATGCACACATTCTCAGGAAAAGAAACGACTGTGAAGTGTGAAGGTAGGGGGTGGGATGGGAGGCAGGGGAGGGGAGGTGGGGGGCGGAGGATTCAGGGGGGGGGGGGGGAGTGGCACGGGAGGGTGTTGGGATCCGTAGGAGGAGAATGGTGAGGGGGTGTGGTGGGGGTGGGGGATTAGGGGGGTGGAACAGGGAGGGGGGGGGGATCGGGAGGGAAGGGGGGAGGGTGAATGAAATGAGGAACTTGCTTGCCGTGCCAAAATAGTCTCTGTAGCTGGCTCCGCTCTCCCAAGTCCATCCGTCAAGTCCCCAGGCCGCGCGCTTCCACTACGCGTGTGCGCAACAGGAAGCGGAAATGGGCTGCGGAGCGAGGAGCCAGGAGGTGAGAGTTGCCGCCCCTGGCTTGTTTATTGGTCACGGGGGCACGCACGCACGAGCGAGCGAGCGAGCGTTAGTTAGTTGTCTACTTTGGTAGTACTGCTGTCTTTCCACTTCCAAAACGAAGAAAGTGCAGAGCGATGACAGTGAAGAAAAGAAAAGACAGAAAGAAAGAAAGAAAGAAAGAAAGAAAGAAAACAGTAAGAAGTTAAGGGGGAAAAAAGACAAGAAGAAATTCAAAGAAATTTCAATCGTTTTGCCTCTTCTGGAGTGTGGAAAGTACGTAAGAAAACCCCCCCAAAACCCCCAAAATACAAACAAAAAACAAAAAGAAAACAAAAACGAAACGAAAGACAGAAAGGAGGAAAGAAAGAAAGGGACAACAAGAAAGAAAGAAAGAAAGAAAGAAGAAGAAGAAGAAAAAGAACTAAAGAAGATAAAGCTAAAAGGGAAATCATATAAACAACAGCAACAACAACACCAACAACAAAACAAAACAAGTCTGCTTGTTCCCGAAGAACACGTTGCCTGTTCACATGTTTCATGCACACACACACACACACACACACACACACACACACACACACACACACACACACACATAAAGTGCAATAGAAATTGTGCAATGCTCGTGTCTTTCGATATACTCACTGATAATTACTATGTGATACTAAAAGTTATTCTGACCTTATCTTAACTATTGTGCAATATAATACTTTTAATGTTAGCTTTGGTGTATATTAATATGTTTATTTTACAATAATGGTTAATGACAAACATTTTGATTAAGCGGATACATGCAATAGTTTTGTTTTTTTTTCCCTCTAATGTTAACGTCTTGAATGTTAATGGTTCTTTTTTTTTAATAATCAAGTCATGTTTATGTTTTTGTGTTGAGTAATTTTGTCCACGTTTGTTTCTGCCGCACCCTGATGTAATTTCTTTTTATGAGATAATAAAGTTACTCTTATCTTATCTTATCTTATCTAAAGTCATGGATCACTGGGAAGCTTGCACAGTTTTCTTCTTGGGATAGGGGTGGGGGTGGGGGGGTGGGGGTGGGGGTGTGGGGGGGTCGGGGCTGGTGAAGTGATGCTGAATTTTCGTGCAAACAGTGGTGGGTGCAGCCAGAGTACTGAAGAACACACCACTCATTGCAGAACCACAGGTGGTTGTCCTGCACGTGCTCTTCATCTTCATTTTTCTTTTCTTTCTTTCTTTCTTTTTTGATATCTTCTTCTTCTTCTTCTTCTTATTCTTATTATTATCATTATTATTATATATATTTTTTTTCTAAATTATTATTATTATTATTATTATTATTTTTATCATTAGTAGTAGTAGCAGTAGTAGTAATAGTCGTCGTCGTCGTCGTAGTAGTAGTAGTAGTCGTCGTCGTCGTCGTCGTAGTAGTAGTCGTCGTCGTCGTAGTAGTAGTAGTAGTAGTAGTGTTATTATTATTATTATTATTATTATTACTATTTTTATTGTTGTTGTTGTTGTTGTTGTTGTAATTATCATTATTATTAGCATCATTATCATCATCGTCATTATCATTATTATCACTGATCTGGTCGACATGGGGAAGAATGTTATCCTTTTTATTATTATTATTATTTTATTATTATTTTATTTTATTTTTTTTAACCTAATCCAAGTGTGAGGATTATTTAATATTATCATGTTTTCTGTTCACCAGAAACGCCGGGTGTCAGATCCCATCCCATCCCTCACTGACGTTCCACAGCGCTTTAAAAACCCAGGTAATGAGAGATCTGTGTGGTAGGTCCAGCCAAAGAGTTGCCTCCCTTTGTTTCCTGTTTTCCCCCTGTCTTGGTTCCCTCAAAGCTGGCACACCGTTCGCCTTTGTTTGTTTCGATTTTTTTCTCTCTTATTTTATTTTATTTTATTTTTTTTTTTTGTGGGTTTTCTTTTCTTTTTTTTTCTGGGTTGGTTGTGGGGGTTTTTTTTGTTTTGTTTTTCCTTTTTTTTTTTTCTTTTTTTTTTCGGTGTGGGGTTGGGTGGGGGGGTGGGGGGGGGGGGTGGTTGTCAAATCTCTGGGGAAATTACGTCCTTCAGTATTTTTTTTCTTCTGTTTGATGTGTGTGTGTGTGTGTGTGTGTGTGTGTGTGTGTGTGTGTGTGTGTGTGTGTGTGTGTGTGTGTGTGTGTAAGTTTCCTCGTTGGGCGGTTTCAAGGACACGATACTGATGATCCAGCAGCTAGAGATGAGTTATAAATAAATAAATAAACATAAGATATTGGCAAGTCACCAAAATTGCATTCTCTGTTCGGTGGCCACACACACACACACACACACACACACACACACACACACACACACACACACAAAACTGCCTGTATTTCTGGTGGAAACTTCTCGGTAGACAAGACGACCCAAAAGACAGTGTGGGGGCACAACAGCCCAAACATAATGCTTGGGTGAAGCGTTGGACTCATCGATCTGAGGAACTTCATGAAGAGGCTGGGGTTACGTGAACGATCCTAAAGCAGAGCTAAGTTTGCTTCAGCGGTTATCTTTTTTTTATTTTTTTTTTTTTTTTTTAATTTTTTTATAGAATTGTCCCAGGCCCTCGCTAACTAATGATAATAATAATAATAATAATAATAATAATAATAATAATAATAATAATAATAATAATTATAATAATAATGGATACTTATTTAGCACACTATCCAGAAATCTCCTCTAGGTGCTTTACAAAAACGCTTTTGTTAACATAAAACATTACATCAATGTTACATACACACACACACCAAAATGTGACCACACACACACACACACACACACACACACACACACACACACACTGCATACATACATTTTAACATACATGTGTATCAAACAGCTACCCTAACACATACGCACACATAGGCAGGCACAAACGTACATAAACACACGCACACTACAATACACATTCATATACATGCATGCGCTTGGTGGGGGTTTAAACCGTATAGGGACCCCCCTCGGCCCCCCAGATTTCTCCTGCAAAGACTGAGGAGAAGTCTTAACACAACAAAGCAAACTTAAAGCTGCTGGGATTATCGCTCACGCAACCCAACACACACACATGCGGGGGGGGGGGGGGGGGGGGGTTCGAATCCCAGTCGCGGCGCTTGGACCCCCCCTCCGCCCCCCCCCAAACCCCCCCCTCCCCCGCTCGCCCCTTCCCCCATCTCCCAGGTCAACAGATATAATTATGCAGACCTGTTACAGTGGCTTGACTTTCCTTCCTGATGTCTATACGAAGCAGAAGATGAAATGCGCACGTTAAAGATCCCTTAATCGTTTTCAGCGTTTCGGTTTGGGTTTAGGGGAAAAAAAGAAGAAGAACATACACACAGCATGCAAACCCTTGAGAACAGGACATTGGCAGCCACTAATACTGCTGCTGCTACCAATACTGTTTCTGCTACTGCCACTGCTACTACTACTACTACTACTATTACTGCTGCTGCTGCTACCACAACAACAACAACTACTACTACTACGAATACGACGACGACACCACCATTACCACCACCACCAACTACTACTACTACTACTCTCTAGACACAGCACACATCAGACTACTACTACCAATTCGACGACGACTACTGTGACTACTACTACTACTACTACTTCTACGACGACGACGACGACGGTGACAGACTACTACTACTACTACGACGACGACGACGACACTACTACTACTACTACGACGACGACGATGACGGTGACAGAATACCACTACTACTACTACTACTACTACTTCACACGCACGCGCCCTGGCTATCAGTATCATCAGTATCAACAACAAAAGGGAGAGAGAGAGAGAGAGAGAGAGAGAGAGAGACAGAGACAGATCGATTGAACAAAGGTCCTGGAGACAGTAGAAAAGATGGTGGGAGAACAACAGGTGTTGGTGTGTGGGGTGGTGTGGTGGTGGAGGGGAGGAGGGGGGGGGGATGGTGGGTGGGGTCGCTAAGGGGTTGGAGGAGCAGTGGAAAGCGAGGGGGGTAGGAGGTGGGGGGTGGGGGGTGGGGGTGGGGGTGGGGGCAGGGTTTGGGGAATGGGGGTGGGGTGGTGGTGGTGGTGGTGGTGGGGTGGACTGAGTTGAAGGAGAAGCCCCGATGAGAATTGGTGGAGGAGGAAAGGGGTGGGGTGGGGGAAGTGGAACGGTGTGAGTGTGTGTGGGTGGTGGTGGTGGTGGTCAGTGTTGGAGGAGTAAAGCCAGAGGGGGGGAGTCGGTGGTGGGGAGAGGGGGTGGTGGTGGAGTTGAGTGAGAGAGAGTGAAGTAAGGTCAAGGTTGCCTTTTGTTGACATAACTATGGTGAGGAGGGAGAGGGGGTGGGTTAGTGGGTGGTAGGTGGTGTTTTGGGGTGGGAGGGGTGTGGGGGGTTGTGGGGGGTCGGGTGGGGGGGGGGGGGGGGGCACATTGAGGAGAGAGAAGTGCGTGTATGGTGTAGTGGTGGTGGTGGTGGTGGAGAGTGAGGGTGGCGATCAAACTTTATCTGTGTGTGTGTGTGTGTGTGTGAGTGTGTGTGTTTGTGTGTGTGTGTATGTTTGTGTGTTTGTGTGTGTGTGTGTATGTTTGTGTATGTGTGTGTGTGTGTGTGTGTGTGTGTGTGTGTGTGTGTGTGTGTGTGTGTGTGTGTGTGTGTGTGTGTGTGTGCGTGCGCGCGCGCGCGCGGGTGTGTGCGTGTGCGTGTGTGTACATGCGTGTGTATGTGTGTGTGTACATGCGTGTGTGTGTGTGTGTGTGTGCGGAATGAGGTTGCCTTTTCTGCTACTGTCATAGTCTCAGTGATCTCTTGCCAAAAATGTTCTGGAGGCTTTATGAGAAACCTTGGAGAGAGACACTCCGGGGGTGGGAAAAAGAGAGAGAGGCGGGGCAAGGGTTGACAGATAGACAGAGAGAGAGAGAGAGGGTGAGAGAGAGAGAGAGATAGACAGACAGGAGAGAGAGAGACACAGAGAGAGAGGATGAGAGAGGGTGAGAGAGAGAGAGACAGACAGGAGAGACAGAGAGAGAGAGAGAGGGGAGGTGAGAGAGAGACGGAGAGAGAGGGTAAGAGAGAGAGGATGAGAGGTAGAGGGGGTGAGAGAGAGAGAGAGGGGGGGGAGAGGGAGAGAGAGTGTGTGTGAGAGAGAGGATGAGAGAGAGGGAGAGAGAGAGAGAGAGAGAGAGAGAGAGAGAGAGAGAGACAGACAGACAGACAGACAGACAGACAGACAGGAGAGAGAGATATATACAGAACTACCGAGTGTGTGTGTGTGTGTGTGTGTGTGTGTGTGTGTGAGAGAGAGAGAGAGAGAGAGAGAGAGAGAGAGAGAGAAACTGAGACAGACAGACAGACAGACAGACAGAATAAATCGTTGGACGTGCTTGGAGATTTTGCATAAAGGTACATTCTGAGGGCTAAAATGGCGTCTCTCCCTCTCTCTCTCTCCCTCCTCCCCCCCCTCTCTCTCACCCTGTCTCCTTCTCTCTCTCCTTCCCCCTCTCTCTCTCACCACTTCTCTCTTTCTCCCTCTCCCCCTCTCTCTCACTCCCTCTGTCTCTCTCTTTCTCCCTCCCCCCCTCTTTTTCTCTCTCTCCCTTCCCCCCCTCTCTCTCTCACCCTCTCTCTCTCCCTTCAATGAATATAATGATGCATCCGTGGTAAACGCACGAAAAACAACAACAACTACAACACACAACAACAAACAACCAAACCGAAAGCTGCCAATCTAAACTACTCCATTCCTTAGACTCGTCTCCTCCTCCTCGTCTTCCTCTTCCTCCTCCTCGTCTTCCTCTTCCTCCTCCTCGTCTTCCTCTTCCTCCTCCTCGTCTTCCTCTTCCTCCTCCTCCTCGTCTCCCTCTTCCTCCTCCTCGTCTTCCTCTTCCTCCTCCTCGTCTTCCTCTTCCTCCTCCTCGTCTTCCTCTTCCTCCTCCTCTTCTTCCTCCTCCTCGTCTTCCTCTTCCTCCTCCTCTTCTTCCTCCTCCTCGTCTTCCTCTTCCTCCTCCTCGTCTTCCTCTTCCTCCTCCTCCTCGTCTTCCTCTTCCTCCTCGTCTTCCTCTTCCTCCTCCTCGTCTTCCTCTTCCTCCTCCTCTTCTTCCTCCTCCTCGTCTTCCTCTTCCTCCTCCTCGTCTTCCTCTTCCTCGTCTTCCTCTTCCTCGTCTTCCTCTTCCTCCTCCTCGTCTCCCTCTTCCTCCTCCTCGTCTTCCTCTTCCTCCTCCTCGTCTTCCTCTTCCTC
>NC_134903.1:16297485-16307485 GCF_041734735.1 Babylonia areolata
CACACACTCACCACACACTCACGACACACACACACACCACAACACACACACACACACACACACACACACACCACAACACACACACACACACACACACACACCCAACCCCCCCCCCACCCCCCACCCCCCACCCCACACACAGACACACCAACACACACACAACCCCCCTCCTACTACCAGATACACACAACAAACACACACACACAACACACATGCCCCCCCCCAAAAAAAAAACAACAACAAAAAACAAAAAACAACAAAAACAACAACAACAACAAAACAAACAAAAACAAACCAAAAACAAACACACACACACACACACACACACACACACACACACACACAAACACACCCAAACAATACAACAACCACCAATCCACACACAACAATTACCTGGAAAGAAGACGTTATCGTCATCATAGTCGTCCACCAGAGCGATTATGGCAGGTGCCGACCGCACCGCCTCCATGCCGCCACCCCTTGGCATCACTAATGGACTCGTCCAGTCCTCCTCCCCCCCCACCACCACACACACTCACACACTCAAAAGTAATCCTCCGCCTGCAGTGCCTGCCACACACCTTCTTTTCACATGGGCTCGTCTGGAATTTGTATGTGTGTGTGTCTGTGTGTGTGTGTGTGTGTGTGTGTGTGTGTGTGTCCCTCTCTCACTGTCTGTCTCTTTCTCTGCTTGCTCGAGCTCTCACGAAAAGAAAAAAAAAAAAAAAGAAGAAGAAAAAGATTTTCACTCGCTTTTCAAATTCTTTGACGGAGAGTTTTCACGTAAAAAGAAACACAACAAAAAAAACCAACCAAACATGAATTCACAAACTTCGAGATCAGTTGCGAGCGAGTTTCCCTTGTTAAGAAAAAAAAAAAAAAAATCGAAAAAGCAAAAACGGTTTTCACACGCAGGCTTGGTGGAGTTTTGTTGATCACGTCTTTAAAAAAAAAAAAAAAAAAAAAAAAAAAAAAATCTGAATTCACTCACACAATTTTTGTTTGTTTTTTTGCGTGCGAGTGAGCTTCCCGTGTTTTTAAAACTTGAAAGCACTTTTCCAACCTTTTTTTTGTTGTCTATATTAAGATATATCACTTCCGATTTTATAGTTTCGATAAAACCACGTGATCACAAGCACGTGACTTGGTGTGTGTGGAGAATCACGTGGTCTGATGATGTAAGGAGGCACGTGTCATGACGTAAACGATCACGTGTCCACGATGGGGTCCTGAACTGATGATTTTGGTTTATATATATATAAACACACAGAAGAAGAAGAAGAAAGAATCACTACTTTACACAGATTCGGTGGTCAACAAAATGATGAATCCATCTTCGGCAAACTTCCTCCCACCAGTTAAATCTTTCAATCACGTTTCTCCTTCAATGAGAAACAGGTCAGTAAAAAACCACAGCATTCCGAAGGTTTCAGTTCTACACAAAGACAACAGCAACAACAATGATATAATAATCCACGCTTTGTTATGAACATTATCCTCATTCCGTTGTGGATATTGCCAACAACAACAACAGCAGCAGCAGCAACAGCAGCAACAACAAGAATAAAGAGGAAAAGAAGAAGAAGAAGAAGAAGAAGAAGAATCCACGCCTTGTTCTGAACACTACTCATTTTGTCTTGAGGAGGAAAAAAAAAATTGTGGATATTGCCAATAATAATAATAATAATAATAATAATAATAAATCTTCACCAGTATTGATGGTTTAAGTAGTCAGTCACA
Organism: Babylonia areolata; assembly: GCF_041734735.1. Classification (NCBI taxonomy): domain Eukaryota; kingdom Metazoa; phylum Mollusca; class Gastropoda; order Neogastropoda; family Buccinidae; genus Babylonia; species Babylonia areolata. The sequence goes on from NC_134903.1 coordinate 16,299,226, forward strand.
CTTTGGATCAACTCACGCAACCCTCCCCCTCCCCCCCCGCCTCCCGCCAACCCCACCAGACACACACACACACACACACACACACAAAAGGAATGATGATCACTGATTGTGAAAACCATTCACACCCACACACACACACACACACTAGCACGGTAGAATTTCCCGTCACATTCCAACTTCCTTTCTTTGATTCTGTCTTAGTTCAGTTCAGTTCCAATTTCAATTCCGTGTGCCACCCAGCATTTTTTTTTTTTTTTTTTTTTTTAACAATGATCTTTGTTCGTCGTACGTAGATATGTATACGTACGTATGTAAGTGAAATGGGCGAGAAAGAAAAGAGAGACAACATTGAAAACGATCTTCTGACAAAGTGAAAGAAAGAAGAACATGGAACAACAACCAACAACAACAAAACTAGAAGAAAAAAGATAAACACACATACCCACACCCACACCCACACCCACACATACATACACACACACACACCACCACCACCACCACACAACACAACACAACACCAACACCAAACTAACGGAGCAAAAACAGTTACTGACAAAACAACTCTTCTCTCATATTCTGGTGGTGAAAAAAAAACAACAACAACAAACAACAACAACCACCCAACTCAACTGCATAGAGAAAATAACAAAAGCAAAACAACGACTAATCCAACTGAATAATTTGCTTTGAAAGCAATTAGACGTGACGGAGCTTGCAAAAGGATGGCAGAGGTTACACACAAAATGTCAATGTACCCCATTAAAAGACAGCAAATTGAGCTTCATCGATCGGTTTTTTTTTCCCCCTCTTCCAAATGAAGTAGTGTGTGTGTGTGTGTGTGTGTGTGTGTGTGTGTGTGTGTGTGTGTGTGTGTGTAATTGTGTGTAGTGTGCGCGTGGGCGTGTGTGTATGGGTGTGAGTGTGTGTGTGTGTGTGTGTGTGTGTGTGTGTGTGTGTGTGTGTGTTTGTGCGCGCGCGCGCTCGCGCACGTGTGTGTTTATGTGTGTGTGTGTGTGTGTGTGTGTGTGTGTGTGTGTCTGTCAGTCTGTCTGTCTGTGGTGTGTAGTGTATGCGTGTAGTATGTGCGTGTTACGTGTGTGTGTGTGTGTGTGTGTGTGTGTGTGTGTGTGTGTGTGTGTGTGTGTGTGTGTGTGTGTGTGTGTGTGTGTGTCTCCAAAGCCAAATATAAGCAAAAGTCGATAAATAACAATAATGTTCATTCCATTTCTCTGTCTGTGTGTGCTAAATCTCTCTTCCACCCCCCTCCTCAAGCCTCCTTCTCTCTCTCTCTTTCTCTTTCTGTGCTAAATCTCTCTTCTCCACCATACCCCCCCCCTCTCTCTCTTTCTCTTTCTGTGCTAAATCTCTCTTCTCCACCATACCCCCCCCCCACTCCTCAACCCTACCCCCCCTCTCTCTCTTTCTGTGCTAAATCTCTCTTCTCCACCATACCCCTCCCCACTCCTCAACCCTCCCCCCCTCTCTCTCTCTCTTTCTCTTTCTGTGCTAAATCTCTCTTCTCCACCATACCCCCCCCCCCCCCCTCACTCCTCAACCCTACCCCCCCCCTCTCTCTCTTTCTCTTTCTGTGCTAAATTTCTCTTCTCCACCATACCCCCCTCCCCACTCCTCAACCCTACCCCCCTCTCTCTCTCTTTCTCTTTCTGTGCTAAATCTCTCTTCTCCATCCCCGGCCCCCTCCTCAACCCTCCTTCTCTCTCTCTCTTTCTCTTTCTGTGCTAAATCTCTCTTCTCCACCATACCCCCCCCCCCACTCCTCAACCCTACCCCCCTCTCTCTCTCTTTCTCTTTCTGTGCTAACTCTCTCTTCTCCACCATACCCCCCCACTCCTCAACCCTACCCCTCTCTCTCTCTCTCTTTCTCTTTCTGTGCTAAATCTCTCTTCTCCACCATATCCCCCCCCCACTCCTCAAACCCTACCCCCCCCCTCTCTCTCTTTCTCTTTCTGTGCTAAATCTCTCTTCTCCACCATACCCCCCCCCCCCACTCCTCAAACCCTACCCCCCTCTCTCTCTCTTTCTCTTTCTGTGCTAAATCTCTCTTCTTCACCATACCCCACCCCCCACCGACACTCCTCAACCCTACCCCCCCTCTCTCTCTCTTTCTCTTTCTGTGCTAAATCTCTCTTCTCCACCATACCCCCCCCCCCCACTCCTCAACCCTACCCCCCTCTCTCTCTCTTTCTCTTTCTGTGCTAAATCTCTCTTCTCCACCATACCCCCCCCCCCACTCCTCAAACCCTACCCCCTCTCTCTCTCTTTCTCTTTCTGTGCTAAATCTCTCTTCTCCACCATACCCCCCCCCACTCCTCAACACTACCCCCCCTCTCTCTCTCTCTTTCTCTTTCTGTGCTAAATCTCTCTTCTCCACCATACCCCCCCACACACTCCTCAACCCTACCCCCCCTCTCTCTTTCTTTCTCTTTCTGTGCTAAATCTCTCTTCTCCACCATACCCCCCCACTCCTCAAACCCTACCCCCCTCTCTCTCTCTTTCTCTTTCTGTGCTAAATCTCTCTTCTCCACCATACCCCCCCCCCTCCTCAACCCTACCCCCCTCTCTCTCTCTCTTTCTCTTTCTGTGCTAAATCTCTCTTCTCCACCATACCACCCCCCACTCCTCAACCCTACCCCCCTCTCTCTCTCTTTCTCTTTCTGTGCTAAATCTCTCTTCTCCACTATACCCCCCCCACTCCTCAACCCTACCCCCCTCTCTCTCTCTTTCTGTGCTAAATTTCTCTTCTCCACCATACCCCCCCACTCCTCAACCCTACCCCCCTCTCTCTCTCTTTCTCTTTCTGTGCTACATCTCTCTTCTCCACCACACCCCCCCCACTCCTCAAACCCTACCCCCCTCTCTCTCTTTCTCTTTCTGTGCTAAATCTCTCTTCCACCTCCCCCCCCCCACCCCCCTCCTCAACCCTCCTTCTCTCTCTCTCTTTCTCTTTCTGTGCTAAATCTCTCTTCCCCACACCCCTTTACCCCCCCCCCTCCCCCCTCATCCCTACTTTCTCTCTCTCTCTCTCTTTCTCCTTCTCTCTTTGTCGCTCATTCTCACTGTCTCAATAATAATTATCTACGTCTGAGAAAGAATGTATTTCATTTGTTCGTATTTTTGTTTACATTAATTTGGAATCTATGGTGGTATTCTAATTAACTATCCGTTTTATGTTCATGTCATAACCCTTTCAGAGAAAGAGGAGAAGGTGTGTGTGTGGGGGGGTGGGGGTGGGGTGGGGGTGGGGGGGGGGGTTCATGGCCTGTTCTGATTCAGAATATTCGCATTTGCAGTCACTGTCTGTGTCTGGTAACACTCGTTTCTCAATCGGACAACGCACGATAAAAGCCAAGCCTGACGGGCGCAATAGCCGAGTGGTTAAAGCGTTGGACTTTCAATCTGAGGGTCCCGGGTTCGAATCACGGTGACGGCGCCTGGTGGGTAAAGGGTGGAGAATTTTACGATCTCCCAGGTCAACATATGTGCAGACCTGCTTAGTGCCTGAACCCCCTTCGTGTGTATATGCAAGCAGAAGATCAAATACGCACGTTAAAGATCCTGTAATCCATGTCAGCGTTCGGTGGGTTATTGAAACAAGAATATACCCAGCATACACCCCCCCGAAAACGGAGTATGGCTGCCTACATGGCGGGGTAAAAACGGTCATACACGTAAAAGCCCACTCGTGTGCATACGAGTGAACGCAGAAGAAGAAGAAGAAGAAGAAGAAGCCAAGCCAAGAAGAAAAAAACAAAAAACAAACTGGACTCTGGACTCACAGATGAACACGATCTCTAAATGAAGAAAGGGGGGTGGGTACAGATGGGTGGGTAGATCTACCCGGCTACCAGCCACCCGGTGAAAAATGTGAGAAGGTCGTTGAGCTGGGGTAAGGGGGTCGGGGTCGCAGGGTAGGAGGGTGGGGGAAGGGAAGGGAAGGGAGGAGAGAGGGGGGGGGGGGGAATAGAGATGTTCATCTGTTCTGTGGAGCAACGTTTTGCTTGGAATGTTGTGTGAGGGGTGGGGGGTGGGGTTGGAGTGGTTTGGGGGGAGAGGGTGTGTGTGTGTGTGTGTGTGTGTGTGTGTGTGTGTGTGTGTGTGTGTGTGTGTGAGCGTGACATTCACACCTAATATCTCCGCCTTTTTCACACATATTCAAGTCCTACCTTTTTCCACCCTCTTTTTCTTTACCCCCACCCCCCCTGCCCCCACTCTCTCTCTCTCTGTCCCTCTCTCTGTGTCTGTCTATCTCTATGTCTGTCTGTCTGTCTGCTTCTCTCTCTGTGTCTGTCTCTCTGTGTCTGTCTCTGTGTGTCCCTTTCTCTGTCTCTCTCTGTCTGTCTGTCTGTCTCTCTCACCCTCCCCCCCCCCTCCCCCCCCCTCTCTCTCTCTCTTATCTATTGATAATGAAAACGGTATTTGACAAATTCATCTTGAGAGTCACTTGTGGGTTCCACCCCTTTCAAAAACGTTGGTCTTTATTTTTTTCTTTCTTTCTTTTTTTTTTTTTTTTAAATATTTTTTTGACACCTTGACCCCTTGAGGGTGGGCGGCGTTTGGCTGGAAGGTTGTTTGGTAAGGGGTACAACATTCCTTTAGGTTTGGTTATGAAGTAATGAATAGGTGGTCTTGTGTGCTGTCTGTCTGTCTGTCTGTCTGTCTGTCGCTTTCTCTCACTGTGTCTGTCTCCATGACTCTGTCTCTGTCTCTCTCTCATCTGTCTGTCTCTCACTCTCCGCCTCTAAAAATTCAAAGGAACACACACACACACACACAAACACACGAGACATACACACACACACACACACACACACACACACGAACACACACACACACACACACACACACACACACACACGAGACACACACACACACACACACACACAAACACACACACACACACACACACACGAACACACACACACACACACACACACACACACACACACACACACACACACGACACACACACACACACACACACACACACACACGAGATACACACACACACACACACACACACACACACACACACACACACACACACACGAGACACACACACACACACACACACACACGAGACACACACGAACACACACACACACACACGAGACACACACACACACACACACACACACACACACACACACACACACACACGAACACACACACACACACACACACACACACACACACACACACACACACACACACACACACACACACACACACACCCGAAGCAACTTCTATTGGGTTTCCCCCCCCCGTCCCCACCGAAGAAATCCCGACTCCGAAGCAGATGTCAACACAACAAAAGAAACATAATACGAGTCGTCAGCAAGACTTCCTTACTCTCCTTTCTCAACTACCACCAGCACACGAAACCTACTTGAATAACACAGCGTACAGGGGTTGAAATGGTGGTTTCCACTGCTGTTGTTGTTGTTGGTTTAAACATTTTTTTAATATCAAGAAACAAGGTGCAATACAGCGTTCAATAAGACTTGAGCAACAACAAGCATGAGCTTATATCGTGCTCGTTCATATGCAACAAGCAATACATAAACGCAATGGCGAAAATACATTATTTGACAATGAAAAGAAGGTTGAAGTGCAAGACAACTAAACTAAACAAGAAAAAACAACAACAACAAAAACACACAAAAAAAAACCCCAACCCTAACTACTATTACCGCAACTACCACTGACAACAACAACAATGAAAATATTAATGATACTAACATTGTAGCAACAATAATAACACACTAGAAAGTGAACATCACCTAAGGAGTAATGCAATGGGAGAGGGAGAGAGAGAGAGAGAGAGAGAGAGAGAGAGATTACAGAGTGAAACCGGAGCCATTCATCAAAATAACTGTTCACTATAACTGCTGAGAATATTTCATTGTTGTTGTTGTTGTTGTTGCTGTTACTGTTTCGTCCAAAGCTTCACTACAAACTGAATTTTACGAGACCCACTTTCAAGACATTGGGTATACAGAGGTGCAATTATTCTTCGCGATTTTCTTTATTTTTTTTTATATAGTTTATTTTATATTGTTTCTTAAATACCAGAGTGGAGTCAAACACAGCCTTTTCTTAACAAGACAGGGTTAAGTGGAGTGATGGCCTAGAGGTAACGCGTCCGCCTAGGAAGCCAGAGAATCTGAGCGAGCTGGTTCGAATCACGGCTCAGCCGCCGATATTTTCTCCCCCCCCCCCCTCCACTAGACCTTGAGTGGTGGTCTGGACGCTAGTCATTCGGATGAGACGATAAACCGAGGTCCCGTGTGCTAGCATGCACTTAGCGCACGTAAAAGAACCCACGGCAACAAAAGGATTGTTCCTGGTAAAATTGTGTAGAAAAATCCACTTCGACAGGAAAAATAAATAAAACTGCACCCGGGGAAAAAAAAAAAAAGAAAGAAAGAAAGAAAAAGGGTGGCGCTGTAGTGTAGCGACGCGCTCTCCCTGGGGAGAGCAGCCCAAATTCCACACAGAGTAATCTGTTGTGATAAAAAGAAACACAAATACAAATACAAATAAAGAGATCCAATTATTCGTCGCGTTATTTTGTTGTTGTTGTTGTTGATACTGTTTGTTTGTTTGTGTTCTGTCTACAGCACAGCCGTGAAATTACAAGAAGTCCATTATTTTTATTTTTTTTTTCCACATCACGGGAAATAGGGATACAATCATTAATTTAGTCGCAATTTTCTTTTCAAAAAGCACCACAACACAAATTCACACAAGAGTCCATTTGAAGAAAGCACATCTATAGAGATGTACTTATTCGTCGCGAACTACTATCATCATTTTGTTGTTGATATAATAATGATAATAATAATAATAATAATAATAATAATAATAATAATGACATTTATATAGCGCTGAATCTTGTGCAGAGACAAATCAAACCGCTTTCGCACCAGTCATTCACACGCACGCCTAACTCTAAATCTGTAGAAACTAAAGACAAGAAAGAGGCAAGCAAGGGAGGCTATTTTGGGAAGAGGTGGGTTTTAAGGCCATACTTGAAAGAGCTGAGTGTGGAGACTTGACGAAGCGAAAGAGGAAGTTCATTCCAATCGCAAGGTCCAGAGACAGAGAAAGAACGGCGGCCAACAGTCGAGTGTCTGAATCTAGTTGCTACATGTTTTCAGTCTAAAACACCACTATGAAGTATCTACAACAAACATGTCTTTTTTGTTGTTGTTGTCGTTGTCGTTGCTGTTGTTGTTGTTGTTGCTTGTTGGTTTGTTTTTTTGTGTCAAAAGCACCACTGCAAAAGTTCACTGCACGACAGTTTAACAAAACACGATAGCATAGAGACACACGTACTTATTCGTCGCGATTTTTTTGTGTGCGCAACAGATAGCAACTATCTGTTTGTATGTTGTTGTTTTTTTCTGTTTTAAAACATCACGACAAAAATTACTACACGAAGCAGATCTTTGTCATTGTTGTTGTTGTTTGTTTGTTTGTTTGCTGGCTAGTTTTCTGTAAAATAAAATAATTTTTTTTTAACAAAACACTAGAATATACATAAATCGCAATTTTTCTAAAAAAAACCCCAAAAACAACAATAACAAAAAACCCAAAAAACATTGTCAATGTTGTCGTTGTTGTAGTTTGTTTTTTTGGTTGGTTTGTTTTCTGTCAAAAGTACTACTGCAAACTTCACTCACTCACTAAAACGACGGAGGTTTTCCGAACACAACACAGAATGTCATGTGGATGGATCCATACTGGTCACCTGATACAACGACACAGCACAGCACAGCACAGCACAGCACAGCACAGCACAGCACAGCACAGCACAGCACAGCACAGCACAGCACAGCGCAGCCTTTTCAGCTGTGTAAACCAGCCTCCACCTTCATACCTTCCCTTCACGAAATTTACAGTCAGAAATGAACAGAACAGACCCCTCCAAAGAAGTAAGGTCTCACACACACTACACACACGCTACCCACACTAGATACACACACCACACTACACTCACACAAACACAATACTACACACACACACACACACACAACACAATCCCCCCCCCCTTCACACACACACACACACACACACACACACCTTCCAACACAATCATCACGGACTATATAACAGCTCTGACAACAAAAAAAAAAAAAAAAATCACAGACAAAAACAGTTCCCCTTCACCCCTACCCCCACCCTCTACCCGCACCCCCACCCTGTCCCACCCTTCTTTAATCTCAAACGACGACGC
>NC_134903.1:16317485-16319985 GCF_041734735.1 Babylonia areolata
GAGAAGACAGAGAAGAGAATGCAGACAGAAAGAGAAGACAGAGAAGAGAAGACAGACAGAAAAGAGAAGACAGACAGAAAGAGAAGACAGAGAAGAGAATACAGACAGAAAGAGAAGACAGAGAAGAGAAGACAGAGAAGAGAAGACAGACAGAAAGAGAAGACAGACAGAAAGAGAAGACAGAGAAGAGAAGACAGACAGAAAGAGAAGACAGAGAAGAGAAGACAGACAGAGAAGAGAAGACAGAGAAGAGAAGACAGACAGAAAGAGAAGACAGACAGAAAGAGAAGACAGAGAAGAGAATGCAGACAGAAAGAGAAGACAGAGAAGAGAAGACAGACAGAAAGAGAAGACAGACAGAAAGAGAAGACAGAGAAGAGAAGACAGACATAAAGAGAAGACAGACAGAAAGAGAAGACAGAGAAGAGAAGACAGACAGAAAGAGAAGACAGACAGAAAGAGAAGACAGAGAAGAGAAGACAGACAGAAAGAGAAGACAGACAGAAAGAGAAGACAGAGAAGAGAAGACAGACAGAAAGAGAAGACAGAAAGAGAAGACAGACAGAAAAGAGAAGACAGAAAGAGAAGACAGACAGAAAGAGAAGACAGACATAAAAGAGAAGACAGACAGAAAGAGAAGACAGAGAAGAGAAGACAGACAGAAAGAGAAGACAGACAGAAAGAGAAGACAGAGAAGAGAAAGCAGACATAAAAGAGAAGACAGACAGAAAGAGAAGACAGAGAAGAGAAGACAGACAGAAAGAGAAGGCAGACAGAAAGAGAAGACAGAGAAGAGAATGCAGACAGAAAGAGAAGACAGAGAAGAGAAGACAGACAGAAAGAGAAGACAGAGAAGAGAAGACAGACATAAAAGAGAATGCAGACAGAAAGAGAAGACAGACAGAAAGAGAAGACAGACAGAAAGAGAAGGCAGACATAAAAGAGAAGACAATCGAGGCCAAGCAGACTCATTACCGCGTTCTCTCCCTTCCCTGGCTCTTACGACTCGGTTAACCTTCAGGTTCCCCCCTCTGGCGAGGACTCGTCTCTCATACTATGATGACGCTGGATGAAGGAGAGTAGAGAGATAGCTTGGTTAGGCCAGTGATGAGGTTGGGGGGGTTGGGGGGGTGGGGTGGGGGGTTGAAATTGAGAGGCAGGGAGAGAGAGAGAGAGAGAGAGAGAGAGAGAGAGAGAGAGAGAGAGAGATACAGAGACAGAGACAGCGAGACAGACAGAGAGAGACAGACAGAGAGAGAGAGACAGAGAGAGAGAGGGAGAGAGACAGAGACAGAGACAGAGAGAGACAGAGACAGAGAGAGACAGAGACAGAGAGAGAGACAGAGTGAAAGAGACCGAGAGAGACAGACAGTGACAGAGACAGAGACAGACAGAGAAACAGAGACACAGACAGACAGACAGACAGACGTCCCCCCCCCTTTCCCCCCCCCCCCCCCTCCCCCCTTAATATCCGCAGCCTGTCGTTAAGGAGAGGACAAAAGAACAGAAACAAAAGCGATAAAGTGTAAGATGTAAATTACTTTTCTTTTTAACCTTCCTTTTTATTTCTTTCTTTCTTTCTTTCTTTATTTTTCATCAATATTCTTTTCCCCAGACAAATTTGACAGAGACCACTAGACACAGTGATATTCACATTTTCTTTCAAAAGAGTATTTCGCGCTAGCGCGCGCTCTATTTCCAGAGAGAGAGAGGGAGAGAGACAGGGGGAGAGAGAGAGAGACAGGGAGAGAGATGGAGAGAGAGAGAGAGAAAGGCGGGGGGAGAGGGTGGCAGGGGGTGGGAGGAGGGATGGGGGGTGGTGGGGTTAGAAAGCTAGAGTGAGAGAAGGGGTGGGGGGAGAGAGAGACAGCCAGAGAGAGAGGGGGGGAGGGGAGAGACAGATATATATATAGAGAGAGAGGGGAGAGAGACAGCTAGAGAGAGAGAGGGGGGGGAGGGAGAGCTAGAGAAAGAGATAGAGAGGGGAGAGATATAGAGAGAGGGGAGAGAGCTACAGAGAGAGACAGAGAGGAGAAGGATAGATAGAGAGAGGGGAGAGATGGGAGAAACAGAGAGAGGGGAGAGATAGAGAGAGGGGGGAGAGATAGAGAGAGGGGAGAGACAGCCAGAGAGATAGAGAGAGAGGGGAGAGATAGAGAGACAGATGGGAGAGAGACAGCTAGAGAGATAGAGACAGAGGGGAGAGACAGAGAGCTAGAGAAAGAGAGAGGGGAGAGAGAGAGAGAGAGCTAGAGACAAAGAAAGACCGTGAGAGAGACAAAGAGAATTACAGTGGGAGACTGAGATAAACAGAGAGAAAGATGCAGAAACACACACACACACACACACACACACACATATATATATATATATATATATATATATATATATATATATATCAATATAGATAGATACAGAGAGAGAGGGGAGAGGGGGTGGTTGGTGGTAGAGGAGAGACAGCGAGAAAGACATCTGAATAAAACATTGGTATAAAGGTCAT
>NC_134903.1:16342485-16344985 GCF_041734735.1 Babylonia areolata
TCTCTCTCTCTCTCTCTGTGTCTTTCTCGCTGTGTGTGTGTGTGTGTGTGTGTGTGTGTGTGTGTGTGTGTGTGTGTGTGTGTGTGTGTGTGTGTGTGTGTGTGTGTGTGTGTGTGTGTGTGTGTGTGTGTGTGTGTCTTTCTGTCTGTGTCTCCGTCTCTGTCTGTCTGTCTCTGTCTATGTCTCTCTGTCTATCTCTCTCTCTCTGTCTTTCTCGCTCTGTGTGTTTCTCTTTCTGTCTGTGTCTCCGTCTCTGTCTGTCTGTCTGTCTCTCTCCCTCCCTCTCTCTCTCTCTCTCCCTCTCTCTCATCCTCTCTCCCACCCACCCCCTCTCTCTCTCCCTCCCTCTCTCTCTCCCATTCACTCTCTCTCCCCCTCTCTCTCCCTCTCTCTCTCTCTCTCTCTTCAACAGCACCAGAAGCACAACATACATACATACATACATACATACATACATACATACATACATACGTACATACATCCATACAGAGTCAGTCTGTGAACCTATCGACCTGTGAACGACATTTTCCTGCTGCTCAAGTTTCACTTGGTTGACGTTCATATTGACCGCTTTGGATGTGTGTGTGTGTGTGTGTGTGTGTGTGTGTGTGTGTGTGTGTGTGTGTGTGTGTGGAAGAGAATCTCGGGTGTCTCCATGCTCATCTTTCTGTCTTTTTCTTTCTTTCTTTCTTTCCTTCTTTTTCTTCTTCTTCTTCTTCTTCTTCTTCTTCTTCTTCTTCTTCAGATCACTGTAACCAATCACGCAGACAGACGTTCGTTAGAAAAGGTATAGAATAGATTTGGATAGGAGAAAAGAATGGAATACATGTGGATGAGACGAGAGGGTGGTGGTGGTGGTGGTGGTGGGAGGGGGGGGGGGTGGAGGCGAGGGGAACAAGGGCGGGAAGAGAAAATAGAAAGGTGTGTGTGTGTGTGTGTGTGTGTGTGTGCGCGTGCGTGCGTGTGTGTGTGTGTGTGTGTGTGTGTGTGTGTGTGTGTGCGCGTGTGTGTGTGTGTGTGTGTGTGAAGGGTAAGGGGAGATGAAATGGCGTATTGTCAACAAGTGTTTCTGTTCCACGTCATTCTATCTGTCTATCATGTGCAGGTTGGGAGGGTATGATAAGATGGGTTTTGGATTTATCTTTCACCGTGTTGTGTGCTGAGAGTGTCAGTGGAGAATTTTTTTTTTTTTGCATTTTAGTGTAGTGTAGTGTAGTGTAGTGTAGTGTAGTGTAGTGCAGTGTAGTGCAGTTTAGTGTAGTGTAGTGCAATTTAGTGTAGTATAGTGTAGTGAAGTGCAGTGCAGTGTAGTGCAGTTTAGTGTAATATACTGTAGTGCAGTTTAGTGTAGCGTAGTGTAGTGTAGTGTAGTGCGGTGTAGTGCAGCGCAAAGTAGTGTAGTGTAGTGCAGTACAGTGCAGTTTAGTGTAGTGTAGTGTAGTGTAGTGTAGTGCAGTGTAGTGTAGTGTAGTGTAGTGCAGTGTAGTGTAGTGTAGTGTAGTGTAGTGCAGTTTAGTGTAGTATAGTGTAGTGTAGTGCAGTTTAGTGTAGTATAGCGTAGTGTAGTGCAGTGTAGTGCAGCGCAAAGTAGTGTAGTGTAGTGTAGTGTTGTGTAGTGCAGTGTAGTGATTTGCAGTGTAGTGCAGTGTAGCATAGTGTAGTGCAGTGCAGTGCAGTGTAGTGTAGTATAGTGTAGTGTAGTGTAGCGTAGCGCAGCGCAGTTTAGTGTAGTGTAGTGTAGTGTAGCGTAGTGTAGTCTAGTGCAGTGGAGTGCAGAATGAGATGGTAAAGGTAAGGTGAGTACTACTGGAGGAAAAAATGTGTAGTGGTAGTTAGGAAGATTTCCTCGCCAATAATAGTCGCCGCATCGCCGCTACCCAAAAACCTCAGTTTCAATCAAACCTCACGACAACCCCCCCCCCCCCCCCCCAAAAAAAAAGCAAAACAAAAAAAAACAACAAAAAAAACCCAAACAATTATCAGCAAGTTGGGGTATGATAGATGGGGTTGGATTTATCTCTCACTGTGTTGTGTGCTGAGAGTGTGAGTGGAGAAATTTTTGTTTGTTTTGAGTCATGTGTCAACTCTCTGTTTATCTCTGTCTCTCTTTCTGTCTGTTTGTCTGTCTCTGTCTCTCTGTCTCTGTCTGTCCACGTCTCTCCCTCTCTCTCTCTCTGTAGATTAGCAAGGACAGACTGGAAGAATAGGCCATGCCTAAAATCTTAATCATTGAATAAAAAAACCCCACAAAACCCAAAACACGTTACAGCTCTCTCTCTCTCTCTCTCTCTCTCTCTCTCTCTCTCTTGGAAAAAAAGAGAGCAAATAGAAAAAGTACACTTGTTTGCAGTGAAACGGTTTTTGAATGTGGACATCCGAACGCCATTTAAAAAAAAGATCTTGTGTATGGGGAGGTAGAGAGATATCTAATTTATTTAAACTCGTACATTAAATATATTAAGTATTGGTTGAAACTTACAAGAATGAACGAAAACAGGCT
>NC_134903.1:16354985-16357485 GCF_041734735.1 Babylonia areolata
CTTTCTGTCTCTGTCTGTCTGTCTGTCTCTCTCTGTCTCTGTCTGTCTGTCTCTCTCACACTCTCTCTCTCTCACTCACTCTTTTCTCACAGACACACACATATACCCTCTCCCTTTCCTCTCTCTCTGTCACACACACACACACACACACACATCCACACACACACACTTTCTCTTTCCCTTTCTCTCTTCTTCATCTCTCTCTCTCTCTCACACACACACACACACACACACACACACACACACACACAACACAACACACACACTCTCCCTTTCCTCTCTCTCTTTTTATCTCACACACACACACACACACACACACACACACACACACACACACACAGAGATTCTCTCTCTCTCTCTCTCCCTCTTTCTTCCCCCCTCTCTCTCTCCCTCTATACCCCCCTCTCTCTCTCCCTCTTTCTTCACCCCCCCCTCTCTCTCTCTCTCCCTCTTTCTTCCCCCCTCTCTCTCTCTCCCTCTTCCCCCCTCTCTCTCCCTCTTTCTTCCCCCCCCTCTCTCTCCCTCTTTCCCCCCTCTCTCTCCCTCTTTCCCCCTCCCTCTCTCTCCCTCTTTCTTCCACCCTCTCTCTCTCTCTCTCTCCCTCTTTCTTCCACCCCCTCTCTCTCTCCCTCTTTCCCCCCCGCTCTCTCCCCCTTTCTTCCACCCCCTCTCTCTCTCTCCCTCTTTCCCCCCCTCTCTCTCCCTCTTTCTTCCCCCTCTCTCTCTTTCTCCCTCTTTCTTCCACCCCCTCTCTCTCTCCCTCTTTCTTCCACCCCCTCTCTCTCTCCCTCTTTCTTCCACCCCCCTCTCTCTCTCTCTCCCTCTTCCCCCCCTCTCTCTCTCTCCCTCTTCCCCCCCCTCTCTCTCTCTCCCCCTTTCTCCTCCCCCCCTCTCTCTCTCCCCCTTTCTCCTCCCCCTCTCTCTCTCTCTCTCAGCTTGATGTCGATTAAAGGACAGGAGTGGGAAAGGGAAAGGGAATGGATGAGTGGGGAAGGGAGTGATGATAAGATAGGGTGGTGTGTGGGAAGGGAGGGATGATAAGATAGGGTGGTGTGTGGGAAGGGAGGGATGATAAGATAGGGTGGTATGGGGGAAGGGAGGGATGATAAGATAGGGTGGTGTGTGGGATGGGAGGGATGATAAGATAGGGTGGTGTGTGGGAAAGGGAGGGATGATAAGATAGGGTGGTATAGGGGAAGGGAGGGATGATAAGATAGGGTGGTATGGGGGAAGGGAGGGATGATAAGATAGGGTGGTGTGTGGGAAGGGAGGGATGATAAGATAGGGTGGTATGGGGAAAGGGGGGGGATGATAAGATAGGGTGGTATGGGGGAAGGGAGGGATGATAAGATAGGGTGGTGTGTGGGAAGGGAGGGATGATAAGATAGGGTGGTATGGGGGAAGGGAGGGATGATAAGATAGGGTGGTATTGGGGAAGGGGGGGATGATAAGATAGGGTGGTATGGGGGGAGGGATGATAAGATAGGGTGGTATGGGGGAAGGGGGGGATGATAAGATAGAGTGGTATGGGGGAAGGGAGGGATGATAAGATAGGGTGGTACGGGGGAAGGGAGGGATGGTAAGATAGTGTGGTATGGGGGAAGGGAGGGATGATAAGATAGGGTGGTGTGTGGGGGATGGAGTGGGGGATGTATGTGGAAAACCAGGATGGTTGGAGGGGGGTGCGGCCGGGGGTGGAGGGGGGCAGGGGGTGGGTGGGTGATAGGGACAAGGGGCTGATTGGTGGTAGTGTGGTGAGAAGAGTATCAGACAGCCGGATCAATGGGGTGGAGTGGAGAGGGGGGGGGGGGGGGGGGGGGGGGGGGGGGGGGGCAGGGAGAGAGGAGGGGAGACTGGGGGTGGGGGGTGGGAAGAGAGATTGGAGACATTTTTTAGGGGGGGGGGGGGGGGTGAGGGTGTTGGTGGGGGGTGAGGTAAAAAATACAGTGACTGATCTTGATGGGGGCGGGGGGGGGTGGAGGGGGGAAGGGTTGGGTGTGTATGTGGAGGCGTGGGTGGGGTGTGTGTGTGGGGGGGTGGGGGGGGGGGGGGGGAGACATTGCCTGTATCTTTCTTCTTCCTCTTGCTCCCTCCCTGGAATCTGTAAACTGGAACGTCCACGTTGCAGGAACCTCTGCAGATTATCGTGGCGACGGGTGATTGGGAGCGCATAGCTTCGATAAGTCTAGGAATCTTATCTATTGTTGTTTTGAAGCTCAAAAATTATCCTCATCAAATATTTTACTTTCACTACGTATAAGTTCACTTTAACTAACTGTACTGAAGAAAAACTTGATCTTCTACTCCAAAATGACACAGTTGATCTCACGTTGTTCTCTAAGGTGTGTCTCCCAAGCAGGGTGGGGATGGGGGGATGGGGGGGGGGGGGGGGGGGTGGGGGGGGGGTCTGCTGCTCCAACGAGACACCCCGAGTTGAGCTCAAAGATGTCCTGTTGCAGCCCCGGCTGCGTCTCACTAACCAGGTGGTGGTGGTGGGGGT
>NC_134903.1:16362485-16364985 GCF_041734735.1 Babylonia areolata
AGAGCACGAAAGAGGCCTGCGGTGGGGACGGGGGGTAGAGGTGGGGGTTTGGGGGGAGGGGATGGAGAGAGAGAGAGAGTGGATTGTCTCATGCACAAGTCTTCATGGGATTTTTCTAAAGATGCTTTTTTTTTTCTGGAGAAATACCATGGTTCAGAAGCACGAGACCAAGATGAACGAAAAAAAAGGACAATGATATTTTTCTTCTTCTTCGTTCGTGGGCTACATCTACCACGTTCACTCGTTTATACGGGAGTGGGCTTTTACATGTATGACCCGCCATGTAGGCAGCCATACTCCGTTTTCGGGGGTGTGCATGCTGGGTATGTTCTTGTTTCCATAACCCACCGAACGCTGACATGGATTACAGGATCTTTAACTTGCGTATTTAATCTTCTGCTTGCGTATACACACGAAGGGGGTTCAGGCACTAGCAGGTCTGCACATATGTTGACCTGGGAGATCGTAAAAACCTCCACCCTTTACCCACCAGGCGCCGTCACCGTGATTCGAACCCGGGACCCTCAGAGTGAAAGTCCAACGCTTTAACCATTCGGCTATTGCGCCCGTCTGAACAATGATATGAAGAAAAAAGATTTATAAAAACGCCAAACAGCAACGGCGACAACACACACACGCACACACACACACACACACACACACACACACACACACACACACACACACACTGTAACAAAGACAAAAACAAAGCAGAAACATAAATTCATACATCCAAAGACTCCCTTGTAGAACATAAACAAACAAAAACAATTAGAAAATGAAAATAGGAAAAAAACAATCAACACACACACACACACACACACACACACACACACACACACACACACACGACAACGACGACGACGAAGAAGAAGAAGAAGAAGAGGAGGACCAACAAGAAGCAGAAACGTACTCCTCTGACACAACCAAACACACCCCAGTTTACCCTACGTCATTTTACAGCAACCCCACGCTCTCCGCCCACACGAACCTACCACTCTGCCGTTCAGTCATATCAGCGTTTTACTGTACTAACATGTGGCGGGGGCTTTTTATTTTCTTGTGCCATATCAGCAAAATGATGACGACATCTCTCTCTCTCTCTCTCTCTCTCTCTCTCTCTCTCATACCCATGGTTGCATCGTTTTGATCCTGTCGTCTAAAAATGATATGATTATTGTCTGTTCACATTCCCCTTCATGAGAGGCCTGGGCCTAAAACGAATAAACCATCTGATTCCGAATCTAAATCGCTATCTCTCTCTGTCTGTCTCTGTCTCTCACTCTCTATGTCTCTCTATCCCTGTCTGTCTGTGTCTGTGTCTGTGTGTCTGTCTCTTTCCGATTGTCATTGAAATTGTCATTGCCACACACAGGGTTCATCTTTGTCTAGAGGCTGAACGGACAATGAAACATAAGTCGGTGTCAGTGTCAGTGTTAGGTTCAGTGTCAGTGTCAGTGTCATTGTCAGTTTCTCTCTCTCTCTCTCTCTCTCTCTCCCCCCCCCCTCTCTCTCCCTCTCAGTGTCCGAGTCTCTATCTCTCTCTCTATCTCCCCCTCTCTCTCTATCTCCCTCTCTCTCCCCCTACCCCCCCCCCCCCTCTCTCTCTCCCACCCCCTCTCTCTCTATCGATATAAGTAATAGGTCTGCAAAGACAATTGAATAGTCTGTATGAAGCCGCTATGAGATTAGAGTTAAAAAGTAAATATGGGAAAAAACAAATATAATTGTTTTTCGTAAAGGTGGGTATCTGTTGAGACATGAACAATGGACGCATGGAAATGAAACAGTAAAAGTTGTAAACATGTATAAATATCTTGGAATTTTCTTTTCAACTAGACTCAGTTTCACCTTTGCCTGTGGAGAGTTGGTAAACAGAGATAAAAGAGCTGTTTTGAATATACTACGTGTCATGTATAGACTAGATTGTAGCTCATTCTCTATATTTGTGAAATTGTTTGATTCACAGGTACAATCTATTTTACAGTATGGCGCTGAAATCTGGGCGTTCGAAAACGGTAGGGACGTTGAAAGATTGCATTTGTTTGCTATGAAACGTTTTTTTGAATGTTGACAGTCGGACACCGAATGATTTAATTTACAACAACAACAACAAACAATACACAACTACAAACATCAAACAACAACAACAACAACAGCAAACAATACACAACTACAAACATCAAACAACAACAACAACAAACAATACACAACTACAAACATCAAACAACAACAACAACAACAAACAATACACAACTACAAACATCAAACAACAACAACAACAGCAAACAATACACAACTACAAACATCAAACAACAACAACAACAACAGCAAACAATACACAACTACAAACATCAAACAACAACAACAACAGCAAACAATACACAACTACAAACATCAAACAACAACAACAACAACAGCAAACAATACACAGCTACAAACATCAAACAACAACAACAACAACAAACCGCAGACAACAAAAAGCTGACAAACAACAAAA
>NC_134903.1:16372485-16384985 GCF_041734735.1 Babylonia areolata
CTTCTGCTTGATGTATACACACGAAGTGGGTTCAGGCATAGGCAGGTCTGCACATATGTTGACCTGGGAGATCGGGAAAAATCTCCACCCTTTATCCACCAGGCGCCGTCACTGAGATTGGAACCTGGGACCCTCAGATTGAAAGTTCAACGCTTTAACCACTCGGCTATTGCGCCCGTCAGTTTCAGTTTCGATTTCAAGGATGTATCAAAGCGTGTAGGAATGATTATTGCATGCTACACCACATCTATCTGTTGTTGAGGGGAGAAGAAGAAGAAGAAGAAGAAGATGATGAAGAAGAAAGAAGAAGAAGAAGATGAAGAAGAAAGAGGAGGAGAAGAAGAAGAAGAAGAAGAAGATGATGATGATGAAGAAGAAAGAGAAGGAGGAGAAGAAGAAGAAGAAAGAGGAGGAGGAGGAGAAGAAGAAGAAGAAGAAGAAGGAGTAAATGAAAAAAAACATGCGTCAAGGACAGGTCAACAGTTCATGACCTCAAGGGAATTAACCAGGTGACAACCCCAAACAGTCTCAATAATTGTCATAAACTGATATTCTGTAACGCATAATCCACCACACCGCTGTCCGCAATGCTTTAATCAGATTAATAATAATAACAATAATAATAATGATAATAACACGCATCACCCAGAGCGAAAACAAAAACCTGTGAAACAGCACCTCCAGTAGTACTCTTCTATACCTAAGACCATAATTATTCGTCATGGACATAATTTTATGTTCTTTCAGACTTTTTTTTTTCCTTCTATTTTTGAACTATCTCGTTGTATGCAGGTCATGGAGTAGGGTTGTTGTTTTGTTGTTTGTTTTTTTTTGCTGGTGGGTTATTTTGTTTTGTTGTTGTTGTTGTTGTTGCCTTGCATTTTGACTATCTCCCCTTCTTTCCTTGTTCTCTCAGTTTCTGTGAAATGAAAGTTTCACACAATGAACTAACCACTGATCTTCTTCTCTACACTCTTCTACAGCACCCCCTTTTTTTTGCACACACACACACACACACACACACACACACACACACACACACACACACCCCTCACACACACACACACACACACACACACACACACACACACACACACACACACACACAACACAACACAACACAACCAAGTAACGACGACAACAACAACAACAACGACACCACCACCTCCACCAAAAACAAGGACGACGATAACAACAACATCAACAACGACACACCCAACACCGACAACAACAACAACACCCAAACAACAACAACGACAACGACAACATCAACAACACTCCCAACAACAACAACAACGACGACAACATGAACAACATCAACAACAATCCAAACAACAACAACGACTACAACAACGACACCCCAAGCAACGACAACAACAACAACAACGACGACGACAACAACAACAACAACCCAAACAACAACGACGACTACAACAACACCCCAAACAACGACAACAACACCCCAAACAACGACAACAACGACGACAACGACAACAACAACAACAATGACGACAACAACACCCCAAACAACGACAACAACACCCCAAACAAAGACAATAACAACCCAAACAACGACAACAACGACGACAACGACAACAACAACAACAATGACGACAACAACACCCCAAAAACGACGACAACCACGACAACAACGACGACCACAACAACACCCCAAATAACGACAACATCCCAAACAACAACAACAACAACGACAACAACACCCCAAACAACGACAACACCCCCCCTAAAAAACAACAACATCCAAACAGCAAGAACATCAACACCCCAAACAACAACAACGGCAACACCCCATACAACGACGACAACGACAACAACAACAGCCTCAAACAAACCCTTGTCTGCCTCTTCACAAGAGAACGAAACTGACCACCACCATCACCACCACCAACAACAACGACGACAACAACACCCCAAACAACGACAACAACAAGAACAATATAAACCATAACAAAACAAAACAAGAAAGGCAAGGCCTTCAAGACTCACTTGTGATACACTTAAAAAAAAAAATCAAGCTATTTATGTATTGAGTATAATGCATTTACTGTTTTATTTATATTTTTTGTATTCTCTAAACTTGGCACTTTGATCTGATATTCGACCCAACAAAAGATCTGTCATTATCATTTTTTGTTCAAACAGGAACTTCTTTTGCTAAGCATGGAAGTTTTATTTATTGCAAACGTTTTGGTGTAGACAGTAGAACAAGGGAAATTACTCTGCTGGGGAACTCAGTTTGCTTTAAACTGATCTTTCTCATCTTAAACATTACATTTTTAAATTATACTCAATACATAAAAAGCTTGGATTTTTTTTTAAAAAGTGCATCACAAGTGAGTCTTGAAGGCCTTGCCTCTCTTGTTTCAAAATGTAATGTTTAAGATGAGAAAGATCAGTTTAAAGCAAATTAACTCCACTAGCATTACAGAGTAATTTCCCTTTTTTACTATCTGCACCAAAACGTTTGCAAAATAAATAAAACTTCCATGCTTAGCAAAAGAAGTTCCTGTTTGAACAAAAAATGATAATAATGACTGCTCTAGCTGTTGGGTCAGAATATCAGATCAAAGTGCCAAGTTAAGAGAATACAAAAAATATAAATATAACAGTAAATGCAGTTTGCATATAATTAAGCTTCATTCTTTATTTTTTTGTGCCCATCCCAGAAGCGCAATATTGTTTTAAACAAGATGACTGGAAAGAACTGAATTTTTCCTATTTTTATGCCAAATTTGGTGTCAACTGACAAAGTAGTTACAGAGAAAATGTCAATGTTAAAGTTTACCACGGACACACAGACACACACACACACAGACAACCGAACACCAGGTTAAAACATAGACTCACTTTGTTTACACAAGTGAGTCAAAAAAAACAAACAAACAAACAAACAAAACTCACTCTTGACTGCCTCCTCACAGGGGTACGAGACTGATGACCACCACTGGCGGCAGGGGTAGAGGGTGGCAACCCCGGATCACCAGACCCCCCCACCTCCTGGGACTCCCCTCGCTCCAGCACGGGCGACATGGCCGACGGCTGATCCCCGGCCGAAAATGACCCCGCCGAGCCACCACCGGCAGAGGGCCTGCGGGAATAGGCAGAGGACGAAGAAGAAGAAGAAGAAGAAGAGGAGGTGTGTTGTTGTTGTTGTTGCTGTTGTTCTGGGGGTACGTCCTGAGAACCCTCGGTCGTTTCTCCCCCTCCGCCTCCTCCTCCTCCCCCTCCCCCTCCTTCCTCGCCTTCTGGGTTGTCGGCTAGGTTGGCCATGAGGTCCGGCCCCTCCGGGTGGGCGATCTGCTCTAGGGCCGCTTCTAGGGTGCGTTGGGATCTGGTCTTTTGGGCGTCCTGTGTTGGGGTGTGGGAGGGAAAACATCACCAGCATCATCACCATGACATGGCGTGAGAAAGGAATAGAGAGAGAGGAAGAGAAGAAATGATTGAATATATTGAGGATGGCAGGTAGGTCCACTGAGCTGAAGGACAGATTGAGCAGAGAAAGAAGGAAAGGAAGGAAGGAAGGAAGGAAAGAAAGAAGGAACGCACTAAAAACCGAAAGAACTTTACAGGAGGAAGGAAAAAAAAAGGAAGGAAGTAAAGAAATAAAGAAGAAAGACAGGAGAAGGGAAGGAATGAAGTAATCAAGGAAGGAAAAATGGAAGAAAGAAAGGAAAGAAAGAAGAATGAAAAGAAAGAACGGACAAAAAAGCGAATAAACGAAAGAAGAATAGAAGGTAGAAAGGGAGAAAAGAACAACAGACGCAATGAAATTGAACGGAAAACAAATAGATAAAAGATGGAAAGAAAGAAGGAGAGAAAGAAGGAATAAAAAAACAACAACAAAAAACAAAAACGATGGAAGATGTGAAGAAAAGAAAGTAAGGAAAAAAACAAAAAAACAAACAACAAGAGATACACACACACACACACACACACACACACACACACACACACAAAGGACTACACTCACATTCTTTGAAATCAAACAACAATAATAACCTACAACACACACGCACACACACACACACATACACACCCACACATACACACACACTCACTCACACACACACACACACACACACACACACACACACACACACACACACACACACACACACACACACATCACACATCACACATGACTACACTCACATTCTTGGAGAAGCTCTTTTTCTTCACTGCTTTCTTCCGTTTGAGTTTTCTCTCTACTTCACTTGGAGAACGGTTTCTGAAACAACACACACACACACACACACACACACACACACACACACACACACACAGCACACACACACACACACACACACACACACACACACACACACACACACAAAATACACACACGCGCGCGCGCACGAGAAAACACACACACACACACACACACACACACACACACACACACACACACACAGATCGTGAATATTTCCCAGTAACACGTTAGGATGTACTTGTCCCGTGTTTAACAAATCTTAATGTTTTCATGACAACAAAACGTTCTATTATGTTTAATTATATCCTCAGGCACGCACGCGCGCAATCACACACACACACACACACACACACACACACACACACACACACACATTCACACGCAGACGCATATACATATACATATTCACACGCAGACGTCTGCATGTATAGATACACACGCACTCTCTCTCTCTCTCTCTCTCTTTCTCCACACCCTTCCTCCTTCACATAAACAAAACACCCCCCCCCCCCCCCCCGCCCACGCCCCGCTTCCCCCCCTCCACACCCACACACCACACCGCCACCATCACTCCCTGCACCACATCCCCCCCCCCGCTCTTCCTCCTCCTCCTCCCTCCCCCACGCCCCTTCTGTGTCTCTACGAATGAGATGATAAGTGATAAAAAATAAAATAAAAAATATAAAAAAATTCTAGAGAGAGCTGGGCAGGTACAAGTTCTCCAGAGAAGAATCCCCCCCCCCCCCTCCCCACCCCCTCCACCTCAACTCAGTCACGTGTTAATTTCGGCCCTTAAAATTAACCCCTTAAACTTTAATTAAGGCGGAGGAGAGGGGTGAAGGAACGGAAGCAAAAAAAAAAAAAAAAAAAAGAAAAAAAAAAAAAAAGAGCTTATCAAAGGGAACTAACCTCTTAAACTCCTTGCTGGGCTTCTTGACGAAGAGTTGCCTCCCATCCAGAGAGTCGTCATCGTGGTCGCGGGCCCTGTCCTCTTCACTGTCGCTTTCTGCTGGGGAGCGGGAACGGGTGCGGGGGTGGGTGCGGGAGTGGGAGGGGGAGGGTGGGTGTTGGGGGCCCTGGGTGCCGCCTCCGCCACCTGTTTCCGTCATCATCATCGTCGTCATCGTCATCGTCATCATCATCGTCGTCATCGTCATCATCATCGTTGTCATCGTCATCATCATCGTCGTCGTCGTCATCATCGTCGTAGTCGTCGTCGTCATCATCATCATCATCATCACCACCAATACACAGACATCGGTCACTGATTACTCTGTGTGTGTGTGTGTGTGTGTGTGTGTGTGTGTGTGTGTGTGTGTGCGTGTGTGTGTGTGTGATCGTCATTGTCATCATCGTCTTTTTGTTGTTGTTGTTTGTTACTGATTAAACAAAACATTATTATTATTATTATTAGTAGTAGTAGTAGTAGTAGTAGTTGTACAACTACTATAACTACTATTGTTATTATTATTTTTATTCTCCTGCTTGATCTTGTTCTTGTCATCATCATCATCATCAGTAGTAGTAGTAGAAGCAGCAGTTGTAGCAGTAGTAGCAGCAGTAGCAGCAGCAGTAGTAGTAGTAGCAGCAGCAGCAGTAGCAAGAGTATTATAATTATGATGATTATTTATTTATTTATCTATCTATTCATTCGTTTGTTTATTCATCTATACATTCATTCATCCATTTATTTGTTTGTTTATCTAGTAGCTGATCTGCAAGGGTTTCATGGACGCTCTTTGCAGCTTTAAGTTTGCTAAGAGTTAAGATTATGTTCCCAGTAGGGAAATACTGGAGGCTAGCTACCCACTATCTGTCAA
Organism: Babylonia areolata; assembly: GCF_041734735.1. Lineage (NCBI taxonomy): Eukaryota > Metazoa > Mollusca > Gastropoda > Neogastropoda > Buccinidae > Babylonia > Babylonia areolata. The sequence goes on from NC_134903.1 coordinate 16,378,537, forward strand.
TCTTAGGGTCCCGGGTTCGAATCACGGTGACGGCGCCTGGTGGGTAAAGGGTGGAGATTTTTCCGATCTCCCAGGTCAACATATGTGCAGACCTGCTAGTGCCTGAACCCCCTTCGTGTGTATATGCAAGCAGAAGATCAAATACGCACGTTAAAGATCCTGTAATCCATGTCAGCGTTCGGTGGGTTATGGAAAGAAGAACATACCCAGCATGCACACCCCCGAAAACGGAGTATGGCTGCCTACATGGCGGGGTAAAAACGGTCATAAACGTAAAAGCCCACTCGTGTGCATACGAGTGAACGCAGAAGAAGAAGAAGCTACCCACTATAATAACCCCCACGGGCCGAGGGAAAAGTTTTAGGACATATCTGATAGATGAGGTAAGCTTAGGAAAGGTATTTTCATAAGCGGTATGTACATATATATATATATATATATATATATATATATATATATATATATATATATATATATATATAATATGAATGGGTGGCTGAATCATTGCTACACTTACGATGCTATAGACATAATTTTAAAGGCCCTTTTCTCTCTCCCACCCCCCTTTTTTTCCATCTCTCTCTATCTCTCTCTCTCTCTCTCTCACTCTCTCGTTTTCTTTCTTTCATTTTTCACTCGAATAGGCTTCCCCAAAGGGCTAAGAGTGTTCATTCAAGATTTTTTATTCATTAAACAGACTGTTTTGTGCTTTTTTATTTTTTTTTTTTAAAAGACGGGGTGTATGGGTGTTGTGGTTGGTTTCTTTTCAACGACGAAACGTTTGGTTGACAGTGTAGAGACTGAATGTCTCTCCATGTAGGGGGAAAATTTACACGGCTTCTCATTTCTTTAGTTTCTTTTTCTTCTTCTTCTTCTCTCTTCTTCTTCTTTCTTTCTTCTTTCGTTCTTTGTGCTCTCTTTAAATGCTACATATCCTCCTTTCCACCCACTTTAACCCCACCCCCACCCCACCCCCAACACCACACACACAAAAGATTTCAAAAGAGTGAAAAGAGGGTGAGCGTATCTGCATACGAAAGAGAAAGAAAGAGAGCGATTTAAACGAGAGAAAACGTGGGAGAGAAAATGAGAGAGAGAGAGAGAGAGAGAGAGGGGGGGGGGAAGGGAGACAGAGAGTGACACAGAAAGAAGGTAGAGAAGGGAGAGAAAAGAGAGAGAGAGAAAGAGAGAGAGAGAGAGACGACGGGGTGGGGGGGGGGGGGGGGGGGGAGGGGGGCGAGGGGGGGATAAAAAAAGAAACAGAGTTGACAGAGAGACAGATACAGAGTAGGGGCGGGGGAGTGAAGGAGGGAGATATAGATGGAATGAGAGAGAGAGAGAGAGAGAGAGGAAAGAAGAGGGAGGGAAGGAGACAGACAGACAGACAGACACCGCCACCACCACCACCACCACCACCAACCCTACACTCACAGCCTTCCACACCCCCCTTCACCCCCCCCCCCCCTTCCCCCCAATACACACACAAACACCCACACACACAAACACCCACACACCTCACTCTCTCGCCCCCCCCCCCACCCCTCCCCCCACAACAACACAACCCTGACGATGACTGACCTGCACTTGCACTGGTGCTGGTGCTGGTGGTGGTGGTGGCGGTGGTAGTTCTCTTGGAGGGGGAGGAGGGGTTGTTGCCGTGGTGGGCAGAGTCTAGGACGAGGTGGCCGGCGTATTGCGGCTGCCTATGGATGTCAGTGTCACACTGGCGGCACAGAAGCAGGGGGAGCTTGTTGTTCTCCTCTGTGCACTGAGGGTGGTGACACACCTGCACACCCACACACACACACACACACACACACACACACACACACACACACACAAGAAAAGTCTGCAATTAATTCAGAAGACGTAGACACACAGAAGATCGTAAGTCCATACCCCATCTGGGAGATGAATAAAGCACATTTTGATGTTAATCACACTGACATGAAAAAGAATGAAAATCCGAATATCATGGCAACGGAAGTCCGAGTACACCTTCAAAATAGATACTGTGATCATTTACAGAGCTACACGGACGGCTTACTATTAGACAATGGCCAAGCAGGTTCAGCTTTCGTAATACCAAAACTGAAAACGGAAAGATTATACTATATTGGTAAGAATCGTTCAATATTCACTGCTGAACTAATTGCTGTTCTTATGGCTCTAAATCATATTCTTGATTTTCCAATTTGCCTTCTACAAGTCTTATTTTGCGTTGATTCCAAATCTGTATTATGTGCTTTAAACTCATCAAATTGTAAGAACAAATCCAAAATCACAATAGAAATCAGCGACATTTTACATCTTTTAAGCTTGAAAGGAACACATATTACGTTTTGCTGGGTTCCTTCACATCTTGGTATTCTCTACAATGAATGGGCTGACAGTGCTGCAAGAAAAGGAGCAAAAAACGAACAGGGAACCATAGAACTTTATCTGCCTCTGTCTGTACAAGAGGGTTATCGAATACTAGAAAAAATATCGTGGAACAAAGTCAGAGAATTATACCAGGAAAACGGCAAAACTTTAAACCGTAGTGTAATTAATGTTCAACAACCGGGAACTATCAATCAGTCAAATACATACCGTAATTCAATAAGATTAAGGCAGAACCATACATTATCAAACAGGATAAAACTGAACGCTTTTATAACTAAGTTCAGCAAAGCTGTTAGATGCATATGTGGAGAACATATATCTAGCAATCATGTAATATTCGAATGTCAGAATCTAAAATGTTTTTTTTACCAGACTTCCCCAAAAGTTCTTTTGAATGTGTTATTAACAATTCCAATATGTTATTTGCTGTTGCAGAAGGTTTGCTGCGTAGTCCAATAGGACATTTGTTGTAATTGTTTGATACTGGCGTTTATAACGTTTCCATTTTCCCTAGCGTTGTCTCTCCCTATTCACCCTCCACACATACACACACTTTTACCCCCACTCTCTTCCCACAACCCCTACCCCCACATTTTTTTTTTTTTTTCGTCTAATATCACTTCAAGTGGAAAGACGTTAAACTGAAGACAACACACACACACACACACACACACACACACACACACACACACACACACACATAGAGAGAGAATGCCAACACGAATACTTTCTTCATTTTAGGCACACAGCCCCTCATGTGGAGTGATGGCTTAGAGGTAACGCGTCCGCCTTGGAAGCGAGAGAATCTGAACGCGCTGGTTCGAATCACGGCTCAGCCGCCGATATTTTCTCCCCCTCCACTAGACCTTGAGTGGTGGTCTGGACGCTATAGTCATTCGGAGGAGAGACGATAAACCGAGGTCCCGTGTGCAGCATGCACTTAGCGCACGCAAAAGAACCCACGGCAACAAAAGGGTTGTTCCTGGCAAAATTCTGTAGAAAAATCCACTTCGATAGGAAAAACAAATAAAGCAGCACACTGGGGGAAAAAAAAGAAAAAAAAGTGGCGCTCTAGTGTAGCGACACGCTCTCCCTGGGGAGAGCAGCCCCAATTTCACACAGAGAAATCTGTTGTCATAAAAAGAACTACAAATACAAATGAAAGGGTGTACAAAGGAATCATCTACATCAGATCATTTATGCTGAAAGGACAACAAATATTTACATGATGACTCATGTGACCTCATTTCAGTAAATGACGTATTACTTGGTTATGACGTAGGACTTGTAATTTAAAAAAAAAAAAAAAAAAAATCTTAGACTTTTTCTACTGAAGAAAGATTCGGAAGAGATCGTGGCAATACAACGTCAACGAAAAAAAAAAAGGCCAACAATTGTTTAATTTTTCCTCTTGGAAGGTTTTCTGTATAATTTATTTCATGCAACCAAGACAATTCGGTTAAAATTAGCCTAAGAGGAAAGGTTTTCTGTATAATTTATTTCATGCAGCCAAGACAATTCGGTTAAAATTAGCCTAAGTAATTTTGCAAAGGTGAGCAACGTAGCATGATCTATCTTTATGAGACTTTAATACCAGAAAAAATACTATCATCATTTATGCTGTGTTTCATATAGATTGTATTCTGTTTCTGATAGTTATGTTATGTTATGTTAATAGCTTATGTTTGATTTTGGTGTCAAATGCTATTGCTGTTAAATATTATCCTCTATGCCCCCAAAAGGGGCCAAAGGACGAAATATTCTTGATTCTTAAACATACAAGCACATCACAGCCATACAAAAATGTTATACATGCGTATCAACGGTCACATCAAACGAAATTGATGTTTTAATCATAATGATCATCAAGAAAATACAATACTTCTAAATTTAAATGCACTGTACAAGAACACAGACAAACTCCGAATATCACTCTCTCTTATGGACGATACCAACAAACTAATTTTAAAGGCACATGGATTTTTTGGTAACAATTTGAAGGAATGAACTTTTGTCTGATATCACGAAGAGCCGATCAACACAAAACAAAAAAAACAAACCAATTCATCTTCCTTGGCACATGGAGAGAGAGAGAGAGAGAGAGACAGAGACAGAGAGAGAGAGAGAGACAGAGAGAGAGTGGGGGAGAGAGAGTGTGAGAGAGAGAGAGAGAGAGAGAGAGAAAGTGAGAGAGAGAGTGTGTGAGAGAGAGAAAGAGTGAGAGAGAGAGTGAGAGAGAGTGAGAAAGAGAGAGAGAGTGAGAGAGAGAGCGAGAGAAAGAGAGAGACAGGGAGAAAGAGAGAGTGAGAGTGTGTGTGAGAGAGTGAGAGAGAGAGTGAGTGAGTGAGAGATAGATTGAGAGAGAAAGAGAGTGAGAGAGAGTGAGAGAGAGAGAGTGCGTGAGAGAGAGAGAGAGTGAGAGAGAGAGTGTGAGAGTGAGAGAGACAGTGTGAGAGAGAGTGACAGAGAGAGAGAGTGAGTGAGGGAGTGAGAGAGAGAAAGAGAGAGAGAGAGAAAGAGTGAGTGAGAGAGAGAGAAAGAGTGAGGGAAAGAGGGAGAAAGAGTGAGAGAAAGAGAGAGAAAGAGAGTGAGAAAGAGAGAGAGAGAGAGAGAGAGAGAGAGAGAGAGAGAGAAAGAAAGAAAGAGAGAGAAAGGAGGAGGTGGGGGGGCTGGGGGAGAGTGAAAGTGTGTGGACGTGTGGCAAGGTGAGAAGTCGTTACTGTGTTGGTTATGGTTGGGGTATATCATACACACACACACACACACACACACACACACACACACACACACACACACACACACACACAGAGGGAATGAGACAGACAGACAGACACACACACACACACAGGGATTGAGACAGACAGACAGACACACACACACACACAGAGAGGGAATGAAACAGACAGACAGACACACAGACACAGACACACAGACACAGACACACACACACACACACACACACACACACACACACACACAGGGAATGAGACAGACAGACAGACAGACAGACAGACACACAGACACAGACACAGACAGACAGACAGACAGACAGACAGACAGACACAGACACAGACAGACAGACACACACACACACACACACACACACAGAGGGAATGAGACAGACAGACAGACACAGACACAGACACACAGACACAGACACACACACACACACACACAGGGAATGAGACAGACAGACAGACAGACAGACAGACACACAGACACAGACACAGACACACACACACACACACACACACACACACACACACACACAGGGAATGAGACAGACAGACAGACACACACACACACACACACACACACACACACACACACACACACACACACACACACACACACACACACACACACACGAGTTGTACAGGCCCATGATAAGATATGCACAGCACGCATCAAGACACATGTTGATGAACAACGCCAATGATACATGTATACGCCTCATCTCTCTCTCTGTGTCTCTCTGTTTCGCTCTCTCTCTCTATGTCTGTCTGTCTCTCTCTCTGTTTCGCTCTATATCTGTCTGTCTCTCTGTCTGTCTCGCTCTCTCCCTCTCTCGCTCTCTCTCACTCACTCACTCACTCTTTCTCTCTCTTCTTTTTTCTCAATCTCTTTCTCTCTCCATTTCTCTTTCATTCTTTCTTTTTTTTTCTCTCTCTCTCTCCCCCTCCCCCTCTCTCTCTCTATCACACATATATACATACAGAGACACAAACAGACACAGAGATATACAGACACACAGACACAGAGACACACAGACAGACAGAGAGACACATACACACACAAATACACGCACGCACTCACACACACACAAATACACGCGCACACGCACACACAAATACACGCGCACACACACACACAAATACACGCACACACGCACACACACACACATTCTCTCTCTCTCTCTCTCTCTCTCTCTCTCTCTCTCTCTCTCTCTCTCTCTATCGTCCATAGTTTTACTTCCACTTTACGTCGCTGTCAAATAAATCATGAGAAAAAAAAAGGAGAAAAAAACAAACGCACCCCTAAGAATGAGAGAGAGAGTCCACACA
>NC_134903.1:16389985-16399985 GCF_041734735.1 Babylonia areolata
ATGTGTCGGGGTTGGCGGAGTAGGTGGATGGGCGTGTAGATAGAATAAAACAGAATAGAATAAATCGAACAGAATAGAGCTGAAGAGAATGAACTTCACTGTATTGAAAACTTAAGGCTGATAACGCACACACACACACACACACACACACACACCGAGAGAGAGAGAGTGAGAGAGAAACAGAGAGAGACAGAGACAGAGAGAGAACGAGTGCATGCCTGTGTATGCGAGCTTACATGCATGAGTGTGTGTGTGTGCGTGTGTGTGTGTGTACAGACTACAACGACGTGTACTGTGCTATATGTCACCGCTTGTAGTTCAACTGATTGTCAACTGATAGGCCCCACCCCACAACCCCTCACCTCCACCCCCTCTCTCTACCTCTCTCTACCTCCAACCCTCCACCCCCCCCCCCCTTCCCCTGTACCTCCGTTTCCGCTGCAAGATATCAATTACGTACAGATACCTTTTTTTCTTTCTTTTTTTTTATCTTTTTTTTTTTTATAGGTGCAGAGTGAAATGCATTCAAACAGAAATACCGAAGAAAACAACAACAACAACGAGAAGAAATGAAATCATTTACGTATTGATCGATTTTCCGTGCAGACAAAGCCCAGAAGCATCTGTCGTCTGTTCATCATTTTTATTTTTTTTTTTTTTTTCTTTGTTTGTCTGTGAACTTGTCAGTTTCGTTGTGGGTTTTTTTTGGCGGGGTTTATTGTTTTGTTTTTCTTCCTGTAATTATATTTGCCTCGTCAACTGAAAACACGACAGCACGAGAGCGTGCGCGAACGTATGCGCATACATAAAAAAAAAAACATGAGTGCCTAATCAATTACACATGCATGCGAAAACACACACACACACACACACACACACACGGACACACACACACACACACACACATTAAACATCATTCTCTATCTTTCTCGCTGTCTCTCATCTTACTCTCATTGTTTTTAAGTTACATTTTTGACTCACTTGTGTAAACAAAGTGAGTCTATGTTTTAACCCGGTGTTCGGTTGTCTCTGTGTGTGTGTGTGTGTGTCTGTCTGTGTGTCTGTGTGTGGGTGTCCGTGTGTCTGTGTGTCCGTGGTAAACTTTAACATTGACATTTTCTCTGCAAATACTTTGTCAGTTGACACCAAATTTGACATAAAAATAGGAAAATTTCAGTTCTTTCCAGTCATCTTGTTTCAAACAAAATTGCACCTCTGGGATGGGGACAAAAAATAAAAAAGAAGCCTAATTATGTGCAAACTGCATTAACTGTTATATCTATATTTTTTGTATTCTCTAAACTTGGCACTTTGACCTCTCATTCTGACACAACAAGAGGAGTCATTATTATCTTCTTTTTTTTTTTTTTCAAACAGGAACTTCTTTTGCTAAGCATGGAATTTTTATTTTATTTTGCAAACGTTTTGGTGCAGATACTAAAAAAAAAGGGAAAATACTCTGTTATTAATGCTAGGGGACTTAATTTATCACAAGTGAGTCTTGAAGGCCTTGCCTCTCTTGTTCTCTCATGAAACCCACGAGAACCATCGTATCAGGTATTCGGAGCTTTTACTGTGAGGTCACTGAGTGACCTGTGTATACATCTATATGGGTTGCACGTGTTGCACACACACTGACACGTAAACCAAACCTTGAGTAGAAAAAAAAAACTATGATCATTAACGACACCTTTATACCGTCCAAACTTCAGAAAATCCATAGATATCTATCTAATCGTCGCATTACTGCAGATGCATAGGTGTTTTTTTTGTTTTTTGGTTTTTTTTTTAAGAATATTTTTTTCTGTTTTCTTTTCTTTTTTTCTTTCTTTTTTTCAAGAAAAACCATTTTGGCAGCTGGTCATTCAAAGTGAGTGAGACAGACAGACAGACAGACAGACAGAGAGAGAGAGAGACAGAGAGACAGGGACAGAGAGAGACAGAGAGAGAGAGAGAGACAGAGAGAGAGAGCGACCGACCGACTGATAGACAGACAGACAGACAAACACACACACAAACGCATACACACACACACACACACACACACACACACACACACACACACACACAGACAAAGACAGACACAGACAGACAGAGACAGAGACAGAGAGACAGACAGGGACAGAGACATAGACAGAGAAAGAAAGACAGACAGAGAGACAGACAGAGACACAGACACAGACAGAGAAAGAAAGACAGACAGACAGATAGACTCAGACAGAGAAAGAAAGACAGACAGACAGAGAGACAGACAGAGACAGAGAAAGAAAGACAGACAGGCAGAGAGACAGACAGAGACAGAGAAAGAAAGACAGACAGGCAGAGAGACAGACAGAGACAGAGACACAGACAGAGAAAGAAAGACAGACAGGCAGAGAGACAGACAGAGACAGAGAAAGAAAGACAGACAGACAGAGAGACAGACAGAGACAGAGACACAGACAGAGAAAGAAAGACAGACAGACAGATAGACTCAGACAGAGACAGAGAAAGAAAGACAGACAGACAGATAGACTCAGACAGAGACAGAGAAAGAAAGAAAGACAGAAAGAGACAGAGAAAGACAGACAGACAGAGAGAAAGACAAAGACAGAGAGACAAACAAAAACAGACACAGAGACAGAGAAAGAAAGAAAGACTGACAGACAGAGAGACAGACAGAGACAGAGAGACAGACAGGGACAGAGACAGAGACAGATGAATGAATCCTACCTCCGACCTATAAAACACCAACGCCAGTGGCCACACACACACACACACACACTCAACAACAGCAGCAGCAGCAACAACAGTCACCAGCCACATCCACTGTCGCATACACACAGCCTGTGAACGAGACGCTGTGATGATGATGATGATTGTCAGTCAAGATGCTCTCTCTCTCTCTCTCTCTCTCTCTCTCTCTCTCTCTCTCTCTCTCTCCCTCCCTCTTTTTCTGTCATCCCCCTCCTCTCTCTCTCTGTCTGTCTCTGTCTCTCTCTCTCTCTCTCTCTGTCTGTCTCTGTCTCTTTGTCTATTTCTGTTACCCACTCCTCTCTCTCTCTCTCTCTCTCTCTCTCTCTCTCTCTCTCTCTCTCTCTCAGTCTGTTGTCGCTATCTCTCTCTCTCCCTCTCTCTCTCTCTCCCCCTTTCTCTCTCTCTCCCTCTCTCTCTCTTCTGTCATCCCCCTCCCCTCTCTGTCTGTCTGTCTCTCTCTCTCTCTCTCTCTCTCTCTCTCTCTCTGTCTGTGTCTCTGTCTCTTTGTCTATCTCTCTCTGTTACCCACTCCTCTCTCTCTCCCCCCCCTTTCATCTCTGTCTCTGTCTCTCTCTCTGTCACTCCCTCCTCTGTCTGTCTGTCTCTCCCTCTCTCTCTCTCTCTCTCTCTCTCTCTCTCTCTCTCTGTGTGTGTGTCTCTGTCCGTATCTATGTCTATCTCTCTCTGCTACCACCTCCTCTCTCTCTCAGTCTGTTATCTCTGCCTCTCTCTCCCCCCTTCATTTCTGTCTCTCTCTCTCTGTCACTCCCTCCTCTGTCTGTCTCTCTCTGTCACTCCCTCCTCTGTCTCTCTCTCTCTCTCTGTGTCCCTCCCTCCTCTGTCTCTCTCTCTCTCTCTCTGTCACTCCCTCCTCTGTCTGTCTGTCTCTGTCACTCCCTCCTCTGTCTGTCTCTCTGTCACTCCCTCCTCTGTCTGTCTCTCTCTCTGTGTCACTCCCTCCTCTGTCTGTCTCTCTGTCACTCCCTCCTCTGTCTGTCTCTCTGTCACTCCCTCCTCTGTCTGTCTCTCTCTGTCACTCCCTCCTCTGTCTGTCTCTCTCTCTCTGTGTCACTCCCTCCTCTGTCTGTCTCTCTCTCTGTCACTCCCTCCGCTGTCTGTCTCTCTCTGTCACTCCCTCCTCTGTCTGTCTCTCTCTGTCACTCCCTCCTCTGTCTGTCTCTCTCTCTCTGTCACTCCCTCCTCTGTCTGTCTCTCTCTGTCACTCCCTCCTCTGTCTGTCTCTCTCTGTCACTCCCTCCTCTGTCTGTCTCTCTCTGTCACTCCCTCCTCTGTCTCTCTCTCTCTCTGTCACTCCCTCCTCTGTCTGTCTGTCTCTGTCACTCCCTCCTCTGTCTCTCTCTCTCTCTGTCACTCCCTCCTCTGTCTGTCTCTCTCTGTCACTCCCTCCTCTGTCTCTCTCTCTCTCTGTCACTCCCTCCTCTGTCTGTCTCTCTCTGTCACTCCCTCCTCTGTCTCTCTCTCTCTCTGTCACTCCCTCCTCTGTCTCTCTCTCTCTCTGTCACTCCCTCCTCTGTCTCTCTCTCTCTGTCACTCCCTCCTCTGTCTCTCTCTCTGTCACTCCCTCCTCTGTCTCTCTCTCTCTCTCTCTGTCACTCCCTCCTCTGTCTCTCTCTCTCTGTCACTCCCTCCTCTGTCTGTCTCTCTCTGTCTGTCACTCCCTCCTCTGTCTGTCTCTCTCTGTCTGTCACTCCCTCCTCTGTCTCTCTCTCTCTCTCTCTGTCACTCCCTCCTCTGTCTGTCTCTCTCTGTCACTCCCTCCTCTGTCTGTCTCTCTCTGTCACTCCCTCCTCTGTCTCTCTCTCTCTGTCACTCCCTCCTCTGTCTCTCTCTCTCTCTCTGTCACTCCCTCCTCTGTCTGTCTCTCTCTGTCACTCCCTCCTCTGTCTGTCTCTCTCTGTCACTCCCTCCTCTGTCTGTCTCTCTCTGTCACTCCCTCCTCTGTCTCTCTCTGTCACTCCCTCCTCTGTCTCTCTCTCTCTCTCTGTCACTCCCTCCTCTGTCTGTCTCTCTCTGTCACTCCCTCCTCTGTCTCTCTCTGTCTGTCACTCCCTCCTCTGTCTGTCTCTCTCTCTCTCTGTCACTCCCTCCTCTGTCTGTCTCTCTCTGTCACTCCCTCCTCTGTCTGTCTCTCTCTGTCACTCCCTCCTCTGTCTCTCTCTCTCTCTCTCTGTCACTCCCTCCTCTGTCTGTCTCTCTCTCTCTGTCACTCCCTCCTCTGTCTGTCTCTCTCTCTCTGTCACTCCCTCCTCTGTCTGTCTCTCTCTCTCTGTCACTCCCTCCTCTGTCTGTCTCTCTGTCACTCCCTCCTCTGTCTGTCTCTCTCTCTCTCTCTCTCTCTCTCTCTCTCTGTCACTCCCTCCTCTGTCTGTCTCTCTCTCTCTGTGTCACTCCCTCCTCTGTCTGTCTCTCTCTCTCTGTCACTCCCTCCTCTGTCTGTCTCTCTCTGTCACTCCCTCCTCTGTCTGTCTCTCTCTGTCACTCCCTCCTCTGTCTGTCTGTCTGTCTGTCTGTCTCTCTCTCTCTCTCTCTCTCTCTCTCTCTGTCACTCCCTCCTCTGTCTGTCTCTCTCTCTCTCTGTCACTCCCTCCTCTGTCTCTCTCTCTCTCTGTCACTCCCTCCTCTGTCTGTCTCTCTCTCTCTGTCACTCCCTCCTCTGTCTGTCTCTCTCTCTCTGTCACTCCCTCCTCTGTCTGTCTGTCTCTCTCTCTGTCACTCCCTCCTCTGTCTGTCTCTCTCTCTCTCTGTCACTCCCTCCTCTGTCACTTAGCCCTCGTTACTCTCCCCTTGTCCGATGTGCGGGCATTCAAGGGAGGATGAGTTACATTTTTTGTTTAGTTGTAAAGCTTATGACGATATTCGAGAAAAATGTGTTGTATTTAAAACAAATTCAGCAAAGTATGAAGATATTTTTGGAGTGCTTAATTTAAATCAGGAAACTTCACTACAGTCACTTGCAAAATATATTGCAGAAGCGAATAACATGCGACGAAAAAAAACTCAACAATAATAAAATAGTATCAGGTGTTGCTCATTGTGAAAAGTGAAATCTGTGTTGTCACTCTCATATGGAAAATATTATGTTATACATTTATATATGTTTTTGTTTTTATTTCTCTCTACATGCCATTACTTTGAATGGATGGTCGAACTGCACTTTGTTGCACAGATTGATTGATTTCGTTTTGGTTTTGGTTTTCATCAATATTATTACTATTGATGCATGTTGTTATTTGTATTATGAACCCCCATGTCATTAGGGCTGTAAAGCTATTGACATTAAAGTGTTCAGTGTTCAGTGTTCCCTCCTCTGTCTGTCTCTCTCTGTCACTCCCTCCTCTGTCTGTCTCTCTCTCTGTCACTCCCTCCTCTGTCTCTCTCTCTCTGTCACTCCCTCCTCTGTCTCTCTCTCTCTCTCTGTGTCACTGTCTCTCTCTCTCTCTCTCTCTCTCTCTCTCCCTGTCACTCCCTCCTCTGTCTGTCTGTCTCTCTCTCTGTCACTCCCTCCTCTGTCTCTCTCTCTCTCTGTCACTCCCTCCTCTGTCTCTCTCTCTCTCTCTCTGTCACTCCCTCCTCTGTCTGTCTCTCTCTCTGTCACTCCCTCCTCTGTCTCTCTCTCTCTCTCTCTCTGTCACTCCCTCCTCTGTCTGTCTGTCTCTCTGTCACTCCCTCCTCTGTCTGTCTCTCTCTCTCTCTCTGTCACTCCCTCCTCTGTCTGTCTCTCTCTCTCTCTGTCACTCCCTCCTCTGTCTGTCTCTCTCTCTCTCTGTCACTCCCTCCTCTGTCTGTCTCTCTCTCTCTCTCTGTCACTCCCTCCTCTGTCTCTCTCTCTCTGTCACTCCCTCCTCTGTCTGTCTCTCTCTCTCTCTCTGTCACTCCCTCCTCTGTCTCTCTCTCTCTGTCACTCCCTCCTCTGTCTCTCTCTCTCTGTCACTCCCTCCTCTGTCTCTCACTCTCTCTCTCTGTCACTCCCTCCTCTGTCTCTCTCTCTCTCTCTCTCTCTCTCTCTCTCTCTCCCTGTCACTCCCTCCTCTGTCTGTCTCTCTCTCTCTGTGTCACTCCCTCCTCTGTCTCTCTCTCTCTCTCTGTCACTCCCTCCTCTGTCTCTCTCTCTCTCTCTGTCACTCCCTCCTCTGTCTATCTCTCTCTCTCTGTCACTCCCTCCTCTGTCTGTCTCTCTCTCTCTCTCTCTCTCTCTCTCTCTGTCACTCCCTCCTCTGTCTATCTCTCTCTCTCTGTCACTTCCTCCTCTGTCTGTCTCTCTCTCTCTGTCACTCCCTCCTCTGTCTGTCTCTCTCTCTCTCTGTCACTCCCTCCTCTGTCTCTCTCTCTCTGTCACTCCCTCCTCTGTCTGTCTCTCTTTCTGTGTCACTCCCTCCTCTGTCTGTCTCTCTCTCTCTGTCACTCCCTCCTCTGTCTCTCTCTCTGTCACTCCCTCCTCTGTCTGTCTCTCTCTCTGTCACTCCCTCCTCTGTCTGTCTCTCTGTCACTCCCTCCTCTGTCTCTCTCTCTGTCACTCCCTCCTCTGTCTCTCTCTCTCTCTCTCTCTCTCTCTCTCTCTCTCTCTCTCTCTCTCTGTCACTCCCTCCTCTGTCTGTCTCTCTCCCTGTCACTCCCTCCTCTGTCTGTCTCTCTCTCTGTCACTCCCTCCTCTGTCTGTCTCTCTCTGTCACTCCCTCCTCTGTCTGTCTCTCTCTCTGTCACTCCCTCCTCTGTCTGTCTCTCTCTGTCACTCCCTCCTCTGTCTGTCTCTCTCTCTCACTCCCTCCTCTGTCTCTCTCTCTCTGTCACTCCCTCCTCTGTCTGTCTCTCTCTCTCTCTGTCACTCCCTCCTCTGTCTGTCTCTCTCTGTCACTCCCTCCTCTGTCTGTCTCTCTCTCTCTCTGTCACTCCCTCCTCTGTCTGTCTCTCTCTCTCTCTGTCACTCCCTCCTCTGTCTGTCTCTCTGTGTCACTCCCTCCTCTGTCTGTCTCTCTGTGTCACTCCCTCCTCTGTCTGTCTCTCTGTGTCACTCCCTCCTCTGTCTGTCTCTCTGTGTCACTCCCTCCTCTGTCTGTCTCTCTGTGTCACTCCCTCCTCTGTCTCTCTCTCTCTCTCTCTGTGTCACTCCCTCCTCTGTCTCTCTCTCTGTGTCACTCCCTCCTCTGTCTCTCTCTCTGTGTCACTCCCTCCTCTGTCTCTCTCTCTGTGTCACTCCCTCCTCTGTCTGTCTCTCTCTCTCTGTCACTCCCTCCTCTGTCTCTCTCTCTGTCACTCCCTCCTCTGTCTGTCTCTCTCTCTGTCACTCCCTCCTCTGTCTGTCTCTCTGTCACTCCCTCCTCTGTCTCTCTCTCTGTCACTCCCTCCTCTGTCTCTCTCTCTCTGTCACTCCCTCCTCTGTCTCTCTCTCTCTGTCACTCCCTCCTCTGTCTCTCTCTCTGTCACTCCCTCCTCTGTCTGTCTCTCTCTCTGTCACTCCCTCCTCTGTCTGTCTCTCTGTCACTCCCTCCTCTGTCTCTCTCTCTGTCACTCCCTCCTCTGTCTCTCTCTCTCTGTCACTCCCTCCTCTGTCTCTCTCTCTCTCTCACTCCCTCCTCTGTCTCTCTCTCCCTGTCACTCCCTCCTCTGTCTGTCTCTCTCTCTGTCACTCCCTCCTCTGTCTGTCTCTCTCTGTCACTCCCTCCTCTGTCTGTCTCTCTCTCTCACTCCCTCCTCTGTCTGTCTCTCTCTGTCACTCCCTCCTCTGTCTGTCTCTCTCTCTCTCTGTCACTCCCTCCTCTGTCTGTCTCTCTCTCTCTGTGTCACTCCCTCCTCTGTCTCTCTCTCTGTGTCACTCCCTCCTCTGTCTCTCTCTCTGTCACTCCCTCCTCTGTCTCTCTCTCTGTGTCACTCCCTCCTCTGTCTCTCTCTCTCTGTCACTCCCTCCTCTGTCTCTCTCTCTCTGTCACTCCCTCCTCTGTCTCTCTCTCTCTGTCACTCCCTCCTCTGTCTCTCTCTCTCTGTGTCACTCCCTCCTCTGTCTCTCTCTCTGTGTCACTCCCTCCTCTGTCTCTCTCTCTCTGTCACTCCCTCCTCTGTCTGTCTCTCTCTCTCTCTGTCACTCCCTCCTCTGTCTGTCTCTCTCTCTGTCACTCCCTCCTCTGTCTGTCTCTCTCTCTGTCACTCCCTCCTCTGTCTCTCTCTCTGTGTTACTCCCTCCTCTGTCTCTCTCTCTGTGTCACTCCCTCCTCTGTCTGTCTCTCTCTGTCACTCCCTCCTCTGTCTGTCTCTCTCTGTCACTCCCTCCTCTGTCTGTCTCTCTCTCTGTGTCACTCCCTCCTCTGTCTCTCTCTCTCTCTCTGTCACTCCCTCCTCTGTCTCTCTCTCTGTGTCACTCCCTCCTCTGTCTGTCTCTCTCTCTCTCCCTCCTCTGTCTCTCTCTCTCTGTCACTCCCTCCTCTGTCTGTCTCTCTCTCTCTGTCACTCCCTCCTCTGTCTGTCTCTCTCTCTCTGTCACTCCCTCCTCTGTCTCTCTCTCTCTCTGTCACTCCCTCCTCTGTCTGTCTCTCTCTCTCTCTGTCACTCCCTCCTCTGTCTCTCTCTCTCTCTGTCACTCCCTCCTCTGTCTGTCTCTCTCTCTCTCTGTCACTCCCTCCTCTGTCTGTCTCTCTCTCTCTCTGTCACTCCCTCCTCTGTCTCTCTCTCTCTCTGTCACTCCCTCCTCTGTCTCTCTCTCTCTGTCACTCCCTCCTCTGTCTCTCTCTCTCTGTCACTCCCTCCTCTGTCTCTCTCTCTCTGTCACTCCCTCCTCTGTCTCTCTCTCTCTGTGTCACTCCCTCCTCTGTCTCTCTCTCTCTGTCACTCCCTCCTCTGTCTGTCTCTCTCTCTCTCTGTCACTCCCTCCTCTGTCTGTCTCTCTCTCTGTCACTCCCTCCTCTGTCTGTCTCTCTGTCACTCCCTCCTCTGTCTGTCTCTCTCTCTGTCACTCCCTCCTCTGTCTCTCTCTCTGTGTTACTCCCTCCTCTGTCTCTCTCTCTGTGTCACTCCCTCCTCTGTCTCTCTCTCTCTGTCACTCCCTCCTCTGTCTGTCTCTCTCTCTCTCTGTCACTCCCTCCTCTGTCTGTCTCTCTGTGTCACTCCCTCCTCTGTCTGTCTCTCTCTCTCTCTGTCACTCCCTCCTCTGTCTGTCTCTCTCTCTCTGTCACTCCCTCCTCTGTCTGTCTCTCTCTCTCTCTGTCACTCCCTCCTCTGTCTGTCTCTCTGTCACTCCCTCCTCTGTCTGTCTCTC
>NC_134903.1:16409985-16414985 GCF_041734735.1 Babylonia areolata
TCAACCAATAACGAATGCATCTAATGGCAGAGTTAATATAAATTGGGTACCTATCAGTCTCTCCATACACTAAGTCATTAGGTGTTCTCATATATATATATATATATATATAGAGAGAGAGAGAGAGAGAGAGAGAGATGTGTGTGTGTCTGTGTCACTGTCTGTTTGCATGTGTGTATCTGTGCGTATGTCAGCGTGCATGTGTGTTTGTGTGTGTGTGTGTGTGTGTGTGTGTGTCCGTGCGTATGTGTCTACTGTGTGTGAAGGTATGTACGTGCATGTGCGCGCGCGTGTGTGCGTGGGTGTGTGTATGCGTGCGTGCGTGCGCACATGAAAGAGATAGGGAGAGAGAGGGGGAGAGAGACAGAGAGAGTGAGAAAGAGAGAGAGGGGAGAGAGAGAGAGAACGAACAAACGAACGTCGGAGAGAGAGAGAGAGAGAGAGAGGAGGAGGAGGAGGAGAGGGAGAGAGAGAGGGGGGGGATAGAGAGACAGAGAGAGAGAAAGAGGGAGAGAGACAGACAGACAGACAGACAGAGACAGAAACAGACACTTTTCTTTCCAATACAACTGCGCATCATATCCAGTCTGAACTTCGCTTCCTGCAGGTGCCAGTTGCATTGCTTGGTTCTAACTTTCTGACAAGTTACACGTGACTAAAATGCCTACGTTTGACCGAACTACGCCATTGGGTCAGTTCCATACGACAACACTTGTCAGTAGCGGGTTACGACCATAATAGCCTCTTCCGTCCGAGCAATGCACTTGGCACCTGCAGTGGACACTTTTATGGGGTGGATTGGTAACTGACAAGACAAGAAGATGATATGTTGCTGACTGGTTGAGAGAGGGGGAGAGAGAGACAGCGATAGAGACTGAGGGCGGTGGGGTGGTGGGGTCAGGGGCGGGGGAGGGGTGAAGAGAGAGGAATGGGGAGGGAGAGGCATGGAGACGGAGAACGAGAGAGAGAGAGAAGAGAGAGAGAGACAGACAGACAGACAGACGGAGACAGATATAGAGAGAACGAGACGGAGAGAGACATTGGGAGAGAAAGAGAAAAGGGCAGAAAACACAACGAATGCACAGAGAGAGACAGACAGAGACAGACAGACAGACAGACAAACAAACTGTCAGACAGACAGATATATGAAATAGTATAGAGACAGACAGTGACAAAAGAGAGAAGGGATAGTGAGACAGAGAAGGAAGAGGGCGATAAAGAGAGAGAGAGTACACACACACACACACACACACACACACACACACACACACACACACTAACACACACACACACACACACACACACACACACACACTAACACACACACACACACACACACTAACTCACACACACACACACACACACACACACTAACTCACACACACACACACACACACACACACACACACACACACACACACACACACACTAACACACACACTAACACACACACACACACACACTAACTCACACACACACACACACACACACACACACACACACACACACACACACACTAACACACACACACACACACACACTAACTCACACACACACACACACACACACACACACACACACACACACACACTAACACACACACACACACACACACACACACTAACTCACACACACACACACACACACACACACACACACACACACACACACTAACTCACACACACACACACACACACACACACACACACACACTAACTCACACACACACACACACACACACACACACACACACACACACACACTAACACACACACACACACACACACACACACACACACACACACACACACACACACACACACACTCAAACCAGTCTTCCCTCAACCTATGCTCTACCTCTCCCCTCCTTCCCCCCACACCCCTTCCCTCCCTCCCTCCCTCCCTCCCTCCCTCCCTCAACCAAAACCGGATCTAATTGCTGCCGATCATCTTTTGACACGTTTGTCGACCATAGTATATTGAGACAACAAGACGTTCAGGCCTCTCACACATTGTGTCTTCTCTGTTAACAAAGTCTTAATATTAAACAACAGTGGGTGAGAATTCTTCTTCTTCTTCTTCTTCTTCTTCTTCGTTCGTGGGCTGCAACTCCCACGTTCGCTCTTATGCACACGAGTGGGCTTATACGTGTGTGACGAAAATCCAGTCGGATGGACAAAGATGAATTGTATTGAATTGTGCTGTGTTGTGCTGTGCTGTTGTGTTGTGTTGTGTTGTGTTGTGTTGTGTTGTGTTGTGTTGTGCTGTGTTGTGTTGTGTTATAATGTATTGTGTTGTGTTGTAATGTATTGTGCTGTGCTGTGTTGTGTTGTGCTGTGTTGTGCCGTGCTGTGCTGAGTTGTGTTGTGTTGTGTTGTATTGTGTTGTGTTGCAATATATTGTGTTGTGTTGTGCTGTGTTGTGTTTTATTTTGTTGCAATGATTTTGTTTCAAGTTGTATTGTGTTGTGTTGTGCTGCATTGAGTTGTATTGTTTTGCATTGGTGTCAACAGAAGAAGAAAAACAATGAAAAAAATAAATAAATAAATAAATAAATAAAACACACACACACACACACACACAGACACACACACACACACACACACACACACACACACACACAACAGTCAGAAAATCTGGCGCTAAAAATTATCTACATATCTTAGCAAGACAGACTGAGAGAGAGAAAGAGGGGTAGTCGTATATGTGCATGCTCTCCCTCCCTTCCTCCCTCTGAATTGAAACAACATAATCTAATAAATAGATTTGCAACACTTTGGCACTTTGTCATTAGCTTAAAGTACATGTGACAGGGGGAAGGGGGGGTTAGGGGGGGCAGGGGGGGTTAGGGGGGGGAGTGGGTCTCCAAGGTTTGGACAGTACACAGAAAACAAAAGTACATGTAAATCATATAATAAATATTTACGCACGTAACATCGACACACATCATATCAATACAAACACATACCAAAGAACATATAGATCATGAAACAATCATTTCATGCCTGAACATCAAAACCTATACATCATATAATCACAATATCGAGATTGATCATCTAAATGTAGCCCTTCCTTTTTATCTATGCTTTTTTCTTCATAAAACCTTTTTTTTTGGGGGGGGGGGATTAATGAGTATTTGGACCGATGATGGACGTTTTCCGTACATGTATTGCCTCAGATGGAAAGACAGAGAAAGAAAGAGACAGACAGACAGACAGACAAACAGTTACACAAACACTGACAGACAGAGACAGGTAGGCAAACACACGCGCACAGAGACAAAGATAGCTGAACAAACAGACAGAGATACTGTAAAAATCTAAACGAATAAAGTAGATCTTTTTAAAGGAGACGAAACAGAAATAATATTCTCCTCCGCCAAACAACAACAACAACAAAACTAACCTTCAACTCCACGCACAACTCACTTTGTCCTAGAAGACGCCTTGCACTTTGATTGGCTGACAATATCCTCCACCAACTGCCCCCCAGCCTCCCCCCAAAAAATAACAACAACAACAACAAACCAAAAAAAACCAACAAAACAACAACAACAACAACAACAAAAAACCCTTCACGCGCCACTCACCTTCACCTTGTAAACGCCTAGCACTTTGATTGGCTGAGAATACTCCACACCGCAATAACCCCCCCCCCCCCCCCCCCGCCCCCCTAAAAAAAGAACGGAAAAAAAAAGAAAAACAACAACAACAAAAAAACTAAAAAAGAACCCAACCCACTACAACTCAACGCCACCCACTCACCTTGACCTTGAAGACGCCTAGCACTTTGATTGGCTGAAACGCCTGAGGAGGCGGGGAAGCAGCGTCACCACGTGACGGTGACTGTGACTGTGACTGCGCTTGCTGGCTGCTGTTGCTCCTATCCTCCTTCTTCTCCTCTTCCTTCGGAGCGAGGTGCACGTGCTTCACCTCCACCTCTGTCTCGCACACCGGGTCACAGTGACACAGAGAGAGGTCCTCCGGGATGTTGCTGATCTCGTAAAGGAGCTCCACGGACGGCTGCCTGGAGAGACACCTCCTCTTCACCTCCGTGGGGAAGCTTTCCTCCCCCTGCTGCACAGACTGTGGTAGGGACTTGGTCGGGGACAATGACAGCTGCAGCTCTGCGTCGGAAGGTCTTTTCGCTTTCTGCTGCTTTTTCTCCACGGTTTTCGTTGTTGTTGTTGTTGTTGTTGTGAGTTGAGATTCTGGTTGTTTCTGGTGACCATTCTTTGGTGGTAGGGAAGAATCACCATCATCATCATCATCAGCAGCAGCAGCAGCAGCAGCAGCGGAGTTTTAGATGATTTGTGAGCACCTTTTCCCGTCAGCGGGTGTTTAGAGTCAGCGGGTTGTTGTTGTGGAGGAGAATTTTCTCCTGAGACAGCAGCGGGTTCATCAGAGGGTTCTCGAGAACTCGCAGTCGATCGCGAGGGTTCACCGTGGGCAGAAAGCTCAGGGAGGAGGGGCGACGGGCTGTTCTTCATGACAGCGACAGTCGCAGCAGCTGGAAATCCGGGAGAAGACCTGGAAGACTTCTCCGGGATGCGAGAGGAATTCCGAGGTAAAGAAGACGAAGAATAACCAGAAGATGATGAAAGCGAGTCGTGAGGTTCCAGCTTGGAGTAGATATCCGGCATGCTGGTGGAGAGGGGGTGATGGGGGTGGTGGGGGAGGAGGGGGAGGTCCAGGGACGAGGAGGGGTGGGGGGTGTCCTGTGACGACACAGAGAGGTCCAGCATGCTATGGATCTCGCTCAGCTTGGCCTGGTCCGCTTCCGACGACCTCATGGCGCGCATGTGGGGGAGGGGGAGGGAGGAGGAGGTTAGGCTGGGAGAGCTGACGCTGTGGGACAGCTGACCGCTCTGTCCCGGACGCCAAGAGAGACCCCCCACCACCCCTTCACTTTCACCACCACTACCACCACCAACCAGAGGATCCGTTTCGCTGGCAATGGGAGACTCAAGGTCACTCGGAGATGAAGACCATCCTCCTCCT